>NC_060141.1:243514921-243825442 GCF_021461385.2 Schistocerca piceifrons | reverse complement strand
GGGGGGGGGGGGGGGGGGGGGGGTGAGTGCCTCGAAAAATGTTACGTTGATTTTTTTAATGGTGAAATATTATGGTACGTTATGAGTATTTTATATAATAAAAGATTTACGAATATTGAACAAGACACATCCACCAACATATAACTGGCTATATGAATGCATGGTGTCCGTTCTTTCAGATATGCCTCATATAATTGATTCGCCTAGATGGTCAATGGATCCACCTTCTTCAGTGCGGATTCGTAAGTATGTCCGACCTGCTGCGGGAATCTCAGAGTAGTGAGCGTGGAGGAAATGGACAGGGGCTGTGGATAGGTTGCTCTCGATGGGAGTGTGGGTCGGCTGGAGGCGTCCCGAGATAGTCCGCGCAGCTGCGATCAACACTGTGTCCCCAGGTGATTAACGCATCAGTCTAGCAAACATGAGATACTGGGTTCGAAACCTGGTTTGGCATACATTTTTCACTCCTCACCACTAATCTATGTAATGTCCTGATGCGGCTGAAATCAGTAACCCCTTCCCTTTCCTTTCCTTTCTCCCCTCTCCACCTTTAATTTACATATGATACAAAAGACTGATTGATACAGCGAATCACAGTAATGAAGTCAAGCTTGTAGCATTTTACCCACATCTATTACACAGTACACTGATCAGCCAAATTATTGTGACCGTAGTTGTAAAGATCAGACACCATACCCCTATAATATACGCGCCCAGTGGCATATCGATCTTTCATTGCAGATGCACAATAATGTCACCTTTTGCGGTAATACAGTAGGGCTGCGAGCGAGGAGGAATAATAAACAGGGGACACTACTTCGTACTGTGCGGCATATGGAGGTTTTGGTAGCATGAGAGACGTGCTCACTTAGCCTAAGCAAATAAGAGGACCGCTCGTATGAAGAGGGAAATCTGGGTTAGAATTTCGTTCAGGCACAAATTTTCATAGGTCGCCAGTGAGTTATTTTAGTGTCCCAGTGCAGCGAAAGTTGGAAATTTCTTTAGTCAGATATGGTGACCACTAACCAATGTGAGATTGAACTCCGCCTGGTGATTAAGAAAAGTAAATAACCGGAGCGGAGACGAATGGGAAACCATTCTAGCGGCGACGTGGGCCGCAAATGGGTAGGTCCATTGATACGAGCTACTCTGCCAAAGGGCAGTTGGTTACAGCCTGGCGCTTGGGATCGAGCACTTCGACGGAGCTGGTCAGATGTGGTGTGCTACTGTTGTTACCACCTGTTGTTGAAGGCCGATGAAGGCGTGAGTAAGAGACAGGGTGTTGGACAAACGCGCCTCATCAGACAACGCGACAGATGCTGCAGAATCCTTAAACGTATTGCCAGTTCAGATATAACAAATTTCCCTGAGAGGGATGAGCTTCTGTCCACAAATCAGCACTGTTTTAAAAAGCATTGCCAGTGTGGAACTCATCTTTCCGTTTTCTCAGATGAGATCCTGTGAACCACGATTGAAGGGCAACAGGCGGATTATATATTCCTAGATTTCCGTAAAGCCTTTGACATGGTGCCGCATTGCCGACTGTTAAAGAAGATACAGGCACACAGAATACATTCCCTTGTGTACGAGTAGCTCGGTGACTTCTTGAGAAAGAGAAGCCACTTTGTTGTCTTCTACGGCGAGCGTTCATCAGAGATAAGGGAAATGTGATATGACGGCTGTTATTTTCTGTTCTGTCGGACATGGTAAGCAGCACTCTGCGGCTGTTTGCTGATGATGCTGTAGTGTATGGGAAAGCGTCGTCGTTGAGTGACTGTAGGAAGATACGATATGACATAGACAAAATTTCTGTTGGTGTGATAAATAAAATTGTAAATGTCGTGTGACTAGGGCCTCCCGTTGGATAGACTGTTCGCCGGGTGCAAGTCTTTCGATTTAACGCCACTTCGGCGACTTGCGCGTCGATGGGGATGAAATGATGATGATTAGGACAACAAAACACCCAGTCCCTGAGCGGATAAAATCTCCGACCCAGCAAGGAATCGAACCCGGGCCCTTAGGATTTACATTCTGTCGCGCTGACCACTCTTCTTTTTAATCTCAATTTGTTTGTTTTCGTTCGTTGTATCTGCTCGGGGCGGACGTCGCAAGACACCCGTTTCAGTTCGTCGTTGAGCCATTAACTCAGCTTTTTTTTTACAGAGGGCAGCTAACCCTCTGACCGAACACGCTGAGCTACCGTGCCGGCAGTCCACTCAGCTACCGGCAGCGGACTGTTGGTGTGATGAAAGGGAGCTAGCTCTAAATGTTAAGTTAAAGCGGTTGAGTAGGAAAGAACAAACCGATAATGTGCGAATACATTGTTAGTGAAATGAAATGTCGTGTGGCTAGGGCCTCCCGTCGGGTAGGGTGGTCGCCTGGTGGAAGTCTTTTCAGTTGACGCCACTTCGGCGATTTTCTTGTTGATAGGGATGATATGATGATGACTAGGAGAACACAACAACCAGTCCCTGTACGGGGAAAATCTCCGACCCAGTTGGGAATCGAACCCGGGCCCCTTGGCTTGGCAGTCCGTCACGCTGACCACTTTTTTGTTGTTGTTGATCTCATTTTGTTCGTTATTGTTCGTTCTATTTGTTCGGGGCGGACGTCCCATGACGCTTGTTCAAGTTCATCGTTCATCCATTACCTCAGTTTTTTTTTATTACAGAGGGCAGCTAACCCTCTGACCGAACACGCTGAGCTACCGTGCCGGCAGCCACTCAACTATCGTGGCGGATTACATAGTAGAGTGCTGCTTGACACAGTCACGTTGATTATATACCCATGTGTAACGATGTAAAGCAATACGAAATAGAATGAGGATGTAGTAGGGAAGGCGAATGTTCAACTTTGCTTTATTGGAAGAATCTTAGGGAAGTGGAGTCCATCTGTAAAGGAGAGCTCAGATAGGACATTGTTGTATATTACTCGAATGTTTTGGATCCAAACCAAGTCAAATTAAAGGAAGACATCGAAGAATTTTAGAGACGGGTCGCTAGACCTGTTCGCAATAGGTTGGAACAACACGCAGGTATTACGGAGAAGTTTCGCGAACTCAAATAGGAATACCTGGAGGGTAGACGAAGTTCTTTTCGAGGAGCGCAACTGAGAAAATTTACAGAACCGGCACTTGAGGCTGACTACAGAGAGATTCTACTGCCACCAACGTTCATTTCGCCTAAAGACAATGACGGTCAGGCTAGAGAGATTAGGACTCGTATGGAGGCATACAGACCGTTTGTCCCTCGCTCTATTTGCGAATGGAACAGAAAAAGGTATGACTAGTAGGGGTACAGTGTATCTTCTTCCATGCACTATACGGTAGGTTGCGGAGTATGTATGTAGAGGTAGATGCAGGACCTGGAGACATAAGCATGCTCCACGGCAGACAGCTCCTACATGTACCCATACTGACGTAATGAACAATCAGTTACGATTTCAGTGAGGACACTGTCATCGAGATTGGGCACTGGATCAATAGAAACGTGTCGCCTTGTGGAATCAGTCGTGCTTCTTGTTACACCAGCTGGATGGCTGTGTCCGGATACTGTGTCATTCACGACTGCTCGACATATGCACTCCGCCGAGGTGTCAGCCCAGTGGAGGCAGTACTATGATATGTAGAGCGTTCACTAGGGCTTCCATACGACCTGTGATAGTAGTATAAGGCACTATGATAGCTGTAAATTAAATGAATATTGCGACCGAGCGAGGTGGCGCAGTGGTTAGACTCTGGACTCGCATTCGGGAGGACGACGGTTCAATCCCGCGTCCGGCCATCCTGATTTAGGTTTTCCGTGATTTCCCTAAATCTTTCCAGGCAAATGCCGGGATGGTTCCTCTGAAAGGGCACGGCCGACTTCCTTCCCCATCCTTCCCTAATCCGATGAGACCGATGACCACGCTGTCTGGTCTCCTTCCCCAAAACAACCAACCAATGAATATTGCGTACCACCTGCAACAGTTCGTTTGATACCTTCCCCGACACTATGGCCTCTACCCGCAAGCTTATCGTGTCACAAAGCCAGAATCGTGCCGTACTGGTTTGAGAGACAAAAGTCCCGCATCTACGCAGTTCCGTGCCTGAAACTTAGTCTATTTAGGAACTCATTCTGAACTCGCGTGTGTTTCGCTTCACTTCAGAATTCGTTCAGGAAATAAATCTCATACACTTCATAGGCAGTAAATGAAATTAAATTTGACCGTAATTGTGCATTGTCCTCCAGATGTCTTAGAGAAGTTAATTTCTGCCTCTTCCGACATTCCTATAACAAGAAAATCAACTGGATGGCATTTTGTGTCATTTGCGGAACACTTGGTTGTTCCTAAATTAAACCATGTAACACCCATCAAAGAAGTAGCCTGATTTGCTGATAAAAAATTGATTTCTGTCCTCACGTCTTTTAACTACCTTTCATGCTGCACACCTTCTTTAATTAATACAGATTCAAAATGCTACTTACTGTTAAGCACCTCTTTCTCACATTCTACTACTCTACCTGCTAAACTTCTAACCGCTTTAGTTGTCACTGCCTCAAGCGTATTTTGCCTCAGCATATAATAGTTAACACCACTACCCGGCTCATCCTGAATCTTTCACAACTTTCTACCGAAATCTTTTTGTATCGCATTGGATCCTCAGGAATTTTGCCCAAGTCTGCCCTTACAACTTCTAATTTTGGTCAAAAACCCCTTCAATATCTGATTTTTATTTTTCCAGCTCCACTTGTACACTTTCTATATTTGAACTGAGATCAGACTTTCCCTGTTCTATTTTCTTACTCAGTGCCCCTATGCTAAATGGATTGTCCCCACATTATAGCTCAAATATGACAGAACTTTCTTTGACCATGCTATTGGAACAATGTCAATACTACTACGTTTAGATTTAGTGCTAACTGGCCTATTAGCATTATCTGAACTACACAGACTGGGTGATTGCTTAGTGATTGTAAGCTCCAACTCTGATCATGATCCGTCGGCCGCTGTGTCCGAGCGGTTCTAGGCGCTTCAGTCGGGAACCGCGCGACTCCTACGGTCGTAGGCTCGAATCCTGCCTCGGGCATGGATGTGTGTGATGTCCTTAGGTTAGTTAGGTTTAAGTAGTTCTAAGTTCTAGGGGACTGATGATCTCAGGTGTTAGGTCCCATAGTGCTTAGAGCCATTGAACCATCTGATAATGATCCTGTGGGTTCACACATATTAAAGCCAGCAGCGCAAGTACTTAACTAGATGGTCAAGCAGTCTCCTTCTGCTGCACTGCTGCTGCCGAATGTGCAGATGCTGCCGATGCCGTTGCTGATGAACGAAGTCGCCACCGGTGGCCCCCAATGCCGTTGCCGCCATCGGGATCTCCGCTGCCGCTGGCCGCTGCAGACTCGAACTCAGCACTCCTTACAGCCAGCGTTCTTCTTTTTTCTTGAAGTTCCCCGCCCAACTTCTCCACACCAAACATTTGCTACCGATTCTCAAGCACACAATTGCTGCAGACTCGCATGCTTGGAGTCCCCACAAAACTTGCCTATTAGGCAATAGATTTGGGGACCTGCTTCACAGAAAATGGTAAAGTCTTACAATTACAGTCGTAGTTCTAAAGGCATTAAATTATGCAAACTCTTACGCTCGGAGCTACGCACAAATTGCAATTATGCAGCAGATTTGGGACCTGGATTACAGAATATGGTAAAGTAATTCTAATGGGATTCAATTCGTATCCCAGATGACGTCCCAGTTGCGACGGTGCTTAATGGTTACTGCTGAGTTGTTGCTCTTCTGAATAACACCCCTTACGAGCAAAGCACTTGCGTCTCTACCTGTGCTAACTAGTACCTTAGGTACTTAGGTGCGCATGGCTCTATTTAAAAAGAATATCTCGGTATAGTCATTAGGCTAAGCTGCACACGTTTCTTTTCGTGTCCAGCAGCTAACTCGCTGCAAATAATAATCTGTTGCTGTGATCCTCCGTTCCAATAGTCTATGCATTGGCTAGAACAACAAATTAACAAACACAAATATAAAATACTAGATACATGAATAATTTAATAAAAATGATTCTGTTCAACGTCTGTAATTGATGTAGACAACAGAGATTTATGATGAATAATGTTTATTCAAGGAAGAAAATCTCAACTAGTCATTGCTTCTTCGATGTACAGATTGAAAAGTAGAGGCAACAGACTACATCCCTGTCTTCCACCCTTTTCAATGCGAACACGTCGTTCTTGGTCGTCCACTCTTAAATATACCGTGTTGACTCTTGTACATATTGTGTATTACTTGACTCTCCCTGTAGCTTAGCCCTATTTTTCTCAGAATTTCGAAAAATCGTATGAACGTTTCTTTGTTTTTCTTTAGTTTTGCTTCCATTATCAACCGCAACTTCAGAATTGCCTGTCTCGTGCCTTTACTTTTCCTAAAGCCAAACTGATCGTCATCTAACACATCCTTAGTTTCCTTTTCCATTCTTCTGTATATTGTACTTGTCAGCAACTTGGATGCATGAGTTGTTAAGCTGATAGTGCGATATTTCTCGCACTTGTCAGCTCTTACAGTCTTCGGAATTGTGTGGATGATATTTTTCCGATTGTCAGGTGGTATGTCACCCGACTCATGCATGCTATACACCAGGGCTTAACAACTGGCTGGTTTTGAGCGCGAGTACTCGCGTCTGCTCAGGCACGTGCTCACGAGCAGGTGCAAGGTCGCGGAGTAGGGAGGGAGGGAAAATGGGCGCGCACGTTTGAATGTGATCTCGCATTCTTAGCTGATTTAAATAGCCATCTGAATGCTTTGAACATTTTACTACAAGGTAAAGATCTGCTAATTACTCATTTCATAGATCCAATACGAGCTTTTAAAATGAAATTAACACTTTGGGTGAGTCAGCTGGAAACAGGAAACCTAGCTCATTTTCCTAAATTATCATCCATGCAAGATGTTCACAAAGACTGTGAACGTTATTCACATAGTTTAGTTGATCAGCGCTTTCAAGATCTGACAGCACTAGACAGTGACTTTGATCTGTTCTCTCCATTTTCAGCGAATATATAAGAGATTCGTTCTGAGCTGCAGCAAGAAATTATTGACCTGCAGTGTGACAGAGAATACAGAGACAAATTTCAGAGCAAGAAAAACATTTTGGAATTCTACAGACACTTCCCTCAGGATAGATTTCCTCGTTTGCACAAACTGGCGGCTACAATAATATCAATGTTCGGTTCCACGTATGTTTGTGAAAAACTGTTCTCTGCAATGAAATGTAACAAGACGCGCCTGAGAAACGCATTGTCTGATCGAAATTTAAACTGCACGCTGCGCCTAAAATGCACAAGAACAATTACTCCGAACATAGACGCAATTGTAAAGGGCAAAAAGTACAAGATATCCGAGAATCCCACACTTCAGTGACGCCTTTTATTGTGTAACAGTTCACAAATTAATGCGAATGTAGAGGCATACACTAAGCTAATAAAATTATGTGGCATGTGTACATTCTCCTTTATTTGTTTCATTTGTCGCAGTAATAATTCGTGAGTGATATCCCTGCAGGTGGCCGCGGATTTACATTGACTGGCGGCAGCTGTTGTGTGCCCCACGTGACTTTCCCCACTCTCCGCTCTGCTCCGTGCTCGCGCCTTGCTGCTCACAGCTTGCTCTGCGAGCACGTATGTTGTGAAGCTCTGCTATACACCAACATGAATAGTCGTTTTGTTGCCAATTCCCCCAATGATTTTAGGAATTCTGAAGGAATGTTATCTAACCCTTTTGGGTTATTTGATCTTAAGTCCTCCAAAGCTCTCTTAAATTCTGATTCTAATACTGGATGCCCCATCTCTTCCAAATCGATTCCTTTCTGGTTCATCTATCACATTACAAAAATCTTCTCCCTCATAGAGGCCTTCAGTGTTCTCTCTTCGCCAACACTCTCTCCTCTGCATTTAACACATGAATATCCGTTGCATTATTAGTGTTACCACCTTTGTTTTTAATCTCACCAAAGGTTATTTTGACTTTCCTAAACGCTGAATCGGTCTTCCAACAATCATTTATTTTCCGATTTCTTCTAATTTTTCATGCAACCATTTCGCCTTAGCTTCCCTGAACTTCCTGTTTATTTCATTCCTCAGTAACTTGTCTTTCCGTGTTCCTGAATTTTCCTAAACATTTTTTTTACTTCCTTATCTCATCGATCAACTGAAATATTTCTTCTGTTGTCCATGTTTTCTTCGCAGTTACCTTCTTTGTACCTATGTTTTTCTTTCCAACTTTCGTGATTGCCCTTTTAGAGATGTCCATTCCTCTTCAACTGTACTGCCTACTGAGCTATACCTTATTGCTGTATCTATAGGCTCAGAGAACGTGAGGCATATCTCGTTATTCCTTAGTACTTCCGCATCCCACTTCTTTGCATATTAATTCTTCTTGACTCATCTCTTATACTTCAGCTTACTCTTCATCACTACTACATTGTGATACCTGGGTAAGCCTTACAATCCAGTATCTGGTTTCGGAATGTGTGTCTGACCATGATGTAATTTAATTGAAATCTTCCCGTATCATCTGGCCTTTTCCTTGTATACCTCCTCCTCTTGTGATTCTTGAACAGAGTATTCGCTATTACTAGTTGAAATTTATTACAAAACTCAATTATTCTTCCTCCTTTCTCATTCTTTGTCCCAAGTCCATATTTTCCTGTAACCATTTCTTCACTCCTTCCCCTACAACTGCATTCCAGTCCCCCATGACTATGACATTTTCATCTCTCTTTACGTACAGTATTACCCTTCCGATATCCTCATATTGTTTCTCTGAGGGATATCGTGCCAAATTCTATCCAAGCGGCGTGCTAGATCGTCAAACTCCCGAGCTGTTTGAGGGTCCTGGTCGTAATGCTCCGAACGTTTTCAATTGGGGAGAGATTGGGCGATCTTTCTGGCCAAGGTAGGGTTTGGCAAACACGAAGACTTTCGCCGTGTGTTGCCGGGCATTTTCTCGCTGAAATGTAAGCACATTATGTCTTTCGATGAAGGCCAACGAAACGGGGCGTAGAATATTTCGACGTAATTCTGTACCGTAAGGACAGGCGGTTGGCAACCAATGGTGGCACCCCAGACCATCACTCCTGGTTGTCGGTCCGTATGGCGGGCGACAGTCAGGTTGGTGTCTCACTGCTGCTCCGGGCGTCTCCAGACAGGTCTCCGCTGATCGTCGGGACTCAGTTCCAAGCGAAGTTCAGCACTGAAGACAATCAATGAGATTCTAGGCCGATTCCTGGGCTTATATTTCAGCGAAATAATGTCTACGCACACACGTCGTGAGTTTCTACTGATTGCCAAAAGCTGCCTTCACCAGCAAGGTCCCCAGATCTCCTCCCAACGTTTAGAGCATTCTGGGGAGGGCTCTCCAACCGTCTCGAGATTTTGAAGATCTAATGCACTAACTATATAGAGTTTAGCCGATATCCCTCAAGAGGACATTCAACGACTCTGTCAACCAATGCCAAGCCGAGTAACCGTTTGCACAAGAAGCAACGCTTTACTGACTTGCTCAGTTTGTGAAGCACTGTCTCTTGAATCATCCAACTTTTCTGATACATCACATCTACCGATTTCCGTCCCATTCGGATAATTTCTTTGTGATGCGTCATTCTTTTTCTTCTTATGACTCATATTATTTTTGTTCTTAAACTGTAATACCACGGCACGTCCAACATCCTTGTAAAGGTGATCCATCGATGAATAAAACTGCTGCTGAAACTACTACTACTATTACTACCACAACCATTGTTATAGGAGACATTGTGACGTTTCCTATGATTGGATTCGATAAAAATTATCTGCACTCACATTCATTCATGCTGCAAAATCAGACTTGCAAATTTCATCAGTGTCATGTGATCAACTTAATGTTGCAGACGACTCCAAGTCCATGTTCCCATTGTTGACTGGTGCTATCAGGTTTTTCTATGTGCCATGTAAATACTGATAAATAAAAACATGCCTTCATAGCACAATACTTATTTCCTAAATAACTCACACAAGACTTTCACAGTCACGACTGACATCGGGTATGTCTGTGCACTGTTACCAACCTACATTTAGATGTCGTTTACAGAAATTAAAAGTACTGCTGTCATACACTGCAACATCACTTCACCTTGAACTGCCGTTTGGTGCCTCTCTAAAATATATTCAAAGACATATCTCTTCCCATCTATTTAAGGAATGAGAGGTCACAGTGACGAAGTACAACATGTAGTTAATAATACAATGAAGGGCCCTGTCGTTTAGGGCCCCCGCGAGCTCGCGGAAGTGATTCAGCACGACATGTCATGGACTCAACTAACATATGAAGTAGTGCTAGAGGGAACTGACACCATGAATCCTGCCGGCCGCGGTGGTCTAGCGGTTCTAGGCGCTCAGTCCGGAACCGCGCGACTGCTACGTCCGCAGGTTCGAATCCTGCCTCGGGCATGGATGTGTGTGATGTCCTTAGGTTAGTTAGGTTTAAGTAGTTCTAAGTTCTAGGGGACTGATGACCACAGATGTTAAGTCCCATAGTTCTCAGAGCCATTTGAACCATGAATCCTGCAGGGCTGTCCATAAAACCGTAAGAGTACAGCGGGGTGGAGATTTCTTCTGGACAGCCTGATGCTAGGCATCCTAGATATGCTCTCATGAGTTTGGTGGCCAGCGGAACTGTTTAAACTCAGCAGAGTGTTCCTGGAGCCACTCTGTAGCAATTCAGACGTGTGTGATGTCGCATTGTCGTGCAGCAATTGCCAAAGTCCATCGGGATGGATGAACATGAATGGATGCAGGTGATCAGACACGATGCCTACGTACGTGTCACCTATCAGAATCGTATCTAGACGTGTCCAGGGTCCCATAACACTCGAGCTGCACACGCCCCACACCATTACAGAGCCTCCACCAACTTGAACAGCCCCTGCTGATATGCAGCGTCCATGGAGTCATGAGGCTGTCTCCATACCCGTACACGTCCATCCGCTCGATATAATTTGAAGCGAGACTCGACCAACCAGGCAACATGTTTCCAGTCATCAACAGTCCACTGTCGGTGTTGACGGGCCCAAGTGCCGCATAAAGCTTCATGTTTTGCAGTCATCAAGGGTACACGAGAGGGCCTTCAACTCCGAAAGCCCATACCGATGATGTTTCGTTGAAATGGTTCTCCCGCTGACACTTGTTGATGACCCAGCATTGAAATCTGCAGCAATTTGCGGAAGGGTTGCACTTCTGTCACGCTGAACGATTCTCTTCAGTCGTCGTTGATCCCGTTTTTGCGGGCTCTTTTTCTGGCCTCAGCGATGTCGAGGATTTGATGTTTTACTGGATTCCTGATATTCACGGTACACTCGCGAAGTGGTCGTACGGGAAAATCCGCACTTCATCGCTACCTCTGAGGTGCTGTGTCCCATCGCTCGTGCGTCGGCTATACCAACACGTCAAACTCACTTAAATGTTGATAACCCGCCATTGTAGCAGCAGTAACCTACCTAACAACTACGCAAGACACTTGTTGTCTTATGTAGGAGTTGCCAACGTCTGCGCCGAATTCTGCGTTTTTACATATCTCTGCATTTGAATAGGCATACCTACACCAGTTTCTTTGGAGCTTCAGCGTAGAATTAAGCTGATGCACTCACTTATCTTTATTAATGTTAAAAGAGGTCTTCTATTGCATATGAAATATGTTTGGATGTAGAATAACGTGGTAGTAACCGTACTTGAATCAATGATTGCTTTCCATAACACTGTCTGCCGTTTTAGCAAAATTAGATAAACAAATGTTGTACGAGATTTAAAACGACTCAAAATTAATACAGAAAGTGTCTCATCTTAAAGGAATTTCTGTGCTGATTCCAAAACTGGCTTTAGATTTTGCGAATCTGTATTATTTCCTAAACTATGCAGAATTTAAAATTTACGATCTAGGAGACTATCTGTGCAGCCCTCTTACATTTTCTGCAGATGCATCTGTCGTTTGCAGTCTAGTGAATTCGTCAAAAGATCTATACGAATTAGAAAATGATTTACACGAGATATCTTCATGGTGAGAAACGTGACAATTGACTCTGAACCATAAAATTAATATTTAAACGATTCCGTTAAATTTCGATCACACGAAAATTCACACAGATTTAAAGTTGGTCCATTCATCTAAATACCTAGGGATTGTAATTACGAACAACTTAAACTGGATCCATCACATAGAAAATCTTGCGTGGAAGGCAAAAGCAAGTTCAAAAAAGGGAAGCTCCTTTTGTATTATCGCGAAATAGAGGAGAGAGCGTCACGGATACAATAAACGATTTGGAATCGGTATTAATAAAACAAGGCGGTTTTCGTTGTGGGAGACTTTTTCTGGAAATTTCAAGTTTCAACATTCTCCTCCGAATGCGAAAATATTGAGCTAACTCCGCCGTACACAAGGGAGAAACAGCCATCGTGATAAAGTGAGAGAAGTCAGAGGTCGCACGGACAGATTTAGTTGTTCATTCTCCCACATGCTATTCGAGAGTGGAACGGTCGAGAAAATAGTCTGAATGAAGTTCTAAGAACCCACTGCCGAACGGTTAAGACTGAATTGCTGACCAGTCACGTAGATGTACATATCATTGATTTATAGTTTAGTAATATTAATTTAGCTAATGTGTTAAGATTACAATTTTATATGTAAAATGTATTCTTCTGTACTCCACCATCTGCTGAATAAATGTAGCTTTTTATAAGCGTCTTTTAATTGTATTTTAACACTGGACAATAGTTGCCTTTGTAACTACATTAGCCAAATGAGTAAGTCCGCAGGGGTAACCTATAATTCTACGATGATGCTTAGTTGTTGTACGAGGGACGTTCAAAAATTAATACAACACATTTTTTCTTGGCTAGTTTCGTTTGAAAAAATGTGGAATTTGTCGTGGAACATCGTAGAATATTACCGCTTCAGCCGCTATTGTTTCCTGAAGTTCTCATAGTTAACGATGCTATTCAAAGCCTTCAAAATGGCGTCTGTAATGGAGATGCATTCCAAGCAGAGAGCTGTCATTGAGTTTCTTTTGGCGGAAAACAGAGCAACACAAATATCTATAGGCGCATGCAGAATGTCTCCCGAGACCTGTCAGTGAATAAAAGCATGGTGAGTCGTAGGACGAGACATGTGTAATCATCGCGAGGTCGCGCAAATCTGTTCTATCTCCCGTGTGCTGGCCAACCACAATGCTGGAACGTGAGGACACTCTCATTCGAGGTGATTGACAGATCACAATCAAATACGTTGCTGCTCAACATATCTGTGGACAAATCTGTTGATAGTTCTGCCACATTCGTCCACCAGTAGGGGTACTCAAAATTTATGCGCGCTGGTTTCCCCGTTGCCTAACAGAAGACTATAAAGAGGACCGAACGAACATGTGTGCGGAACTGCTCGCACGTTACGAAGCTGATCGTAACAGTTTTTTGTTGAACATCGTCGTAGGCGACGGAAACATACAGCCATCCATGGAGTTGCGCCACACTACTTCTCCTCCGAAGAAAAAGTTCAGAGACGCACCCTCCGACGGTCTTTTGGGATTCTGGAGGGGGTATTCTGATGGAAGTCGTCCCTCAGTCTGCAACTAACACCTCGGAAGTGTATTGTGTTACTGTCAGGAAACTGAAGATATGTCTTCAGTGTGTTCATCGGCACAAAAATGGAAACGAATTTCTCCTTCTCCGTGACAACGCATGGCCTCACACAAGTGTGAGCACCCGAGAGGAGCTCACAAAACTTCATTGGACTGTTCTTCTTCATCCAACCTACAGCCCAGATCTCACACCTTTCCGACTTCCATCTGTTTGGCCCAATCAAGGACGTGCTCCGTGGGAAGCAGTACTTGGGTGGCGAGGAGGCTACTGACGCAGCGAAACGTTGGCTCCGACGTCGACCAGAACGATGGTACCATGTGGGCACACACGCGCTCCCATTAAAGTGATGTAAGGCCACCACACTCAACGCCCATCCTGTTAAAAAATAGGGTTTTGTAGCCGAAAGAGTGAGGAACAGTATGGTGTACTGTAATCCTGCATAAAACCAATCTGATTTCAGAACAGAATGCATTGCATTTCTTAATGGTAATAAAATATGAGATGATGAACTTGTAATGTGTCATTAGATTTGTTAATTTTGAATGCGGCACAAAGTATAACGTTCTGACTGTCTTCTCAAGCCCAGGGTGGTAAACAGACATTCCACATAGCTATTAATTCTGGCCCTATCTCAAAGACTCAAAAATGCTACTGTTACATTCCAAGAATACATAAATTGACATTAATTACAAGTTTGGGATTTAACCTAAAATGATTACACAATCTCTCCCTTTTCCATATTATATTTAATTTACCAAAGCTCTCAAGAATCAAGTTATAATCAATAAGCAAGTTTAATTACTTCTTCTCTCAATAAATCAATTAATATTAAAACATTGAATATGTAATTTATCAAACTATATCTCTATATGTGAAAATGTTATCAATTGAAACAAGTAAATCTTTAGCAGTGAAAATTACACCTACGTTGTAGATGTACAATGAACTAGGTTGGGGTAAGATGACTTTATGTAATCTGGTTTCATGTACTTATTGCCGGGTAGGTTAGTAATTAGCTCTTGAATTTCTCTATTCAAAGCGTACGCATGTTGGAGTATGCAGCTCTCGCAAAATTGGACTCAACATTTCATTTCGCCAAAAGCACTTCGTACATCACCAAACGGCAACTGCGGTGGCGTTGTCTCCGTGCTGGATGTGAAATCGCTAATTCCCTACTCTGGCCTTGACTGAAAGTAATCAGTCTCAAACACTATGCGTTCCGTGGAATGTTCAAATTTCCCTAATCGAAATTAATGGCAATTGCACACTCGCTCTGGGTTGAAGCGACGTGGCCAAAATTCAGCCAGAGAAGATTCCCGCAGAAATATTCAACTATCGCCTTATGTCTGTCGCCACGGTACGTGAAGCGTATCGCCCTCACTTTGCAAACGTAAACCAGAGTCAGAATCGCGCTTTTACCACACACACAGGTGTGTGTGGCCCGCCGTTAGACGTGAGCGCCCGCTCTCTCTGTCTCTGTTGCTTGGTTGAGTTCTCAAAGTGCTTTAATATGACGTTATCATACCCACCTTGATTCTACTGGGTCACACATCTGGCTACTTCTCCCACGTTGAAGGTAAATTCTTATTTTTCTTGCCCGGGTCTCCACTCGTTAATGTACTCTGACCACTTCTTGCGTATCGGCAGTGTTTATTCTGATAGGTATTATACTGATTTTCGCTTATTTCTTTCTGCAGTGCACCTGGGCTTCATTTTGTTAAAGCTAATTGAGTCTTTCCAATGTCATTAGCCACCTGCCCTGTCCAAGCTGCGTTCACTTTGTTATACACTACTAGCCATTAAAATTGCTACACCACGAAAATAACGTGCTACAGATGCGAAATTTAACCGACAGGAAGAAGATGCTGTGAAATGCAAATGATTAGCTTTTCAGAGCATTCACAGAAGGTTGGCGCCGGTGGCGACACCTACAACGTGCTGACATAAGGTAAGTTTCCAACCGATTTCTCACACACAAACAGCAGTTGACCGGCGTTGCCTGGTGAAACGTTGTTGTGATGCCTCGTGTAAGGAGGAGAAATGCGTACCATCACGTTTCCGACTTTGATAAAGGTCGGATTTTAGCCTATCGCGATTGCGGTTTATCGTATGGCGATATTCCTGCTCGCGTTGGTCGAGATCCAATGACTGTTAGCAGAATATGGAATGGGTGGGTTCAGGAGGGTAATATGGAACGCCGTGCTGCGTCCCAACGGCCTCGTATCACTAGCAGTCGAGATGACAGGCATCATATCTGCATGGCTCTAACGGATCGTGCAGCCACGTCTCGATCCCTGAGTCAACAGATGACGACGTTTACAAGACAACAATCATCTTCACGTACAGTTCGACGACGTCTGCAGCGGCGTGGACTATCAGCTCGGAAATAATGGCTGCGGTTACCTTTGACGCTGCATCACAGACAGGAGCGCCTGCGATGGTGTACTCAACGACGAACTTGGGTGCAAGAATCGCAAAACGTCATTTTTTCGGATGAATCCAGGTTCTGTTTACAGTATCATGATGGTCGCATTCGTGTTTGGCGACATCGTGGTGAACGCACATTGGAAGCGTGTATTCGTCATCGCCATACTGGCGTATCGCCCAGCGTGATGATATGGGGTGCCATTGGTTACACGTCTCGGTCACCTCTTATTCACATTGACGGCACTATGAAGAGTGGACGTTACATTTCAGATGTGTTACGACCCGTGGCTCTACCCTTCATTCAGTCCCTGCGAAACCCTACATTTCAGCAGGATAAGGCACGACCGCATGTTGCAGGTCCTGTACGGACCTTTCTGGACACAGATAATGTTCAACTGGTGCCCTGGCCAGCACATTCTCCAGATCTCTCACCAACTTAAAACGTATGGTCAATGGTGGCTCGTCACAATACGCCAGTCACAACTCTTGATGAACTGTGGTATCGTGTTGAAGATGCATGGGCAGCTGTACCTGTGCACGCCATCCAAGCTCTGTTTGCCTCAACATTCAGGCGTATCAGGGCCGTTATTACGGCCAGAGGTGGTTGTTCTGGGTACTGATTTCTCAGGATCTATGCTCCCAAATTTCGTGAAAATATAATCACATGTCAGTTCTAGTATAATATATTTGTCCAATGACTACGCGTTTATCATCTGCATTTCTTCTTGGTGTAGCAATTTTAATGGCCAGTAGTGTATTATTCATGCCCCTGCCATTAAAAGGGTAAATAGTTTGTTATTCCGTACATGAGATGGATCTAATTATTTCCTGTTGTCTATAATATCGTTATTTGCTGGGGATTTTATTCGGTATTGTCGTTATGACCCTTTAAGGCCCGAAAATGTGGACACCTTACAAACTGAAGTGGCTTAAAAGCTCAAAATATGGATCTCTTGCAGGAGTCGTGAAATACAGTTTCGATAGGATTGTACTACTTCTATGGAATCAGCAAATAATCAGTAATGCTATGATCTTGTGATAAATATGTCTTACATACAAGAAAAAAATTAGATTCACAATTTGTTGCTAGATGTACCGATCGACTTTACTTCGACAGTCGATTGTGAAATTATACCAGTTTAATATGAAACGATGTGCATCTGGCGATTTTCAGGGTTATGGAAGCGCCTGCCACAAAGTGGTACACAGCGGCACCACAGGAGCAGACGCCACGGCCGTCGTGGAAGCCCACAACAGACTCCGCGACAGGGTGGCGGCCGGCAGGGAGCGCCGCGGTCGGCCTGGACCCCAGCCACCGGCCGCCGACATGAACACTCTGGTTTGTACTCGTCGCACAAACTTAAACTGTTGAGCAGGGCGTCTCTTCTGCTGAGCGTCATTACAACAATATAGTATTAGCTTTTAAGTGCCGCCGGTCGGTGTGGCCGAGCGGTTCTATGCGCTTCAGTCTGGAACCGCACGATCGCTCCGGTCGCATGTTCAAATCCTGCCTCGGGCATGGATGTGTTTGATGTCCTTAGGTTAGTTAGGTAAAGTAGTTGTAAGTTCTAGGGGACTGATCACCTCAAATGTTAAGTTCCATAGTGCTCAGAGCCATTTGAACCATTTTGAACCTCTATCACGAATCCGCATTCTGTTGCACCTTGTAGAAATTTCCAGCGAGAAAGTTGTTAAGAAAACTATGAAATTAATTTTAGTAACATCTGAGACATCATTATGGTACCGTGTCACGTATGAAAGCATTTCTTTTACGAGAGACTCCGTGTGCGACAGCCCCCGATAAGTTGCGTGCCGCCGCCAGGATTTTAATTCCGACGGCTCGCCTTAATACGACAGAGAATATAATCTACTTCCCGAAAATTTATTTACAGCTCTTAATGACCCTTCGTCACTGCACCTATCACCAATGTCGCCGATATACGGTATATAAAAGTAACTGTAAGTACTTTCACACCAGTCTCTCCGTTGAAGTCCAGTAAAATATATTTTTGCATCTGGTTTTGTGAAACTCAAGTTTTATCGAAGTATACTGACAGACCGTTATCTCAAGCACGCAGTACGTGCATTTTACACAAAACTTCGTTCCCCCTGCTGCAATGTCTCCTTGTTTCATTAAAATATTTTGTCCATCATTATATTTTCTGAATCAAAAACTAAGTGATTGGGAAAGACAAAGAATGGTGATTTCTCAACCTTATATTTTTCTAGCTGTCGCATACTCTCCCCTGTCGTAGTATCGGAGTATAGTTTTACATACTAACTTTTCGTCAGAATCATCAAATTCCGTAATAGCTGTTTCCATTTATATTTTTTTCTTGTCACGTCTACAGATTCTACCGGCGTCGCTACACGACACGAAATACAGTCGATTTGGTAATATCACAAAGTTTTGTTGTCATTTTATGAACATGAGCAAACTTCATATGATTCCTGCCTTCTTCACTGTTGGCCAGACCTGTAAAAAATCTTCAGTACATTCTATAAGAGAATTTTAGATTGTTTCCGAAGGTCTTCCCGCCCTTCACGCACACTGATCCGAGTAGCGATACACGTGGGCCCTTGCTCGTGCATTTTGCTCACGACTAGACACGCGTCAGTGCGCTGTTCCACGGTAGACTGAAATCACACGTAAACACAGAACACTGAGCTGGCCTGATCTATGTCTCAGTTTAACGGTGTATATGCGGCAACAAGGCTATCAGAGGGCGAATCATAACGTTTAGCGCCGACGGACTGCAGGGAGCGTGCGTGACCTTGAGGTGTCTACTTTCGTGACGGCCGTAGTAGCGTGACAACACTAACTGGCGCTAATCGCCGTTATAGGAATGGCTAAAGCTGCCAACTACTCTACTGGACATTAAAATTGCTACACCAAGAAGAAATGCAGATGATAAACGGGTATGTATTGGACAAATATATTATATTGTAACTATATATATATCCGTGGTCTGGGGATATCGTCTTTGATTCGTAATCAAAACGTTTTCGGTCTCGGGTTCGATCCCCGCCACTGCCTAAATTTTGATAAATAATTAGCATTGGCGGCGGAAGACTTCCGGCATAAGAAGTCAGCCTCATTCTGCCAACGGCCTTGTCAAAGAGGGCGGAGGAGCGGATAGAGGTTCCGGACACTCTCTTGTCCTAGGGGTGAGAAATTGCCCCTAAAGGCGGAAGAATCAGCAATGATCAACGACATGAGGATGCAGAAGGCAATGGAAACCACTGCATTAAAGACACTTAACGTGTATCCACAGGACATGTGGCCTGTATTTGAAGAAGTGTCATGATGATCTCTCCATTGGCAAAAGATTCCGGAATAGTCCCCCATTCGGATCTCCGGGAGGGGACTGCCAAGGGGGAGGTTACCATGAGAAAAAGATTGAATAATCAACGAAAGGATAACGTTCTACGAGTCGGGGCGTGGAATGTCAGAAGCTTGAACGTGGTAGGGAAACAAGAAAATCTGAAAAGGGAAATACAAAGGCTCAATCTAGATATAGTAGGGGTCAGTGAAGTGAAGTGGAAGGAAGACAAGGATTTCTGGTCAGATGAGTATCGGGTAATATCAACAGCAGCAGAAAATGGTATAACAGGTGTAGGATTCGTTATGAGTAGGAAGGTAGGGCAGAGGGTGTGTTACTGTGCACAGATCAGTGACCGGGTTGTTCTAATCAGAATCGACAGCAGACCAACACCGACAACGATAGTTCAGGTATACATGCCGATGTCGCAAGCTGAAGACGGACAGATAGAGAAAGTGTATGAGGATATTGAAAGGGTAATGCAGTATGTAAAGGGGGACGAAAATCTAATAGTCATGGGCGACTGGAATGCAGTTGTAGGGGAAGGAGTAGAAGAAAAGGTTACAGGAGAATATGGGCTTGGGACAAGGAATGAAAGAGGAGAAAGACTAATTGAGTTCTATAACAAGTTTCAGCTAGTAATAGCGAACACCCTGTTCAAGAATCACAAGAGGAGGAGATATACTTGGAAAAGGCCGGGAGATACGGGAAGATTTCAATTAGATTACATCATGGTCGGACAGAGATTCCAAAATCAGATACTGGATTGTAAGGCGTACCCAGGAGCAGATATAGACTCAGATCACAATATAGTAGTGATGAAGAGTAGGCTGAAGTTCAAGACATTAGTCAGGAAGAATCAATACGCAAAGAAGTGGGATACGGAAGTACTAAGGAATGACGAGATACGTTTGAAGTTCTCTAACGCTATAGATACAGTAATAAGGAATAGCGCAGTAGGCAGTACAGTTGAAGAGAAATGGACATCTCTAAAAAGGGCCATCACAGAAGTTGGGAAGGAAAACATAGGTACAAAGAAGGTAGCTGCGAAGAAACCATGGGTAACAGAAGAAATACTTCAGTTGATTGATTAAAGGAGGAAGTACATACATGTTCCGGGAAAATCAGGAATACAGAAATACAAGTCGCTGAGGAATGAAATAAATAGGAAGTGCAGGGAAGCTAAGACGAAATGGCTGCAGGAAAAATATGAAGACATCGAAAAAGATATGGTTGTCGGAAGGACAGACTCAGCATACAGGAAAGTCAAAACAAACTTTGGTGACATTAAAAGCGACGGCGAGTGCAACGGGAATTCTACAGTTAAATGCAGAGGGGAGAGCAGATAGGTGGAAAGAATACATTGAAAGCCTCTATGAGGGTGAGGATTTGTCTGATGTGATAGAAGAAGAAACAGGAGTCGATTTAGAAGAGATAGGGGATCCAGTATTAGAATCGGAATTTAAAAGAGCTTTGGAGGACTTACGGTCACATAAGGCAGAAGGGATCGATAACATTCCATCAGAACTTCTAAAATCATTGGGGGAAGTGGCAACAAAACGACTATTCACGTTGGTGTGTAGAATATATGAGTCTGGCGATATACCATCTGACTTTCGGAAAAGCATCATCCACACAATTCCGAAGACGGCAAGAGCTGACAAGTGCGAGAATTATCGCACAATCAGCTTAACAGCTCATGCATCGAAGCTGCTTACAAGAATAATATACAGAAGAATGGAAAAGAAAATTGATAATGCGCTAGGTGACGATCAGTTTGGCTTTAGGAAAAGTAAAGGGACGAGAGAGGCAATTCTGACGTTACGGCTAATAATGGAAGCAAGGCTAAAGAAAAATCAAGACACTTTCATAGGATTTGTCGACCTGGAAAAAGCGTTCGACAATATAAAATGGTGCAAGCTGTTCGAGATTCTGAAAAAAGTAGGGGTAAGCTATAGGGAGAGACGGGTCATATACAATATGTACAACAACCAAGAGGGAATAATAAGAGTGGACGATCAAGAACGAAGTGCTCGTATTAAGAAGGGTGTAAGACAAGGCTGTAGCCTTTCACCCCTACTCTTCAATCTGTACATCGAGGAAGCAATGATGGAAATAAAAGAAAGGTTCAGGAGTGGAATTAAAATACAAGGTGAAAGGATATCAATAATACGTTTCGCTGATGACATTGCTATTGAAAGTGAAGAAGAATTAAAGGATCTGCTGAACGGAATGAACAGTCTAATGAGTACACAGTATGGTTTGAGAGTAAATCGGAGGAAGACGAAGGTAATGAGAAGTAGTAGAAATGAGAACAGCGAGAAACTTAACATCAGGATTGATGGTCACGAAGTCAATGAAGTTAAGGAATTCCACTACCTAGGCAGTAAAATAACCAATGACGGACGGAGCAAGGAGGACATCAAAAGCAGACTCGCTATGGCAAAAAAGGCATTTCTGGCCAAGAGAAATCTACTAATATCAAATACCGGCCTTAATTTGAGGAAGAAATTTCTGAGGATGTACGTCTGGAGTACAGCATTGTATGGTAGTGAAACATGGACTGTGGGAAAACCGGAACAGAAGAGAATCGAAGCGTTTGAGATGTGGTGCTATAGACGAATGTTGAAAATTAGGTAGACTGATAAGGTAAGGAATGAGGAGGTTCTACGCAGAATCGGAGAGGAAAGGAATATGTGGAAAACACTGATAAGGAGAAGGGACAGGATGATAGGACATCGGCTAAGACATGAGGGAATGACTTCCATGGTACTAGAGGGAGCTGTAGAGGGCAAAAACTGTAGAGGAAGAAAGAGATTGGAATACGTCAAGCAAATAACTGAGGACGTAGGTTGCAAGTGCTACTCTGAGATGAAGAGGTTAGCACAGGAAAGGAATTCGTGGCGGGCCGCATCAAACCAGTCAGTAGACTGATGACCAAAACAAACAAAATAACTGACATGTGATTACATTTTCACACAGTTTGGGTGCATAGATACTGAGAAATCAGTACCCAGAACAACCACCTCTGGCCGTAATAACGGCCTTGATACGCCTGGGCATTGAGTCAGAGAGAGCTTGGGTAGCGTGTACAGGTACAGCTGCTCATGCAGCTTCAACACGATATTACAATTAATCAGTAGTAGTGACTGTCGTATTGTGACGAACCAGTTGCTCAGCCACCATTGACCAGTCGTTTTCAATTGGTCAGAGATCTGGAGAATGTGCTGGCCAGGACACCAGTGGAACTGTTTCTGTATCCAGAAAGGTCCGTACAGGACGTGGTACATGCGGTCGTGCCTTATCCTGCTGAAATGTAGGGTTTCGCAGGGATGGAATGAAGGGTAGACCCACGGGTCGTAACACATCTGAAATGTAACGTCCACTGTTCAAAGTGCCGCCAATGCGAACAAGAGATGAACGAGACGTGTAGCCAGTAGCACCCATACCATCACGCCGGGTGATACGTCAGTATGGCGATGACGGATACACGCTTCCAATGTGCGTTCACCACGATGTCGCCAAACACGGATGCGACCATCATCATTCTGTAAACAAAACATGGATTCATGCGAAAAAATGACGTGTTGCCATTCGTGCACCCAGGTTCGTCGTTGAGTTCACCATCGCAGGCACTCCTGTCTGTGATGCAGCGTCAAGGGTAGCCGCAGCCATGGTCTCCGAGCTGATAGTCCATATTGCTGCAAATGTCGTCGAACTGTTCGCGCAGATGGTTGTTGTCTTGCAACGGTCCCCATCTATTGACTCAGGGATCGAGACATGACTGCACGATCCGTTACATTCATGCGGATAAGATGCCTGTCATCTCGAGTGCTAGTGATACGAAGCCGTTGGGATCCAGCACGGCGTTCCGTATTACCCTCCTGAACCCAGCAATTCCATATTCAGCTAACAGTCATTGGATCTCGACCAACGCGAGCAGCAATATCGCCATACGATAAACCGCAATCGCGATAGGCTAAAATCCGACCTTTATCAAAGTCGGAAACGTGATGGTACGCATTTCTCCTCCTTGCACGAGGCATCACAACAACGTTTCAGCAGGGAACGCCAGACAACTGCTGTTTGTGTATGAGAAATCGGTTGGAAACTTTCCTCACGTCAGCACGTTGTAGGTGTCGCCACCGGCGCCAGCCTTGTGTGAATGCTCTGAAAAGCTATCATTTGCATATCACAGCATCTTCTTCCTGTAGGTTGAATTTCGAGTCTGTAGCACATCATCTTCGTGGTGTAGCAAATTTAATGGCCAGTAGTGTATAACCAGGAGATGACCCACCGTCTGCTGATCCGGGTCTGGAGTACTTCAGTTCTGGGCAGTCTAATCACGTTAGTTGGCTGTTGAAAAATGCAGCAACTGCCAGACCCACGGGAGAGTACTATCCCTCTTTAAATCTGGAAACGCAGTAGAGGGAAGTACGCTGATTGGTTCTTTCACTCATTCTTTCACGCATAGAACCTATCAAGAAATATAAGCGTCAGAGATGTGCAACGAATCAAGATATACATTAACAATATTTGAGTTAATGATGGAAAATTAATCCGTACAATTCGTTTACGATGAATTATCAGTATATTCCTTGTTGCTAGTCAACATTAATGCCAGCTAATTTTAATCACGTAATACATATTATGCAGGCGGTACCCTGCAGCTCGTAAATACGCTAGTGTCAAAAATTAAAGCAACAAATCGCTATTTTCCCGTCCTGTGTCTAATTCACAATATAATCATGCTCAGAAAATGGCATTCCGGTCAACGGACAACCGTTGCATCGATGACGTCAGGGCACCTATGAAACGAGGTAGTGTTTGCCGGATAGCCCCACACCCACAATGGCTGGGTGCACGATCATAGACCGTACGGTATGGCAAAGAGGAGATGTCTACCATACTCTCTGCCACGGAGGGCCTGTAACCTCCCCACAAAACTGTATAAATAATAATATGAATATATTCTGATTTTAGTATAACCTCAGAACAAAATTGGTTCCCATTTATAACCTCCTTACAGAAATTCATTCACATTTAACTTTCACACAAAAGTTGTTTGCCATTTAATGTACCCACAAAATCCTTTTCTCATTTAATGTAAGCTCGAAACAGAAAAATTCCTAAACCTCGTAATAAAAACTAAATTCAATAACCTGGTAAATTTTGGACCACAGCAGTGCTGCGTCATGGCCCTGTAAGATCATTCTGAATAAAAAAAGGAAATATTCTTACCTCAATAAAGTCGCCGAATATACCTGCTCTTACAATAAATTTTTACGGCACAGCTCTGTGCAATGCTGGCCGATAGATTGGTCATTTATGAAAGGAAGCAACGGATTTTTTTTCCAACAATCGGAATGATCATGGATTGGAGAAATTAGTAAATTCTTTAAATTGAAATGAATGCTTATCAAAAATTACTTTATATGACAAAGATTATTATTAGGACATTTTTAAAACATTTACACGGGAGTTCAGATAACATTACTAGATATGCACGAAGCTGCTTTTTACCTTGTACAATACTACTCAGGCTCCGGCATCGCTGCACCGCGACCGGCCCAGCCAACACGACACACTACACCAGACCAGAGCAGACTCCAGACTAGCAACAACTTACTGCTACAGCTACACAGTTCCTACTCAGTCAACACTGCTCTCTGGTTAGCGATTCTCTTATACCTTGCATATCGCAGGCAGCGCATTAGCAATACATCGAAATTACATCTACTCGGACCTCTTACATAACCCTCCACTTGGGGGGGGGGGGGGGGCAAAAATTTGCCAGCGATGGTGAGTCAATTGGACTTGCAATGAGCAACAAATTTTTCTTAATTAATTAAGTTTACAGTCACAGAGTATGTACATATATATATAAGTGCAGAACATGAAATAAAATAGAGTGCACATGCACTGAGTACAGAACATATCAAGAAATGACAAAATGTATACGCAATGAGTACACAAATATTAACAAATGACATAAAGTGCACACGCACTGTATATATTTCTACCATTTTACAAGAACTAGTATACGCAATGACTACAATACATATTAACAAATGACATAAAGTGCACACGCACTGTATCTATTTTTACCATTTTACAAGAACTAGTATACGCAATGAGTACAAAACATATTAACAAATGACATAAAGTGCACACGCACTGTATATATTTTTACTATTTTACAAGAACTAGGATAGGAAAGGGAAGGATTGCATCATGGTTGTAGCACAGTAGGTTGCACGTAGCTGCACTGAAAGTCCATATCTTTCTACAGAAGCACAACACCAAGTGAGACAATCTGAAGTTCTCGTCCCTGAAGTATGAATCAATGTAGCCAAGACACTGAAATGTCGTATTAATATTCAATGTTATCATTTTGGTAGTACATTAGGTACACCAGACAGGGGGACCATAATAACATCTCCAATGTTCAAGGTGGTGGACAGCATGATGTGTCAACACCACACTCTTGCAGTATCCATACTCTTTCACCAACGTAGAATTAGTGCAAAAACCAAGTATAGTGCCCCATGATCATGAGGATGGACAGGACAAACGGATATTGCAGTAATTTCTGGTAATTAGGTCAGAAGGTGAAGGACATTAAGTCTTATGCTAGTCATCATTGAGAATTGCACTAGTCTATCAAACGATTTGAGTAATTGGTGGCACTCATAGCCTAGTTACTAAACATTTCTGTACTACGTATGAAGTATTATAGAATATTATTCATAAGTCATCTGATTACAGTGAACATTGGCACTCATTGGCCAGTAACTAAAAATTTTTATGCGTTGTTCAGAAGTCATCATTCAAAACAAGAGTTAATTAATGGCATAGCATTAACATAATTCATCTAGTTATAGTAATCATTGGCACTCAGTGGCTAGTTACAAACCATCAGGAGTCATCATTCAAAACAGGAGCTAATGAGTGTAGCATCAAGCTACTGGTATTCATATATAATAGCATGTAAGTGACATAAGACAAATTTAAAGTATAAGAAACAGTGGCATTCATTGGCCAATTACAAAGTATTCATATAGTTTTATAAAACATTATTCACTATTATTCAAAAGTCATCATTCAAAATGAGAGTTAATTATTGGCATAGCATTTATGGAGTATAACAAAAATATTATTTACAGAAATTGTTGGCATAGCATTTATACATTGTTACAAAACATCATTCAGTATTACTCAGAACTCATTGTTCAAGTGACATAGGACATATTTAAAATGTAACACACTGTAACTATTACTCAAGGTCTGTGGTTAGAAAACATCATTAAGTATTACTCAGAACTCATCATTCAAGTGACATAGGACATATTTAAAATGTAACCACTGTAACTATTACTCAAGGTCTGTGGTTATAAATCATCATTCAGTATTACTCAGAACTCTCTTAAACTGGTAGCATTATTTTGGACTGGTAATACATTTTTTTTGTGCTAGCAATGCATTGCGTTGGGATCGATAATTAATTGCTGGAGCATAAAAATATTTGCTTTTGACTTATTGCTGCAAATAAGGATTAGTAACGTCATTCGTCATGAGTCAGCTGTAGCAAGGTTATGAAACAAGTAGAGTATATGTGATCACATTCATGAATGACACACACAAATGGGTGAAAAAATGCAAGTACTAGAACAGGTTTAATGACTAATTGCTTATAGCACATTACTTTCATGAATAGCTTCTCCTGGAAAAAATACAAAATGGATCATTGAGCTGAAAGAAGAAACGCATATTATCTGAAAAGTAGTGAATTTCGAATTAACAGGTAATGAAACGTGTACTCAATATGTATGTACTCTAGCTGTCCTTTCCAAAACATGCAGTCATTATACCATGCGACATAAGACATACTGTCAAAACGAACTGCAACAAATACTTAAATAACTACATAGCATCTCTTAACTAATAGTAAATATATAAACTTCATCATTATTCTCATCTGCAAAGAAAAACTTAAAAGTGGTGCGTTAAGCGGCCCATATAAAATTCATCACTATCACCACCTGCAAAGAAAAACTTCATTATTCATATTAACATATTCTTCATATAACTATTCATCACCATTTATTATCATCTGCAAAAAATAGGCACTTCATTATTCATTATTCATATTTCCATTTACTTCATACAACTATTCATAGTATAGAGTTTCTTATTTCTAGCATATTTCATCACTAAAACTAAGATGTCTAGTTCTGTCTGACAGCCTGCATCAATCGCCTCGTATTCTGAAAGAAAAATAATTAGTTAAGACTGCTATCATACGATGTGTTTAGTATAGTCTTGTTAATGCTTGTTAATTCTGATCCATTTACTCTTCATGACGAGGTATTGCACCTTCTTTCGTTCATTCCGAAGGTCAAATTCCCATTTCATAGTAATCCACAGTGGTTTGTTTAATTTATTTCTTTTACCCGTTATTGCTTTCTGAAAATGATGAATAAGGATTAATATCTTGCATTTAAATCATATACCTATTAAATAAAAACTGGTTTCTAGTGATATGATTAAGAATACAGCATAACATGACAAAAAACATATTATGTCAAAAACATAGACAGTGTTCAGGTGCAAAGATGTACACACAGTCTCATAACGCAGTAGCCAAGAGTGTGGAATAGTCAAGATATTGATATATCATAAGGAAAAATGTTAAAGTCAACTGGTGTTTGCTGTATCTTAAAGATTTCGTAGTGCATACAAACAAAACAGGAAAACAATGATACATACACGAAAAAATGGAAAATGTGCACGGTCTGATATATAACAACAAGAAATGACTTTCTTTGTGTTCAGCTCGTATGTTGTGTAGCTGATAGAGGCGAGAGTTGAAGACTTTAATGGAGAAAGAAATTGATAAAATTAATATGTCACTAGATAGAATTGCATAATTGGTCATAAAATATGTAAGTTTATCTGAAAAAATGTGCACGGTCTGATGTGTAACGACAAGAAAAGCGACCTGCTAACCTTACCTTGCCGGGCACATGTCAAGGAAGAATATTATAATCATCAGTAAGTAGTGACATAAATATAATTGCATAAGTGGTCAAAAAATATGTAAGTTTATCTGGAAAAATGTCCACGGTCTGATGTGTAGCGACAAGAAAAGCGACCTGCTAACCTTACCTTGCCGGGCACTTGCCAAGAAAAAATACGATAATCTTCAGTAAGTAGTCACATAAATATAATTACATCATTGGTCATATAAAAATCAGAAAATAGCATCACAGTGTGATAAATCATAAAGTATGTTCATTCAATAAAGGGTTTAATATTGGAGACATGGTGATTGCCTTTACTTTTTCCGGTTCTCAGAGTTTCGACGTGTACTATATTGGAGTGAGGAATGCTGCGAATTCTGTACGGTCCTGCATATAGAAGCTCAAATTTACTGCATCTATTCTTTCCTCTGTTGGATAAATAGTGTGTACGTACTAGTATCTTCTGTCCAATGTGAAAGTCACGGCGTGTACAAACCTGTTTTTGCTGTCTTCTCCGGCGCTCTGCGGAACGTTTGATGTTGTTCAGCGCAATGTCGATTATTTCATGGTGTCGTAGTCGACGAGATGTAGGAAAGGGTACTAATTCTTTAATTTTGTTAGGTGGTTCAACATTTTTCAGTATAACAGTCGGAGATAGCATAGTAGATTCATTTGGTATGGAATTTTTTTATGGCAGTTTACCAATTTCTTTCATTAGTCGTTCACAAGGGTTTGAAGAAGCATGGTACCTGGATATATAGATCAGAGAAATGTTTCTAGCTCGTAACATACGTGTCCATATAGCAGATCGAAACTGTGATCCATTGTCGGAAATTACTTTCAATACATGCCCTACATGGAATAAAAAATGTTTTACAAATGCATTCGAAACAGATTTAGCAGTATCTTTGCGTAAAGGAGTGAAGGTAACAAATTTTGAAGTGAGTTCAACCGCGACAAAGATGTAGCAAAAACCTCTATTAGTTCTGGGAATCGGACCAAAAATGTCTACAGCGGCCATGTGTCTCAATTTAACAGGTACAATGGGATGTAATAGAGAAATATGGGAAGTCGTATCTGACTTAGCTTTCTGGCAGATTTTACATGACGCTAAAACTCGTCGAATACGTTTCTCCATGTTGGCAAAATAACAGTTCTGTCTCAGTATAAGAAAACATTTTCTGGCTCCGTAATGTGCGTAACTTAAATGAGTATACCAAATTAATTTGTTAATGACCTCGTCAGGAATACATAGCGACCAATTGTTGCTGTCAGGGTGAGAGCGGCGAAACAGAATATTATTGCGTACAGTGTAATGGTTTCTAATGGTAACATTATTCCTATCTTGCCAAAGGTGTTTAATTTCCTTCCATACGTTGTCTTTACTCTGCTCTTGTGCTATGTCTCGTAATGAGGCCGAAATGAAATTTTCAAATGCAACTTGTTGAATATACATGACGCTAAAATTTGCTTGGCAGAAGTTGGTTGCGATGTCTTCCTGATTGTTGCTGAGAGAACGGGATAGTCCGTCTGCTACAATATTTTGTGTACCGGGAATGTGAACAATTGTAAAATTAAATTCCTGTAAATAAAGTTTCCATCTGCTTAATCAGTCGTGTGTAAATTTTGCGGAAAGTAAAAAATGGATAGCTCTATGATCTGTGTAAACGGTCGTATGTCTTCCATGAAGAAAATGCCGAAATCTCGTAAATGCCCATACAACACATAATGTTTCAAGTTCTGTGACAGAATAATTGCGTTCAGCAGGTGACAGAATGCGACTCGTAAAGGCGATGTTTTTAATTACTGTACAATCTTCTTCTTCAATTTCCTGAAAAATATGTACGCCTAAAGCGGTGTTAGAACTGTCGGTGGCAATGGAAAAATTTCTAGTAACATCTGGATGTGATAAAAGTGGTGCATTCAATAAAGCTTGTTTTAGATTGACAAATTCAGAATTTGCTTGGCTATCCCAGGACCAAATAGTGTTTTTACCTGTCAATTGACATAATCTAGGGGTGTCTAAGGCAGAGTAATGAATAAATTTACGAAAAAAGTTAATTAAAGCCAAAAAGCTGTGTAGCTGTTTCTTCGTCGTAGGAACAGTAATGTCACGTAAAGCTTGAAGTTTTTCCGGGTCAGGCGCATTGGCTTCTGCTGAAATTACATGTCCAAGAAATTTTATAGAAGTTTTGCCAAAGTGCGATTTACTGAGATTAACTGTGAGTCCTTGTGCACGAAAAGTTCGTAACAGTTGTTCAAGAATCAGATTGTGTTCAGACCAGTTAGCTTCTGCAATAAGAATGTCGTCTACATACGTTGCGATTCTGTGTTTCATGCAAAAGTGTGTATCGGATGTCGTCAAAACTAATAACATTTTCGTGAACAAGATTCTGTGAGTCAAAAGTACGGCTTACGTTGCTGGAAGATGCAACCTGTACTGCGAGAGGATGCTGTGGCATTTCGACTATTTGTACTGTTCTGTTATTTCGTCCTGACGTATTACGTTCGGGATGATATCTACTGTCTGGTTCATTCATGATAATCTGTTGTTGCGGATGATTTTGTTGCTGACAAGACCGACTGTTATTAAACGTACGCTGAAAATTGTGCTCATTGCTTTTCCGTCTGTCATGATAGTCATTTCTATACGGTGCATTGCGATATGAGTTGAAATGGTGTGTTTTCTATATGTAGTGATTTCCTTGTTGTTGTGCGTTACTATTTGGCGGAGCGGACGCTATATGTGTAGGCGGCGAAACATTAAAGCTTGGTTGACCTTGCAGACTGCATTGTTGGTTAGGTATGCTAACCGGCTGGTTTTGTTGCTGTTGTAGGGAAAAGCCTCTATTGTTACCAAAATGTGGTTCCTGTTGCCGATAATTTTGACGATACTGATGATTACACTTCTGTCTCTCATTAAAATTACGCTGGTAGTTCTGGAGTGTCTAATGAAAATTGTCACTTTCGGTAAAATTTGTCATATCAGGTTTTCTTTACTCATCCTTAATCCTAGATAGATCGATAGTTGAAGAGCTGTTCTGACAGATATAAAGGATGGTAGAAGAGAAGGCAGCAGTGCAGAAAACTAAAGATGAAACAGCATTACTACAGCTTGGGGCCCTGTGCACGCTACGGCACATGTTCATCGAAGTGCAATGAAGCCCCTGAGGCCAATTACGCGCTACAAATAAATTTTAGTTTCTGCGTTACAGGCAATGCCGGTGAAAATTCAAAAGTAAATTGTCGTATCCAGTCCAAAGGGTGTATTTGTGTTCAGTCATTATTAAATACCTTAAATTTTCTCACAGATAGAAAGTGCTTGTAATCAAAATTATCGTCTCTGTATGTCTGAACAGGTTCAGGATTGTATGATAATCTGTTTGTCTGTGACTGTTCGGAATCTAACTCATGTACTCTCTGTAAATTACCTAAATTATACTGGCTGTGTGAGTCTGACAAATGTTCGGAAAGTGGCGTGTGCTATGATGTGTTAAAGGCTGAAATATTTTTCATCTACGTAATGTATTATTAGACCAACCTATCTCACTGATCGTCTGCTGTAAATTTTGGAATTCGGTTGTTTGATTTAACGAAACTGGTGACGTTTCGTCTGATTTGTGTCATTATTACTTTCGATAACGTCAATACGACTGGCCAATTCATTATATTTTTCAGTCAGTGCTTTTACCTGATCATCGTTTTTAGTATCAGAAGCATTAATTTGTTTTTGTATTTTACGTGTGGTTTTGTTCAATTCCTTAACGTCTGCTTTGATGGCATCGGGATCCTGTATTAGTTCTAATTGTTCAAGTCTGTGGGTCACTGTCTGAAAGTCTACTGTGTGTGTGTCTGTTTTTGTTTTAAGATCAGAGATTTCATCATGTAATTCGGTGTTCAACTGTTTGACAGCATTAATTTAGTCTGATACTGTAGCAATATTGTTGTCTACGTATGTTTGTGCTTTCGTAAACAATTTACGCTTATCTTCCTGTCTCTGTGCAGTAATTGTTTCCATGACTTGTTGCTTCACTTTATTCTGCTCGTGTATAAATTTACGGTAACGCGTTTCACTGTTTTGTAGGTGGTGATTAAAACGTTCGTCAATTTGGCTGTTCTGTTGGTCAAATTTCGCGTCTACTTTTGCATCCAGTGTGCGTGAAAGTTCTGCTGACATTAATTTAAACTCGTCGCGTAACTGTGTTGCGTTTTCAGAGCATTGTTTAGCGACTGCACTAATTTCATCTCTAAGTAATTTCGTTGTAGCTGCTTGCGTATTCCTTAATTCTGGAGCCACAGATCTGATTTCTTCACTACTGCTCCTAGCACAAGCCTTAATTTCCTCACGTAATTGATCTTTAGTATCATGGCATTACGCGGCAACGGCTCTAATCTGTTCACTAAGTTGTTTGTTCTGTTCATTAAGTTGTTTGAAATTGTTATCTTGCTTATCATTCGACTGTTTGGAATTGTTGTCTAGTTTTTCATTTAGTTGTTTGAGATTGTCGCCTTGTTCTTTCTTGAATTGTAGTAATAATGCTACAACTTGATCCATGCCAAAATTACCTACTCTATTCTCTGTGCTGTTTGATGGCATACCTGCAATTGTCATGTTTTGTGTAACCATTTGGTCATTCTGTGATTCTCGAATTGGTTTGCCAATCGGATGTGCACTGTGGGTCACTACCTCGGAACCAAATAAATCTGACGTATTTTGACTACATTGTTCATCTTTGTGAGAAAAATTTATCTGTTCACAATTCAAATTTTGCAAACCGGGTGTGTCAAACTGGGCAGCGTTCATTGTATCGGAACGTGCTGCGTCATCAATTGTTAAATTTACTGCGGACATAATTGAATTTATTTGCCCATAATTAGGATTTGACTCAATACTAGTGTTCGGCAGGCACTGATTATCTGTGATTAGGGGATCATCATTATTACACTGAGTGTCGAAAGTATTATCGGTCAAATGATTCGAGTCGACTATTTCACTCATTGCACATCACGATGTACTGTTAACAGTTTTTCGCGGCATTTTTCACAAATCAAATTTAACCACAAAATGAAACAAAGACAAAGCGAAATGGAACAAACACAATTACAACAAAGAGCAATAATTGCCGATGATCTGTGGAAGAAAAAGTGACAAATTAGTAAATGCGTTGCGCCAGATGCAAACTACATTTAAGTAAATTAGAGATTCACAAAGAAATACGATCCTGGGCGGTTGTCGCCAAGTGTAACCTCCCCACAAAATTGAATAAATAATAATATGAATATGATTCTGATTTTAGTGTAACCTCAGAACAAAATTGGTTCCAATTTATAACCTCCTTACAGAAATTCATTCACATTTAACTTCCACACAAAAGTTGTTTGCCATTTAATGTACCAACAAAATCCTTTTCTCATTTAATCTAAGCTCGAAACAGAAAAATTCCTAAACCTCGTAATAAAAACTAAATTCAATAACCTGGTAAATTTTGGACCACAGCAGTGCTGCGTCATGGCCCTATAAGATCATTCTGAATAAAAAACGGAAAAATTCTTATCTCAATAAAGTCGCCGAATATACCTGCTCTTACAATAAATTTTTACGGCACAGCTCTATGCAATGCTGGCCGATAGATTGGTCATTTATGAAAGGAAGCAACAGATTTTTTTTTTGCAAGAATCGGGATGATCATGGATTGCAGAAATTAGTAAATTCTTTAAATTGAAGTGAATGCTTATCAAAAATTACTTTATATGACAAAGATTATTATTAGGACATTTTTAAAACATTTACACGGGAGTTCAGATAACATTACTAGATATGCGCGAGGCTGCTTTTTACCTTATACAATAATACTCAGGCTCCGGCATCGCTGCACCGCAACCGGCCCAGCTAACACGGCACACTACACCAGACCAGAGCAGACTCCAGACTAGCAACAACTTACTGCTACAGCTACACAGTTCCTACTCAGTCAACACTGCTCTCTGGTCAGCGATTCTCTTATACCTTGCATATCGCAGGCAGCGCATGAGTAATACATCGAAATTACATCTGCTCGGACCTCTTACAGGCCGTAGAAAGAAAGGAAGCAGGGCAGTTGCAAACTGATGAGACCCGACGGCTTAATGTGAATCGTTCTGTTGTTTCTCGGATGTCGCGACGGTTTATAAAGTCAGAAACGGTAGCCCGTAGACTAGGTCTGTGCCGACCACGTTTGACTTCGGAAGAGAAGACAGTTACCTGGCTGTAAGGGTACGACAGTACCGCCTTAGTACTGCACGGCATCTGTCATGTGAGCTAGGATCATCCACTGGACGTGTTGTACCGACGCAAACGATTTTCAGAAGGTTTCGACTGCGTGTCCTTTACTGTCGGAGACATACTGTATGTCTACTTCTGATGCGTCTTCACAGAAGGGAACATGTAGAGTGGAGTCATCAACAAGCCACTTGAACGGTCGAGCAGTGGGTCAATGTTGACTGGGGAGTGATTCTCGATGGATTCGTATGTGGAGGGACTTGGAACACTATTTCGGTGCCCAAACATTATGGAAAGAGACCGAGATCGAGGAGGATTCCTAAAGCTGTTGGCAGGGATTATGTTTACCACTTGAATCCGTCTTCATGAATTTGTACGGGTGAATCGGCATGGTTTAATTGCTGTCAGGTATCGTGACGAGATCTAGGGACCTCATTCGCGGTTCTTGCGAGATGCTGTGGGCCCATATATCGTAGATGTGGACGATAATGCTCGACCTCATAGAGCACGAGTAGTTGATGTTTTCTTGGAATCTCGCTCTCCCGATTTGAATCCCATAGAGAATGTCTGGTATGCACTAGGGAGACGGCTTGTATCACGTCAGCATCCACCAACCATTCTCCGACACTGTGAACAGTTCCTCAATATGAGACTGATGCGACCATTCACAGTATATCGCGTCATTGTCAGCCCCGTATTGGTGCCAGAGGTGGTCGTACCCCATACAGACCACATTAATCAGCTGTCGAAACATGTGTGCAAATACGTTAAGGTGGAAAAAACGAAGTAAATTTTTGACTACCGTTGTGCATCTTGCAGTTGTTTGGGTTCCGTATTCTTTGAATTTTTCTACTTTACTATCACCTGTTTACACTGTTTTGTGGCAAAATAAATGCAACCTTACAAAGTTTCCTTTTGTTGCTTTAATCTTGGACACCAGCGTATTTTGAAGAAGTTATGTTAATGAACGACCAACAGCTGCAGTTGCAGCTAACTTTTAGCCGCTACCAGTTTCACTCGAACTGTTCATCAGCCAGCACACAATCAGCATCATGGTACCATTATTACTGTGGCATCAACATAAATGAAACAAAAAAAACTAATTTTATTATTTTAGCTTGGCCCGTGCGAATGCTCGCACGAGGTTAAGGAATGGACACACATACAGAAATCAAGATAAAAAGTTGCAGGATGGCTTTAATTTTGGTTTTGTTGACGCCACAGTAAGAATGGTACTGTACACGATGATGTAAATGATTTTACGTCGTTTGATAATGATGATTCTGCAGCGTCAGCAACCAAAGGTTAAATTCATCAGCAGCTCTTGGTGTTGATAAATATGATATCTCTCAAACATTTTTCAAGTTAATTGGAAAGATAGCTTCTAATATAAAAAAAAGCTTTAGTTATCTTAATTAACTGATTCATTTTTACTTGATAGAATTAATATTTTGAAATAAAGTAATAAGTTACACTTGTAAAATCTGTATGTGTTTATCTTATATTATCGCTTGTTGTTACACCGAACAGTGCTACTTCGGAAATGAGATCTCATTTGTATCATGATTTACACACCGCCCACACAACCGTCTAGAGTGTGATTTTAAAACAATGGTCTATGAACAGCTTATCTATATAGTTAGGTAACCCTTCCCAATTGTAACAACTGGATTGTTACACTTGCAGAACTTGCTCACCTAAGTGAATACGGTTGTAAGCGGAAAACTGTGTTTTTTTTACAGGTGTGGGACGATGAATTGGCAAGGATTGCCCAGCGTTGGGCTGACCAGTGCACGTTTGATCATGACTCTTGCAGGGATGTTGGTAAGTACCAGAAAACGTTAGAACTAGCTGTTAGAACTGATATTTTCTTTAAATTAAGTTACTTATCAATAATACAGAAAATAACCGCAAATCATGTTTTCATTTGTACTGTTTTAAAAGTGGTGCGGTTTTAGTATTTCCTTTGAGTAATAGGGAATATTCCTCTTTTATTTTGCCCGTGCAAAACTTTTCGCATTGTGTTACTAAAGTTCTTAAAAAGTTTAAAGCGTACACATAGAGCGAGAAATTCTGAAACAAGAGTCAGATCAATCTCGACTATAATAGAGAAGTTGTCATGACAACCAATAGCAGAAAGAATAATGTCAGGTAATTTCACAACTAATCTCTCGTGATCATGAGTTATATTGACAGTCTGCTGAGTACGTTTTATAATCATTCCTTAGATGTGGGCAGTTGCGCTAAGAAGATAAGGGTACACTGTGTGCTGAACTCGTAGTTTATAAATGAAAATAAAAATCGGCTAGGCGTTTTGTGCACTACATAATCGTAGACTAAGAAAAGTATGGATTCGACCAGCAATAAAACCTCACCCAATACTAGAGTATGATGAACAGACTGATAGGGCCAACACCGGCAAAATTTATATGGTAGACTTCCAGTATTGATATTTTAACGATTTGTATTTTTCAGACCACTGGATACAAATTTCCAACGAGCAACTTTAGAAAGTTGATAATAGATTAAACTAAGGTAAAGTGGCCAATGGAGCACTGCATGTAATAAAATCAACAACTCTGTTATTAATAAGCAATTGAAATTTAACAAGGAAATTAAAACGCACTCAGAGTAGTTGTTCTGGGTTAAAAATTAATTTACAGCCAGTTACTCTTAGTGTGCTCTTGGTTGCCTTTGTGTGTATATTTCGCTAACGTTCGTCCCGCACCTGAGCCAAGAGTCATGTTACCTCCGGTGAAATGGAAGGATTAGTCCGTTGTGTTGTGAGTAGGTAGCATTTATTACTCTCTTCACAAGAGTTTGTGGCCGTGTAGCAGGAGTTGTAGCCTAACCAGTTTTAAGTGTCTCAAGTTATAGCTGCCTACTATTCTGCATCTGGATCGATGGTGAGTTCCATCAGTAGGTGAAGGTGAAGTCAGGTTCCTCTGAAAGAGTGATAACAGACTACTCAGATCAGTGATGAGTGACGTCAGACACGTAGTGTTCTTCATGTGTCTGCATCCTTTCCGAATCTGTGTTTTGCATTCTCTGTATCGACTCAGACATCACCATCAGTCAGTTTTATGCCATTGGCTAGAAATAATACGTTTTTCACCTGCAGTCGCTGCTGTTACAGGATTCTCAATATCTTCCTTTCTCCAAATTTACCTACATTTCTTTAAGATACCCACAGTTCGTCAGATGGTACACATGTACCTAAACAACTCCTTTAATAATTTTTTTAAATTACTAGCTATCATGTATCTTCTCGTACAGAAAACTTAGGCCGCGCCTATTTTATCGCTTCAGCAACAAAACGCTATAGGGCGTATGTATCAGGCGACACGACGAGATGAGCTTGAGTTTCTCATCAGGCTTTCCTCGGTTCCTCTTAGTATCTGCTCACGTTAAAAGGGGCGGCAGTCAATGAGGAATACAGCCTTCTGAAAGTTTTGAGATTCGGTAAATATAAAATGAGGAATGTTGACCCCACTGACATGTCGAATACATGGCTGCCTTGTGGAAGTATTTACGGCTCTTTGCGATAGGTATGCATCACAACATTGATTGTTTACAATAAATATGTAATGTCTTCATTTCAGTGTGTAATCACAAGAAGTGAGCATTTCTCCAGAAGGTTTAAAATACCTCACTTTTAAATGTTAATATGAAAAAGTTAGCTAAAGAGATTTCAATAATCATCCATCTGTTGCTATGTGGAGATCGTTTGTAAATTTTTGTGGAGACTGACATAGCAATTCAGTATGTTGATACGAGAAGGAATGCCCAACAGAAAATACCATACTACACTAGTTTCAGTTGATACTTTTTGTAATCCGTCGAGGCAACTAAGTCTCAAAAAGTAACTACAGTCATCATGTGGATGCGATCCATTCAGTTAAGAGTGACATCCAGTCGGCAAACAGTTATAAAAGTGCTACAAAATTAATCACCACGTTATAGTGCTGACACGGCCACTACTTGCACTTTCAATGATCGTTATAGAGCGTTGATTGTTCGACGTTTCCTGCAGGTAATGCCAATCTTAAACCCTTTTGTGAAGTACGAAATGACTCGTCGCAGAAGGCTATTCATCACCAATAATAATCATTCCAGGATCGACGTAGTAGAGCGATTGCAAGAGCTCTATTTCCATTCATTGTCGTTAACATGAAAGCAGGAATTATTCGTTCTTTTGGAACTCTGTATATTGCCGCTCATGTGGAGCTCCACAGCTCACCTGCGCACGCGCCTTGGCGCTCTGCGCTCTAAAACGCTCGCCAGCGCAGCGGAGCGCTCGTCGGTCCTATAGTGCACTCAGAATTACTGTATGATTGGCAGTTGGGAAGTAGCACAGGTGAGCGAGGAACAGAGTTGCCAAGTCTCCCACGAAACTCGCGCGTAATCTCATGTTTCATTCAACTCACTCACACACGCTAACTATTAGATCTTTAAATGTGGAGCCGGCTGTAATTCATTGTGAAATAATTTCAATATGTTATGGTTACATTTTTAGTTTTTTAAAATGTTTATGCAGGCAATAAAACGACAGTTTTCAAGAAACAACTTTCCGACGACGTTATCAAATTTTCAACGTGGGTGAAAGTTTTTTGTTATTGAAGTTAGGTGTACACATTATGCGAATGAAGTGTCAAGAAAACATCAAATTTTCATCTCTTTCAAACCTTAGCTGTGTCGAAGACCTCTAACGCTAGATACAGGACTGTAAATAATAAGACGCACAATCGTCTGCTCGCGTACGATAGCGATAGGCAATAGATCTCTATATTTGTAAAGACCTTATATATTTCTGATATGCATCTTATTTCCAACACAATAAAAAATAAAGTAATGCGTGTTTAGTATCTTAAATTGGGCAACATCCATTCTGAGAAACAAAAACAATACAAAAACGGCCAATGTATTGCAGACATTATTTTGTATACTGTAGTATGCACAGACTGAATTCTAGAAATGTACTGTCTTTGGAATTAATATTTCATAATGCGGCCATTTCAAAATTTCAAAACTTAGTGTGAATTAATTTTGTTATGCCAGTACTTACAAGTGCAAACTGCGCAGTCCAAATGTGTAGCTGAATCCGTTTGTGCTGCGTCTCTATGTGGATAATGGTAAAACTCCACTGACATCACTCTCGTCGCTATTACAGACACTTGAAGTTTCGGTGTCACTATTGTCATTTAAAGAGATAATCATATCTTCCACTGAAGTCTCCAAAGCTCCTTCATCCTGCCAGGCTCCTTCCATAATGTTGTGCGTGTGTTTGACGGCTTTCTTCCAGCCTTCAGAGGTAATGGTGAGTAATAGCTTCTTTAGTGCGTGCTTCTACTGAGGGGAGCGTAAAATTTTGGTTGTTCTGGCAAGGTAACCTTTAGTTTGAGCACATATCAACTCTATAGGGTTGAAGTGGCAATTCTACGGTGGCAGGCTGACGATTTTATGCTCATATTTTTTTGTCATTTCGTCGATTTCATGTTTTGGAAATTACGCTTTGTGGAAATTTATGCTTAAGGCTATCAGATACATTTACATTTCGACGCTCAAGCTAATTAACAATTTCCTCCTTTCGCTTTGCCATGGTAGGTGCTTTATCAACAACAACTGAATGATATGGAGCATTGTCTAAAACAATTGTTGACGGTTTATCTAGATTTGGTATTAGAGCTTCTACAAACCACTTTGTGAATGTAATGTGGTTCATACGTTCATGATAATCTCCTGTCGTCGTCGATGTAAAGAGAAGGAGACAGTTTGGTACGAAACCTTGCGAGGTGCCTGTATGCAGCAGAATCAGTGTGCCCCCCCCCCCCCCTAGCAGATGGCATCTGCATTGTTCCTTTAATCATCTTGTCTGTCCACCCCTGATTATCTACGTGACCAGAATTTACCCACATTTCATCGAGCCAAACTACTTCATTAACATTTTTGCTAAATATTTTGTCTTAAAAATCGGCATCGCCATGCAGCAATATCCTCCCTTTCCATCAATAGCTTATGGCCGCAAAATTGTCTGTAGTGAAATCCTACGTTGTTCAAAACTGTGAATAACGATGTTCAACGGCCCTGAAAAAGTCCTAATTCTTTAAGTATCACTAATAACTTTGAGATTGTGGAATGCTCCTTTATGCAATAATAATCGTAAACATGTCGACAAATTACATCATCTGCAAATAAATCTAAATTTGTAACACGCTTATCCATGGAACCTGTCTTCCTGTGTGTACCAAGTTTGGATGCTTCTCCAACTTTCTTTTCTGTCTTAAACAGTTCCTTCCCAATTTGTATGACAGTGCTTTTGTTCATATTCGGGACTGCTGCAGTTCTGTCCACTACCTTGATAACAGAGAGTAGTGGGCCACTATTAAGTTTCTCACTCTCAAAATAAGCTCTTAACGAACAAACCATTTCTCTACACTGTCCTCGTAAAGCAATCCCCTGTCCACGAGTACGACGTCGAACTATTCCACTTATAACTTTCGATGTACTTTCTTCCGACATGTTAAGTAAGACGTAACAAATAACGGTCACAGAAACAATACGGTAACTCCTAAACTGCAACGAAACAAACACAGCGTGTAGCAACCACACAGGCTCACTCACTGCAACTAAATTGAGGCACAAGCGAAAGTGTTGTGGACTGAGATTTGGCAACTCAGGCTGCACATGACCGCTGGGCTGTGGGATTGGCTGAATCCCAACCGTGCGTCCAGTGCGGCCTTTTTCCTACCACTTCCGTCACAGCTGTCAATACTAAAGTAACTATAGGAACCTCTACAACCGCGGTCACCTTGGCCAGGGCCCTGGCTTGGCAGTTCCTTTGCTGACGGAGTATGCTGCCACCGTAGCCTGCTTTCCCCGTAGTCGACTGTGCCAGCGAAACTGCTTGCTGAGACCAGTACTTCCGGCACTCACGTAGGCCAATGTGCGACTCAAGCCGCCCACTGTGAGTTCAAGATAGTTGTATTTTTGACAAAGAGCTTGTTATAAGTCTATGAAACTGTTGTTTTCAAGATGGGATGTCGGGCAATCACGTGGCAACCAGCGGCCATACCGCTGCAACCACACTTACAATGGTGAACTCCAGATTATTCTGACCAATACGAGCTCTGCTCCACCATCTATCATAGATGTTTCTCCACCCATGACTCTGCATCACGGTCGGTACACGAAATGTGGCAACAGAATTGTTCGGCAGTCAGTTGAAAAAGCTGATTATCTAAGTTTTCTCAACAGTGTTTCGCGAAAAAAGACCAGAGATTTCCATTTGAGTTCACGGAGTATCACCATAATGCTCACGTGTTGATCGACTCTGCCACTGCCACTTGCTTCAATGTCTTTCTTTAATCCGCCCTGGATGGGATGCCAAACACTCCAACAGTACTCAAGAATAGAGTGCACTAATGTTAAATTTATAGCTGAGCAACACTCTCCTGAAACTCTCCCAACATACCGAAGCCGGCTATTCGCCTTCCCTCTCCTACCAGTCTTACGTCCTCACTCCACTTCGTATCGCTGTGCAGCGGTACACCTAGTTATTTAATCGACTTGACTATATCAAGCAGCACACCACAACACTATTCAAAACATTACAGGATTGTTTTCCCTCCTCATCTGCATTAACTTAGATTTTTGTGCACTCCGAGTGTGCTGCCACCCACCAAATCAAACACAAATTCTGTCTAAGTCACCCTGCATCCTGCTACAGTCGACGATACTTTTCCATATACTACAACAGCATCAGCAAACACTCGTAATTTGCTGCTCACCCTGTTTGTCAGATCGTCTATATGTATATATTTCTGTCTCACTTCCCTGAGGCACCCCTGATGATACCCTTGGCTGTGATGAGCACTCTTCACCAGGATTCTTCGAGCCACTCACACATCTGCGAACATATTTCGAATTCTCAGACCTTCAGTAATAGTCTGCTGTGGGGTACTGTGTCAAACGCGTTCCGGAAATCTAGAAATAGGGAATCTGCCTGTTGCCCTTCATCCATCGCTCGATGATATCTTGTGAGAAAAGGCTGAGTTTCGTAAGAGCGACGCTTTCTATATACGTGTTGATTTCTGGTTCAAAATGGCTCTGAGCACTACGGGACTTAACATCTGAGGTCATCAGTCCCCTAGAACTTAGAACTACTTAAACCTAACTAACCTAAGGACATCACATACATCCAAGCCCGAGGCAGGATTCGAACCTCCGACCGTAGCGGTCACGCGGTTCCAGACTGAAGAGCCTAGAACCGCTCGGTCACACGGGTCGGCCTTGATTTCTGGACAAAGGTTTTTCTGCCCCACGAAATTTATTGTATTCTAGCTTAAAATATACTCAAGAATTCTTCAGCTAATCGGTTTTAAAGATTTTGGCCTGACATTGTGCGGATCCGTTCTTTTAACCTTTTGTATGCAGGAGTCATTTCCACTTTTTTCCAGTCGCTTGAGACTTTCTGTTGGGCGAGAGATTCACGAGAAAAGCAAATTAAATATGGGTCCAGTGTTAGAGAGTACTCTGTGTGAAACCGAAGTGGGATTCCTTCTCTCCTCTCTCAGTTGTTTCTCAGCGATGTATATTTCTACGTCCTCCTGTGATCTGGGCAGATGTTACATTCCTCCAGTGTTTTTTTAAAGGGACACCAGTGCTACTCCTGGCGTCTTGGTGTGGGGAGCCAACGAGCACAACTTCAGGTCACGTCTGGTGGTGGTTGGGGGCACTCTGGCGGCATAGAGGTACGTCACAGATCTCTGATTCGTCACATGTTAGTTCTGATGCTACAGGATCGAGACACCATTTTTCAATAGCATAATGGTCGTCCACTAATGGCACATGCCTCTCTGAACTGTCTGAGTGGTGTTGAGGTACTCCCATGGCTAGCAAGGACGACAAATACGTCCCTGCTAGATACTGTGTGGGGCCAGCTCGGAGGTCAACTACAGCCCAGTGTCAGTACCCGAAACATCAAGGATCTGTTTCATCAGTTGTAGGCTTGCTTGCCTCAGAGAAGAACATAACGGCTTTGTGACTATCTACCCCACCGAATCAGTGCATGCTTCCAGGCCAGATTGCACGCAGAGTCCTACTGATAAGTGAACTCATACTACCAAGTTCTTTGTAAAATATGGCTCGATTTTGCAATCACATGTCCTCTCAACCAATTAAGTTTCCGGCTCATCTTCAAGGTGCTTCACATTTTGTATAATACAATTTATTTTCAAGCTGTGGAGCAAAACCTGCACAAAATGTATAGGAACCTCTTTCCTTTGGTTCCAGCTGTTAGCGGAAGTGCTGGAAACGTTAAGTGAAGAGCCACAAACGCCAACCCGGTCGCGCGTGGTGAGGGAAGTCGGAGCCTTCATAAAAATACAATGAATCCGTTGCTTCCCCAGTCTATCACAAGCTCTCACTGAGAACTCCCTATTGCCAGTCTGTTTGTCGTATTCGTTCAGGAACCATTGCTGCAGGTAATAAAGGCTTGGTAAAAGATTCTCCAGCCACTTTTTTACTCTGGGTGGCGATGTCTGCAAGTTTTGATTCCAGCTCATGGAGCTTCACTGAGTTCTCGAAGTGAGTTACCGATCGAGGAGGCTGAAGCAGTGGTTAGCAAACTGGACTTACATTTACAAAGACAGCGCTTCAGTTTCGTTTTCTGTGAATGCTCGACGTTTCCTCGGAAAGCGCCCAGCCAATCTTCTTCCCCATTCTTCCGTGATCCGAGGATGTCCTCCGCTTATAATAACGCTGATATTTGGCAGGAAATTACTATACATCACTTCAGCAACAATCAGCTTGATGCTGTCCAGAGTGATAGCGAAATGATATTCTTTGAAGCCATTTTGACTGTTTTTCGACTGTGACTGTCTCAAGAAATATGTAAAGGTTTTTTTTTTAAATTACCGCTACCAGTCACAAACTTTGTAGTAGTAATTTAAAAAAAAAAACTTTACATATTTCTTGAGACAGTCACGGTCGAAAAATAGTCAAAATGTCTTCAAGCTGAGAAAGTTTGTGACTGGTAGCGGTTATTTAAAAAAACCTTTACATATTTCTTGAGACAGTCACGGTCGAAAAATAGTCATAATGTCTTCAAGTTGACAAAGTTTGTGACTGGTAGCGGTAACTTAAAAAAAACTTTTACAATGATATTCTTATAAAAGCGACAATGGTTAAAAAATTATGAAAGACGTATCACTTCAGCAAAGCAAATAATGAAGCTACCAATGAATGAACATTACTGGTAATGAGTGGACTTTAGGCTTTGTAGAGAGTGCATGTGTGTTTCACTGACCAATAAACGCAATTATTTGTGCAGTTTGACTTCCACTCAAGTACTAATTATTTTTGATTTCAACAAAACGACCCTGATTTGTGGCAAGAGGACAGCATTCACTATAAGCCTCGCCATCAGATAAAAATATTCCACTGATCCATGATCTCTCCCTTTCAACATAATAGACCAATCGCCAAAGCCGAAGTAAGACAATTTAGGAAAATAATGGATAGGATAACAAAGAAGTGGTGGTGGTACAAGAGATGAAATTGTGTCCTTTGTTTGAACACAGCGTTGCTAAGCTCATAAGAAAAGTAATCCAAATTGGAAATAATGAAACTGTATAAATTTTTAATTACTAGAAGCACACGCTTAGTTCTCTTAAATTCGATGTAACCACTATCTTCACACTGTTAGCGTTCTCAACATGCATTTATTGACTCTGAAGTTTTGTTTCAGAAAGGTTTAAAGTTGGTCAAAACATCTATCTCTCCAGCACCACAGGACCAATAAGAGGAGCTGAGTGGTCGACAGCGGTTCAAGCTTGGTATGATGAGGTCAGAGCTTTCAGCAAAAACAATGTCAACAAATATCAGTAAGTTATCTATTTACGCTGCTACCTACTTTAATCATAATCTGCGTTTGTTCTTATAGATACATATAACTCTAACCTAACCTAACCTGACCTAAAAATGCAGTCACAATGTTATGGAAAGCGGTTAGACACGGCGACAACAGCATATTCACACAGCTACCTGATATTCATAGATGAATGGTTATTTCGAAGTAACGCAACATAATTAACTGCCAAATTAACAACTCCTATAAAATGCAGACCCCAGATTAGGTGTAGAGGTGTACATATGAGATTGAATAACAAAGAATGACATTAAATTGAATGACGTGTATGCAGTTATGGTGAGACATTTCAGTTATTTTAACCTACATATAAGAGTAGAAAACCACATATAATACTCATTAAAAAAACCAGTCATCTGTACTTGGCCTGTGCATCAGATACAACTGGGCACGATCTGATGACAAGACTTCTACACTCCAGTGTTTCCAGCAGAAGTAGCAAGAGGTAAGTTTTCACAAAATAAGTCAATAAATAATACAAAACTTACATGAAATAACCAATGATTTAATAAACATTTCAAATGAGGAGACAAATATAATAGTACAATGTATCTCATCCTTCCTGATGAAACTAATCTATATCTACAGATCCGACAGAGCTCAATGAACTGCTGAAACATAAATTTCAGAGATGAATGGAAGAGAAATACGTAATCCAAATTAAGTGCCACTTAGAAATTATGTATTTTGATTTCAAGTAACGCCTAGTTTAACAAATACTTGAACTCACTCTATCATCTCGTTGGGTTAACATTATAACATTAGAAAAATCCTTAGCAAAATGTCTGTTGACAGAACTTCCTTAAAATATTGTCTAGTAATGAACTACGTCTTTAGTTAAGTGACTTATAAAAAATTACTTGATTCATCGCAGCATATTGTTTGGAAGTAAAACTATGTTTATAAAATGCGTCATCGATTCTGAAGAAAGCAATGTTTTCTCTTATGTAGCTATGTTATTTTAGTTTATCACTAAGACCTTTGATTATGTGGGACATTGAATACATCAGATAACCGACAGAATGTAATGCAGAGGACAGAAACACTACGATTTCTCATGACATCGAAGATCACTTAAGTAGAGATCAAATCTATGAGACAAACAATCATTATCCATGTGACATTGACTACTTGGCAGACAGTTCTTCTACACCAGTGGTTCCCAACCTGGGGGGTTATCACTCCCTGAGGCGTAAAATGAAATTTTCTGTTGATTGAAAACCAAACAATTCAATTCTGTTTCAGTCACAAAACTAAATTATTTTCAAAAGATCATATACTGATTATATAAGTTGTCAATACTTTTCTCAGTTATTAGCATTAATTGGGTGGAGATTACAGGTTCCTCACAAAGCCCACCCATTACGAACATAACTTGTGCTTTTTCACATACATTGCTGATGATAAAAATGAGACATACACGTAACAAATGCTAAATACCTCAAGAAAATGTCTTCTCCAAGTTGTAGATAGTACTAGAAGTCGCCCGTTACTCGCTTTGAAACAGTTAAACGAATTATTGACAGCGCAACACAGCTGTAACTACATAAGGCTGTACACAGTATTATTATTATTAGATTGGTTAGACACAAAGCATTAACATCCTGAAGTCATCCAACATTTGCCAGTTCAGAAGTAAGGAGTACAGCAATCAAGTGATTCACAAACAATAAGTATATTGCACACATCCGAACTTTATTTGATTTTAAATAGGATTACAGTGTGTAGGTCAAGCTAGTGCTGCAATGGAGAGGAGTAATGCAGGGGAAGTATGTTTTGTAGCAAGTGTCTACCTTCACTGTGGATAGTTAGCTTCATTATCTCAGAAGAATCTGTGGGTAGCACTTGCAATGCACCATGAATTCCTCCTTCATTGACACTAACAGCCTCCAAACATACCCCCCCCCCTCCCCCTCCGCACACACAAAACTAAATATCATTCATCTTTCATCGTTTTAAAAATAAAAGTGTTCCAAGAAAGTCCTTCATTCGACAGTTAGATGATTAAGTTCGTAATAATATGGGGGAGGGAAAGGAGGTGGAAAGGTAGTGGTACTAGTTAATGTCTGATTGCACTCAGGGATAATGGCCTAAAAAAAAGTTGAGAACCACTGCTCTAAGCTTATACTCCATTAAAATCTTAAAATACATGCATTCATGTTGCTGCTGTATTTTTTCAGTAATCATATTCTCACCATCATCTAAAAGACTTTTTATCTCTTGGAAGCCAATAGAGAGTTTTCTTGCTTCATCCAGAATCCATTTGTCTGATTGTATGTCTCATCTATCAGTGTTTCTTTTTTAATGCTCTTACAATTATATTCTCCAGTTGGCTTGTTATGAGACCAGTTTGTTTATTTCCCTGCATCCAGTAGTAGCTGCTACCACGTATTGTTCCAATGGTCACTGGAGAACGTTTAGCTCTTTTTAATAATTTAGTATGAAAATACCGTCACTCACAGCTGCAAATCAAAACTGGTGATATACAAGGGCGTGCTGAAAAGTAGCGCCTTCGAATTTTTTATGCGAAAACTCTTAAGGCCTTTTAAACAGAAAGAACTTTAGTAACATCCTACACCTCTATTCTGCACTTCTGCCAATTTGTTTATCAACATAGTCACTCCGGCGACGAACAAATCTCTTCCAACGAGTTGGTTGATGCTGTCAGTGTAGAATGTTTAGCTTTGTCGACAGAGCTACATCGTTAACCCTTCTTGCGTTACTACATCACTATCGAAGCCAAATCCTGTTCTTTACGTCTTGGAAATGTATGAAAATCTAATGAGGCCAAGTTGCGAGTGTTATATAGGATGACCGATGACAGTGAACCCAAGAGACTGGATTCTTGCAGATGTCATAGCACTCGTGTGCGGTCTGGCATTGTCATTTTGAAGAAGAGGGTGCTCAATGCGTGGACGAACTCTTCGATTCAGTTTCCTACAGTTATAAACTTGAAACAACACGCTGTGTCTCAAGCACCGACATAGTTACATTACATACCGCCGTTTTACACGCTACAATTCGGAGCGCTCTAGCGAAAAAGGGTTTCAATTTGCGTTAGGGAAGCTTGGAAGTCTATCAAGAAAAATGCATGACATGCAATACAAGCCGACCAAGAAATATGCATGACATGCAGTACATCAACCGATGCTGAGAACAGAATAAAAAGTTCTGAGGCGTTACCTTTCAGTAGCGAAGTGGGAGTGATAGGTCTCGTGAACTATTCAAAAATTTAAAGAAACCTTAGAATGGTTTTACTGTATTATCTTTGCTCTTAGTTACTGTAATACATGCTGATGAACTATAACGTCAACCCAACGTAAATTTCTGTTTTATTTCCGTAATATTCATATTGTTTTTATTCGTTTTTTACCAAATCCTTAATGCACAGTTTCACATCCTCTTGAAGGTATTTCCACACTGTTTTGTGTTCTCCACTGTTACTTTGAACCTGCATCTATGTTACCATTTACTTAGTTAGTATGTAAATGTCATTTCGTCTATATCTGTATAATCAACATTTTGTAAGATGCTGAACTGTTTGCTTAATTAAAGCTTGTATCCCTCCTAATTCTTAAATAAATCTCATAATCGAGATATCTCATTCCCTGCTTCGTGCATATTGTTTTTCCTAATATTGTACCTGCCTTCACAAAACCTATCTTATGTAGTTATGATCAGTTTAAATGTTTTCCTGAGCGATTTTAAAAATAGTTTCACTTCTTTCATTCTTCATCTGTAATTGAACCGCCGTTTGTAAATTTTTTAACTTAGTTTTGGTTGACAGACATTTTCACTGTATGTGGATTATGTTACTTTTTGAGCTTTTATCATTTTACTAGTTCTTTCATTCCATGCAGGTTTCTTTTCCAAGTTGCACATTACAATTTGTCCAAGGTAGTTAAACTGTTGTACTATTTTTACTTTCTTATTATTTACAGTTACGTGGTTGATTATTAATGGATCTGCTACAATTACCTCAGTCTTTACGAATGATATATGGAATCGTATTTCTTGTGAAGTATTTTGTCATCATCATCATCTTGGACAGTTTCCAGCCACTGGCTGGGTCTGTCGGGAACACAAGCCTCTCCATCGTGTTCTGTCTTTCCACCATTCCCCCTCTTCCACCTTCGTCCAGCTCTCTCCTCTTCTCGTCACACATTCCTTCACTCCCTTCACCCACCTATCTCTTGGTCTTCCTCTGGGCCTCTTCCCCTCCAGTTGCAGATCAAACATCCTCTTTGGAATTCTTCCCTCATCCATTCTCTTCATGTGTCCATACCACTGCAGTCTTGCTTTTTCTATCCTGTCCTGTACTGGTTCCTCCTTTAGTCTTTCCCTCACATACACATTTCGCAATCTGTCTCGTCTTGTTAGACTCAACCTGCTCCTCTGGAACTTCATTTCACTAGCCTGTATTCTACTTTTGTTGCTTTTGTGCATTACCCATGTCTCACTTCCGTATGCCAATATGGGGACAAAGTAGGTTCGGTATATAATTCCCTTGGATTTCTGTGGCACCTCCTTGCTCCAAATAAGCCCCCTAATGCATTTGTAGAACTGCCCTGCTTTTCTGCACCTTTCATTTATTTCCATTGCGTTTCCCTCTTGCTTTCAATCATGCTTCCCAGGTACTTGAAGTTCTCTACCACTTGTAGTTTTTCCCCTCCACAAGTTATATCCACATTTGGCCTATTCTTCTTCCTTGTTGTGACAATTATTTCACTTTTCTTTGCAGAGAAATGCATTCCATATTGTGCTGCCGTTGCCTCCCATACACCTAACTGCTCTTGCACCTCCTTCTCGCAATTTTCCCATAACATCAGATCATCGGCAAAAAGCACTGCTTTCATTTTATGATCTCCAATTGCATCTGATACTTGCTGTAGGATTTCATCCATAACAATAATAAACAATAAAGGCGAAAGTGCACTTCCCTGTCGCAGCCCATTTTCCAGCTTGAACCATGCAGTACGTTCCCTCCCCACTTTCACACAACTCTCACTTCCCTCATACATTTTTCTGACTTTTCGTGTTATCTCTTCATCTATCCCTTTTGCGTTCAGCACATCCCAGAGCTTGTCCCTACAGTTACTGTCATACGCCTTCTCAATATCTAAAAAGGCCATGATTAAGTCCTTCCCGTACTCATAGTGCCTTTCCTGCAGTTGCCTTACCGCAAATATGAGGTCCGTTGTAGATCTTCCCGGTCTGAAACCATACTGCTCCTCTTGCAGTCTACTTTCAATACTGCTTCTTATTCTCTTCTCCAGGATCTTTTCATAGATTTTTCCACAGTGGCATAGCAGGGTTATTCCTCTGTAGTTCTCACATCTCCTTTTATCCCCTTTCTTGAAGATCGGGACTATAATTCCTTTCTTCCAATCCTCAGGAATTCTGTTCTCCTTCCACACCACCCTCAGCACTCTGTATAGCCACTGGGTTCCTACTTCTCCTGCTGCTCGTATCATATCCACTGTTACTTCGTCCCAACCTGGTGCCTTGCCCCCTTTCATTCTCTTTATGGCTTCTTCCACTTCATTCCAAGTTAGATCATCAATTTCCCCACTATTATAATCGTCTGCTGCCTTTGGCTCTCCATCGCTGTTAGTTACCCGCTTGGCGGCATTCAACAGATCTTCAAAGTACTCCTTCCAAATCTTTTTGAGCTCATGCATTTCCTCCACAACTCTTCCATTATTATCCATGATCCTCAGGCACTCGCTTCTGTCGTTCCTCTTATTTCTTACCATGGTGTAAAGTACTTTTTTGTTCCCTTCACTGTCCTCTTCTAACATTCTTGTCCATTTTTCCATCCACTTCTTCTTCTCTGCCCTTACTATGGTCTGTGCCGCTTTCTTGCGTTCCTTATATTTTACCCTAGCTTCCTCTGTTCGGGTCTGGAACCATTCTCTGAAGGCTTTGTTCTTTCGAAGTACTGCCTCTTTACATATGTTGTTCCACCATGGGGTTTCCTTACTTCTCCTCTTTGTGCTAGTTCTTCTGGACACAGTCTCAGATGCCTCAACTAGAGCCCTCTTAAAATCTCCCCATTCTTCCACTGTCCTCTGATCTTCCTTTGGCAGCATCTTCCTGATCAGTGTCTGGTACTGGGTCCTCCGTTCATCCTCTTTCAGCATCCATGTCTTCAACCTTTTCTCCTGTATATCTGTTGCCCTCCTATCTTTTCTCTCTCTCAGGGTGGCTACCAACAGCCGATGGTCACTGTCTAAGGCCTCAGATGGAATGACCTTAACATCTGTGAGGCTGCTCATCATCTGCCTATCCACTAGTACATAGTCTACTACTGAAGTTTGGGACCAGTCTCCACTGTACCAAGTTATTTTGTGGCTACTTCTCTTCTTGTACCAGGAATTTGCGATCGCCAGCCCATTCCTCTTGCAGAATTCCAGCAACAATTTTCCTTCTCTATTTCGGTTCCCCCAGCCCTCTGGTCCCATTATCTCCTCGAAACCTTTCCTGTCTGTGAAGTATTTTGTAGTCTTGTTACTTGATCTCTGGCTTCTTGAATGTTATTAGCTAGTAACAATAAGTCTTCTGTGAAGCCAAAGCAATTTAAGTCCATTTGATCTTTTTTAGTTCCAGTTCTTATGTTTTTGGATCGTCCTTGTACCATTCTCTTACCACATACTCATGAGCACGGTTGTAAAGTAATGGCTATAAACCATCTCGATGACTTAACCTAGTTTTAATTGCAAATGACTCAGGTATTTCCCATCTGAACTTTACTTCAGATTTAGTGTTTGTTAATTTTATCATTTTTATCAATTTGGGATGGATACAGTCATAAGCTTTTTTGAAATCTGCAAAGGTTACAACTTTTTTTTTCTTTTGTGGTATTCCATTACCAACTTCAAATTAATTGTACCAAGCAGTATTTAGACCCAGGAGAATCTTCTCCAGGGTCTAAAACTTGCTTGGTAATCTCTTAGTTCCAGTTCAAGTTGATCTGCATGGAATTCTTGTCAATACATCGTATGGGATACCCAAAAGGGAATTTCTCTGCAGTTGTCTAGATTTGTGTATTTTTCTGTGTAATGGATGGATTACAGCTGTTTTCCTGTGTTTTCGTAGTTCTTCTTTGTTCCAGATTGTCACTATGCATTCATGCAACGGTATCTTCACTGGTTGTGCTGCATGTTTCCAAAGTTCCACAAATGTTTGAACTTTTCCGCTTGGTTTGTAGTTGTGCTCTTTCAACATTTTGTATACTTCATGGAGTGTAGGTGGATTTATATGTTCTGTTGGTGGTTTAATAGGGGAATAAGTGTTTATATGAAGTAGTTTTGGAGGGATCTTCGCAATTTAGTAATTTTGTAAATGTTTCTGCTAAAACTTATATATTTTTTCTATTGCTGTGTGCCATCTTATTATTTTTATCCTTTAACATTAATGTTGCAGGACATATCCCTGTTGGTGTCTGGTAAATGTTTTGTAGTAATTCCTTCAGTCATTTTCTCCCAATTTGTTTCTGTCATTAGTAATATATCTTTTTGATATTTTCGTTTAATCCTTTTTATTATTTTCTTGGTTATGTTTTTTTTCCCTTTGATTTATTGGGGGTACTTGTTCAGCTGTTTGTTTCGACTGGGGTAGCATTTCCTGTAGATTATATGTTATTTTTATAATACTTGTTTGTTCTTTGTATTCCTTGTTATTTACCAGTTTATGGGGTGGGAGTTTTTATTTGTCAATGGGTGAATTAATTTTTATTTTATCACATAAAGATTTGAGCCAGTATCTGTCCCCCTCAGAACTTTCACATTGTAAATTTTTCTGTGGTAATTTTTATCCCTACAGACATGGTCCAGTTGCCATTCTGTCTTTCCCAGCTTGGGTGTTTCAGAGTTTTAAGCTTATTTGGTCTTCTCTTGAAATATGTTAACTTTGAGATCCTGTCATAGTTTCTGCAGATTTCTACTAGTTTTGTACCACTCCTATTTGTTCTTCTTTGTGCTGCCCATTTACCTATTACATCTCTATATTTCTTTCCCCTTTCGAACTGGGAATTAAAATCACCAATTAAAATTTTGGTGTGATTTTTATATGTTTGTTGTCATCTGGGCTTAAAGCTCCCAAAGTCCATTCACATATTCTCTGTGTTATTTGTTATTATTTTTATAGTTAGTTGGAGCCTGGACATTTCTTGTTGTGTTATATTTTATTTGCAGCTTTTGTGGTTAGTGCTGATAGCTTTGGAGATTGTAATTTAAATTCTGTGACAGATTTAGTTATTTTTAGTCTAACCACAAATTCCATCCAAATTATTACTCTTTTTCCCAGTATTTCCTTCTAAATTCTCTCTCCTTGTGATTTTGAAGTCCACTTCTTAGGAACCCTTTGCGATATATTTCATCTGTCAAAATTTTGAGTTTCCCTGATTGTATAATGGAATTCATCCTGTGTAACGTTATGTAGTTTATCTGTTCTGTCTTGAGTCTAAATTTAGAACTTTTGCTAGTCTTGGGTGTCTTCAGATGCTCTGTCCCACCTAAGTTACCTTTCAAGTGACTGCCCAATGTGTGAAGTGCAGTCTTCTTTAGCAATTGCGAAGTGGTGGATTTTTTCTTACAAGATTTACTTCTATGTTTGACGTTCTAAGGTAGTCAAACTTGTATGGAGCAAGCGGCAATTTACAACTTTGATTCTTAACTGTAGAGGTTATTGTGAGTTTGGTCTACCAGAGCTTTTTTATTTCACTCATGCCCACTGGCAAGCCAGTGAGGATCTCCCTATCTGCCATCTGGGAGGTGGACATCAGAAAATCACCTCTCCACCAGCTATGAGAACGTAGTAGGTTCATAGAAAAATCACAGTATCAGGCAAAAAAATTTATGTTGAACTGTTCAGTTGTGCTAATGATATTTATTAGGCTAATTTATCTAAAATAAAATTTCGCTGTTATAGTTGTGTATGTGTGTCTTTCACATTGATTACAAAACTGAAATTTGTTAGCACCCTCCTTTACATGTTTTTCTTGTGTAAGTGGATTAACAGATCAAATACAGTCTCAAAACTTTTCTAATCAGAAATAATATGCCTAATTATATAATTTGAATAAAGCTGAAGAATATTTTATAATTTTTGTATGTCAGGGATGTACTAATGATAAATCTACAACATTTGTAGAACAAGATGATTTGTTAGCATTCAATTTGCCAGATAAGTATAAAAAATTTGATTGGGGGATTATAAATATTTTATAGAAATGAAAAGATTTATGAAAGAGCAACCTACATAACCTTCAAAAGATATTGTATTTTTTATAAACACCTTGCCCCCTTCCGTTTGCCAAGTTGCTTTTTTCAACTTGTTATGTAGACATCCTACATATTCTTTCATAGTATTTCTGCTTCATTCACCCTTCATCTTCTCTAAAACGTACTTATTAATTTGTGTAATATTATAAATATTATCATCATCTTCTTTCAGATTCAGTGCAGGAACGGGACACTACTCACAGGTAGTGTGGGGCAACACAAAACGTATTGGCTGTGGCTACACAGTCTACAATGAGACAAGTCGGTGGACAACTCAGCTGTACGTTTGCAACTACGGACCAGCTGGGAACTTCATAGGGCGTCGTGTCTACACAATTGGCAAAAGTTGCTCCAGGTGTCCTGGAGGATGTCATAGCACCTACAGTTCATTGTGTGCCTAGTGAGAAGAATTAAACATCAACTATTACAGATTTGTTATACGACGAGATTCCAACAGTTATTGGATAGCATGAACCAAAGACTCACTTTAGTATATGAAACAAAAAGTGGTTAGTCTTTCTTCAGACTGTTTCACACTCACAGGACATCAGTCACCCAAAGCCACTTGCATAAGACCTGTATTTTCTATGAGGGAAGGGTTCAGGATTAAATTCTCTTTCCAAATTCTGATCTTCTTTGAATGCAGAATGCTTTGCGTAATTGCTAAATAAAAAATATGTACACACAAATAAAATAAATGACAGAGGCCTTTGGTGTAAATTGTTTTGATATATTTGGTGTATCCCTTTCCACCCGAACCCACACGATCGTGCGGGTGCGGTTTTTATTTTTTTACGATAAACTGAATCTCTTTCTTGCTACCAACCGACCTGCAACGATCGTGCAGGTTGTGCGGTACGCGTTTCTCATGTTTATGTTGTCATTTGGCGCCAACAGATTGCAGCACATGTTTAAGTTGATCGAGAAGTGAGCATTATGCCGGTGCCTGATTAATAGCTCATAATTAAGTTAAATTGAATTGTTTCGGCGCTTTGCTGGATCCGGTTTTTTGTGATAGTGTGTACAACGTTGTGATATTGATAATTATTAGTAACTTCATATCTTTGCACAGTAATTGTGCGTTAAATTTGTACTAGCACGATTGTGCGGTTTAGGTGTTGACTGTGTAACTTTATCTTCGAGTGGGTGTTGTTGATTGTGTCATTGGCCTCCCTATATTACTGCTTTTCATACAGTTTTGAATGGGAAAGTTTTTATGCACATTCCCGTCATTGTACGCAGGTTTATCAGACAATCAAATCCGTTCTGTATTAGAGGATTCGGATTTGAGTGGCATTTCGTCAGATGAAAACGACGAGTTTGTTCCTTCTCCTTCAAATATTCAGCAGGCAGACGACTCGTCTGATGATGATTTGAGTGCCGAAGAAATTCCTGAAGAGTGCAGGAGTTCACACAGTGTCACAGAAGGTGTCAGACCACTGCTTTTCGGAGATCAAATTTCGTTCAGACGTTTCATCCACCAAACATTAATTACAGTGCTGTTGAGGTCAGTGACAAAGAGGTGCGATCTGAGTCACCTATTTCGTGTATCATTCCCATTTTCTTACTAAAATATGTTCTTTTTAACTCTAGAGTCCTTCACCAATTGGAACTCCTGCTGAATATTTCTGTTAATATTTCAGTGAAACGTTTTCTGAAGAGGCAGTGAAATATACAAATATGTATAGTGTTGCAAAGACAGGGAAATCCCTAGGGACTACAGCTCATGAACTGAAGGTGTTTTTTTGGGATAAATTTAATGATGGGGCGCGTGAGGAATCCTAGGCTACCCATGTACTGGAAGAAATCTATTTCTTTATCAGCTATTACTGACACTATGTCTAGAGACCGGTTCCTTGCGCTCAGGAATAATGTGCACTTTGTTGGTAGTATAAAACCATCTGAAGAGGCTAAAACTAATAGACTGTAGAAATTTCAGCCAGTGATCGACACAGTAAGAAGAAGATGTCACAGTCTGCCTCGTAGCTTTAACTACTATAGTATTGAGAGCTGAAGAGTTTGAAACACCGTTAGAGGATACGTTAAGCACCTCCACAAAGGCAAAAGTTTACAAACCCCATCCGAAACCAGGATTGGACAGGCGATATGATGGGTATGATCACTGGCCGACAGTGGATGATATTTTGCCACCACGAACATGTCAGTATGAGCGCTTCAGTTCCAGAACAAAGGCAAAGTGCATAAAATGCAATCAGTACTTATGTCTTGCAAAAGGAAAGGATTGTTTCAAATTATTTCACGAAAAGTGAAGCAGTCTGAACCATGACTTTGTGTTACAAAATAAATAAATAAAAATTATTATTAATTTTGCCACAGAATATGATTTGCAATCTATGTAATATTTTTATAATAACTAATAAATAAAAGTAATGAAAGAATAATTTTTTATTCATAACTGTTCCTCAGGTAGCTCATAATATCAAACAAATAGCAGGAAGTCAGAGAATAATTTTGGTAAAAGAAAACTTCACCCTCACGATGGTGCTAGTTGTTTTCCCGCTACATTTTTTATGGAAGAGTTTTTTTATTATTTTTCCCAGTGTCTACTATGCCCAAGTATACAGAGAATTCAACTTTATTCACCATTTTCAAAAAAAAGGTGTTCAGGGTGGAAAGGACTATCTTAACAATCCAGAACAGTGACATAGATATGGAGCCCATTGTCACTGGAATACCCACACACACATTATCGGTAACACAAGTCCAAACTGTATAGATTTCATATCCAGCGGCAGAAAATCTTCACACAATATTTGACAGACAAAGGTCATTTATAAATTTATCTGCTTAAGAGTAAAAAAATGAAGGAAGTATGTGGAAATACAGGGATACAAACAGACAAGGAATCGAGACTCTGGAAGGCAGATGAAAATATAGGAACAGTAACAGACAATAGACAGTCTGGAAAAAACAATGTAGAAGTAGAACAGTGTTCAAAATCGCACGAGAACATGACTAAAATTGTTCTACCTCTGCATCTTCATCAACATTATTAGTTTGCAATTCACAGTTTAAGTGCCTGGCAGAGGGTTCATTAAACCACCTTCAAGCTATTTCTCTATCATTCCACTCTCGAACAGCTCATTGAAAAAAAAAAAAGAATTAAATATTTCTCTACTAGCTCTATTCTTATTCTGTTTTGGTGATCATTCCTCCCTCTGTAGGTGGGCTCCTACAAAATTATTTCATACTCTAAGGAGAAAGTTGACGATTGAAATTTCATGAGCAGATCCTGCCACAGCCAAAAACGCCTTTGTTTTAATGACTTCTGCACCAATTCGCCTATTATATCCTTGGAGCTCTCTCCACTATTTCGCGATATTACAAAACGAGCTGTCTTTCTTCGAACTTTTTCGATGTCTTCTGGTGATCCTATCTGATATGGATCCCACATTGCTCGGCAGTACTCCAGAAGAGGTCGGACAAATGCGGTCTAAGCAGTGTGTTCAGTAGACCTATTGCGTTTTCTGAGTGTTCTGACAAAGAGCCACAGTCGTTGGTTTGCTTTGCCCAAAACATTATCTGTGATATCGTTACAACTGAAGTTGTTCGTAATTGTAATCGCTATGTATTTAGATTTACGTGATTTATCGTGTAACCGACATTTAGCGGATTCCTTTTATTACTCATGTAGATGACTTTTTTGCTGTAAATTTTGTCGGACTGATAGACATTCTAATTTCTATACTTGTTAGACTTATGTTAGTTTCAGTATGTCTGACGATACCCCCCCAAACTAATTTTTGGTAAAATATCTTCTTGTTCCAAGTATTTCCAGCAAATTAATCAGTAAACGAAGTCTTCACGTTCATTTATTTTGCGGATGATCGTTTCTTTCCATCCAGTGAATCAAAATTTAGGGCAGGAGGAAGTGAAAAAGTCTTTGGTAATCTGCCCAAGTAAATAAAATTCCTGACAGACAACAGAAGAGCTTACAAATGTAGTTTGAAGTTATTTCTCCTTAAGGGGCTCCGGAACGCCCTATACTTGCAATGTTAAAATAACGCTTATAAATTACATCTTTCCCCACAAAGCATTTGAGGTAGGAAGTTGAACTTTTTACAGATTATTTATTGGAATATGGGCTACAACTTAACACAGGGATTTTACAAAATTTTAGTTCGGTTATTAAAGATGATTTTTTTTCAATTTAATGAAAATTCACAACTTTTTTTGCAATTTTTTATTTATGTATTCAAAAATATACAGTTTTTTGGAAAAAGACTGTGTTAAATTATGCAGAAGGTACTGTGTAACATTTACTGAAAGTTTGAAACAAATATGTTTGGAAGATCCTTAGAAAACATGTAATTAGTATGAGAAAATAAAAGTTTTGGGAATCGAGCGACAAAAATTGGATTAACTTTTTAGTGCATTCCAGGTCCATAGGATGGATTATCTTCATCCTCTGCAAACTCCTCCTCCAGCTTCCTCTTGTTCCTCCTCTTGTTTACTCTTGCTTGTATTTCTAAACTCTTTACAGCCCTGTCTGCAGTCCGAAGGCGTTCCTTGTCTAAAGCAAGCATCGCTCGTTGTTGTGTTCGTAGATTTTGCTACCATTTTCTTCAGTTGCAGTTACTGCAACACTGTTCCAAAAGGTGGTCATGTATGAACACGTATCACATTTCAGTTGTACTTCACTAGCAAGTCCTACGTGCTTTATTATGGAGAGTTCCAGACCAACTTCACTACAATGAATACATCTTACACAGTTTGAAAAAATTCCTTTGAGAACCGACATATCAAATATTTCATTCACATCCGATTCGCCCATAAAACATTCATACGAGGGCGGTTCAGAAAGTAACCTCCGATTGGTCACAGTGCGGGTTGTGGGGGGAGTAGCGACGCCATCTGTGCGTTCACGCACTCAACAGGTCAGTCGGCATCAAGCGGTGGTCGAGTGAACGTCGTACCTGCGCTAGTTTAGTTTTTGTGGCAGTTTGAAATGTGTGCTGCAATAGAAAACCCCGCCAAATGTGAAGTGTGTGCTGTCATAAGGTTTTTTACAGCCAAAGGATATTCTGCAGCAGCTATTCATCATGAGCTTTGTGCCGTGTACGGACAAAGAGTTATGAGTGAAGGAGTTGTCCGTGAATGGGTACGTTTATTTAAAAGTGGACGAGAAAACGTTCATGATGAAGAGAGGAGTGGTAGACCATCATTGGTGACTGACGAACTCGTTCAGACAGTTGATGCAATAGTTCGTGAAAATCGACGTTTCTCAATGTCGGAGTTGTCTACTGGTTTTCCACAGATTTCTAAGACTCTCTTGTACGAGATAGTGACAGCAAGATTGGGTTACCGTAAGTTCTGTGCATGATGGGTGCCCAAAATTCTTACCGACCACCACAAAACTCAAAGAATGGCCTCTGCATTAGACTTTCTGTCACGTTATGAGGACGAAGGAGAACCATTGTTAAACAGAATCGTGACCGGTGACGAAACCTGGATTAAGTACGTGAACCCTGAGACAAAAGAACAATCAAAGATGTGGGCACATTCAAATTCGCCTACCAAACCAAGAAAAGCCTCGCAAGATTTTTCTGCCAGAAAACTGATGGCAACGGTGTTTTGGGATGCCAAAGGGGTGTTGTTGGTTGAATTCATGGAACGTGGTACGAATTGAATAAATTATATATCTATTAAAAGGTAATAGTCTGCAGATTCAGAAAACGCAAAAAAGTAAAAATTGAACTTTTCATGATTTTGAGCCTTTCCGGAGCCCCTTAACATTTCTTTCTATACTGCAGAGGAATTGTTGAAGATAGCCCCATAGACATTAAGAACTGCTACCAGGTTGTAAAGACAACAAACAGTGATATATCAGTAACATATTTTTTTTACTTTCTATGAGTATTGTATTCACTTTAAAAATTTCATATCGTAATGTTTATCATGAATATAATATATAGAAAATAGAATTCCGTAAATGTATTGTACACGGAGTTCATGCACGATCATTTTGCAAAGAAGATGTGCTCAGAAATTACGGCGATGTGTGCAAATAGTTTAAATGAAAAACATAAAATGGTAAATGAGTTTTAAACAAATATCGAACAGAGGCAAGGCAGGACAAGTCCTATCCACTAATTTTAAAATGTCGTCAGCAGCCTAGAGCGGCTTCAAAGTACCACTTAAGCAAGGTTCTTACTAGCTGATTATTTGAAGAAAAGAATGAGTGGGGTCTGACCAGGCAGAGGTGAAACACAGTTTAAAAAGATATCTGGTCATTTCCTGGAGAATGTTTACTGAACCTGTAACGAAACTTTGTTTCTTCACTCGTTCGTGATATTAAAGATGAAAAGACAAAGTGGCATCATCAAAGAACACTTCGATGTCCATAATCAGAAGACTTGTTTTCTGAGTTCAAGGAGACGGTTAAATTATGACATGGGCACTTAATAAGGTACATATCGCGTGGCACCTGACGCTACTCATGAGAATAACTGTGTGAGCTTGTGGATAGATAGAAAACGACTTCATTGGTTCCTCAGAATGCACGATGCCTAACAAAATTGAAAATAGGTGAGATAATTCTGCTCACCATGTACAGTCTGACCTAAGTGCACCCAAATGTCTTTATCCCTACTCAGCAATGGGCTTACCAAATAACGAATGTTTGGGGGAACTGAGTGAATGCAGCAGTTCCATACTCAGCAATTGGCTTAATAGACAACGAGTGTATGGGAGAACTGAGTGAATGCGGCAGTTGACACAATACACTCTTTTCAGGAGAACAACTGGTCGCGTCCCCATACACCCACTGAGATTTAGGGTATCTGTGGTTTTCTAAATACTCACATAATCACCCACACCATTCACACCAGCATCATCACACCATCCCTGTACTGACCAATCATGTGCAACAGGCATAGAACTCCGTTCCTCAAAATGACATCTGGCACCTCTACAACACAATGCGTGGCGTGCACTCTTGCAAGCTTGCATTCAACATTCTGGCAATTACACCTGATATTATTGTATCAGAATTTCACATTCGTCATGACTTATTTCGGACCTATATGAACCTGTGATCCTGCAATGTTAATCACTTAAATATGTTACCTAGACAAACATGCTGCCGAAATTTCATTACTGTACATTAATTATTTATTGGCATTGTGATCTTTCCCCATCAGTGTGTTTACCTCTGATACTGTGTACGCACACATACTTCCGTATTTCATTGGCATAGTACTAAAATAAGGTAGTCACTTCGATGAAATGGCACCAAGTTGAAAGATATGAATTATTTCCGAAACCTTCACTTGAAAGTCAGAGATATTTGCGTAAAATGGCGTTACAAACACACACTGCATAACGTTCGACCTCGGCAAATGCTGTACTGCCTTGTAATTAAATTTCATCTCTCATGTGTTTTCACAAATTATTTCTACAATTGCTGCACCGTTATAATATGTCACAGGGGGAATGAAAAGAAAACAAGAAAAACTATAAACAGAAATCCTATTGCAAAACATTTTCACAGTGAACTTTGATATTTTAATGCTGTCTCGTGAAATGGAATAAAATTAATTTAGTTTTCATCCGCAACAGAGTATGATCTATTGCAAAAAGTAAATTCTTACGATTTGAATTAATATTTGAGGTATCTCCATTACACAACCAAGCTTCTACTGCTGCATATTCCTGTTAAAATCGGAATGGCAATGAACTGTATTTTGTGAGCTAATCATATATAATATCAACAGTGTGTCCTTAATGTATCAATCAGTCACTTTGTCATAATGATGCAGAAGCAGTTCAGTGTAAAAAATACATTCTTCATTTCTCTAAGTAAGATTTAATGTTCTCATATGCAGCTTACCATTGAGTCTTTCACATTATTTTCTGCAACTTCAAACAATAATTGGTTTTTCACGAACTTTCTCTTCAACAGAAATTATTTCATTATCTAGTGAATTATTGCCTGCCGCTTTCGAAGACTGCCTCAAAACTAATTACCCTACCAATTCTTCCAGATCATTCCAGATGATACGTGCTGGGGGGGGGGGGGGGGAGTTGTTGGAGACTGTTTTCCAGTCATAAATGTCATCTTCCTTATTGTAATTATTTTATTCTTCTTTTTCCTCACTGTAATCATAATAATCATCATCACTTTTCTCATCATAATCACTCTTGGCGTGTCTTCTTTTACAATAGCTGCACAAATCTGAGTAGTGGTTAGGACACAGATCTGATGGGAAGTTGAAGTGCACGCTTCTTCAATCACATTTTCTCCTCTGAGAAGTTATGGCAGGAGTTTTTCTATCCAACATTAGGCATAAATGAATATCAGTTTGAAACCAAGACTGAAATAATACCTCTATTCAGCAATGTTAAGGGATTATACAAATATTGTATTTACTTTATTGAGTCACTGTGTTTGATGTGGAGGGTAGCAATACACTTCAAAGTTAATTCATGTTGAAATGCTCTCTTAGTTACTTTAAATAAAATAAAATTCTCATAACTATAGCATTACGTGCATGTATAAATATTATTGCCTGCAGAAACAGTTTTCATTTTTAGACAGAATCTCTGTACCAATTTATTCCGTATCTGTTAGCGGGCTTCCTCAGTGAAGATTAAGCTGTTGCTTTGTTTGCCACCTCACTTTATGTCTCTCTTGTCATTGTGCCTCTTTTCGTCTTCTGTTTGTACTTGTATAGAATTATGTATCGATTTTTTAATGATGATATCTGTGTCGGCGAGTACTGGAACCGCCTCAGACGATACTTATTATCAAACAAAGATGTAAATGTATTAAACAGAGTATAAATAGTAGTGACCGAGCATTAATTTCTCTGTCGTCGTTTTGGAGTTACGTGGGTAGGAAGAGCCTTTGACGCTATATCGTATGCTTGTGTAGCATTCTTTTGTCAAGACTGAGAGAAGGACGCCATTAGGCATTGATTTGTAAAGGTGTGTAAGAATTTAATATGTTTTGAATAGAGTTACTTAGTGAAAACTTGCAATATGATTTCTAATAAGCTTGCCGGGTATTTTATCCCATCCTTTTAAGACATTTTCAGCTATTTAAATATTATGCGTGGTGCAGAGCTGCGCTACGAAGAAATGAACCGCTGAGGGGCATTCAAACTGCATTAAATGAAATCAATCATACCGTAAAGAAGCGGTCAGGTAATAGTAAACTAAAATTATTTCTTTCAACTTTCGGATTGCAGGACAGAGCAGCAGATTTTATGATGTGTTTTACAAGTGGACGCGGGCTGCGGATGATGTTATGTTATTAACAGTGCAAAAAGTTAATTTACCTTCACGACATAAAGGAAATCCTGCTGTGCGTAGTTCTGGTCTGGCAAACATTACAGTAAGAACATTTTTTCTCTGATAATAGTCTCTTGTTTTCGTGTTAGTCGTGGTACTTATTGGTGTTTTAATGTTAACAAAAATCAACTTCAAAATTTTGATGTTGAACAAACATTGCGTACTATAACATCAGCACTGATAGCTAAATAATTTTCGGAAACCTTTTCAATAACTGTAAAGTAAGAAATAAATGTTGAAGTTTACAGCGAGCTACAGTAACGAAACAATGTTCCCTTTATAGAGAGCCAGATCCAGAATAATAAGAAAATAATATATTTTGTTTTGTTGAAAATTAATGATCCAAAGAAAGTCACAGCACAGCTTCCCTAAAAGGTATTTCAGGGCTCCTTTCGTAGCAACATATTTTATCTCATCCATTTATCAATATATTAGTTGTTACGCTAGCAATAACAAGGAGAGTGAAACTGGACATCACGAAAGATGGGTCATGGTTCTTAAAAGGATGTGTGATAGCCACGGATGGCACTGAATATGCTCTGAAACGTCATTTACCTGGCTACAAGTTTGGTAAGGAGTATTTGTGGTACGGTGCTCCATTCTTCGATCAGCACGGTTGAAACTACACGATAGTTGTTGGTGCATGTACGTCTCCACCACACATTCCAAACGTGCTCGATGGCATTTAAGTCGTGGGAACGGCAGGGTCAGTCCCTTCGCCGAATATTCTCTCTCCCCAAAAGCTCCTCCACATTCACTATTCGATACGGTCGCGCTTTGTCATCCATAAAAATAACCACAGGGCCGAATGCACCCCTGAAAATACGCACATGACAAAGGAATACAGTGTAACACTGACGTTAAACGTTGAGTGTAGCGTGTTCAAAGATTTGGAGGTCAGCATTACCGAAGAAAATTATGTCTCCCCATGCAATAACTGAAAGCACTGAAAGACCTGAGTCGAAACAAGGCCCCGGGAGTAGACAACATTCCATTAGAATTACTGATTACCTTGGGAGAGCCAGTCATGACAAAACTCTACCATCTGGTGAGCAAAATGTATGAGACAGGCGAAATACCCACAAACTTCAAGAAGAATATAATAATTCCGATCCCAAAGAAAGCAGGTGTTGACAGATGTGAAAATTACCGAACTATCAGTTTAATAAGTCACAGCTGCAAAATACTAACGCGAATTCTTTACAGACGAATGGAAAAACTGGTAGAAGCGGACCTCGGGGAAGATCAGTTTGGATTCCGTAGAAATGTTGGAACACGTGAGGCAATACTAACCTTACGACTTATCTTAGAAGAAAGATTAAGAAAAGGCAAACCTACGTTTCTAGCATTTGTAGACTTAGAGAAAGCTTTTGACAACGTTAACTGGAATACTCTCTTTCAAATTCTGAAGGTGGCAGGGGTAAAATACAGGGAGCGAAAGGCTATTTACAATTTGTACAGAAACCAGATGGCAGTTATAAGAGTCGAGGGGCATGAAAGGGAAGCAGTGGTTGGGAAAGGAGTGAGACAGGGTTGTAGCCTCTCACCGATGTTATTCAATCTGTATATTGAGCAAGCAGTAAAGGAAACAAAAGAAAAATTCGGAGTAGGTATTAAAATTTATGGAGAAGAAGAAAAACTTTGAGGTTCGCCGATGACATTGTAATTCTGTCAGAGATAGCAAAGGACTTGGAAGAGCAGTTGAACGGAATGGACAGTGTCTTGAAAGGAAGATATAAGATGAACATCAACAAAAGCAAAACGAGGATAATGGAATGTAGTCAAATTAAATCGGGTGATGCTGAGGGGATTAGATTAAGAAATGAGACGCTTAAAGTAGTAAAGGAGTTTTACTATTTAGGGAGTAAAATAACTGATGACTGTCGAAGTAGAGAGGATATAAAATGTAGACTGGCAATGGCAAGGAAATCGTTTCTGAAGAAGAGAAATTTGTTAATATCGAGTATAGATTTAAGTGTCAGGAAGTCGTTTGTGAAAGTATTTGTATGGAGTGTAGCCATGTGTGGAAGTGAAACATGGACGATAACCAGTTTGGACAAGAAGAGAATAGAAGCTTTTGAAATGCGGTGCTACAGAAGAATGCTGAAGATAAGGTGGGTCGATCACGTAACTAATGAGGAGGTATTGAATAGGATTGGGGAGAAGAGAAGTTTGTGGCACAACTTGACTAGAAGAAGGGATCAGTTGGTAGGACATGTTTTGAGGCATCAAGGGATCACAAATTTAGCGTTAGAGGGCAGCGTGGAGGGTAAAAATCGTAGAGGGAGACCAAGAGATCAGTACACTAAGCAGATTCAGAAGGATGTAGGTTGCAGTAGGTACTGGGAGATGAAGAAGCTTGCACAGGATAGAGTAGCATGGAGAGCTGCATCAAACCAGTCTCGGGACTGAAGACCACAACAACAACATGCAATAACACCAGCACAACCAAAAGGATAATGTTCAACAATGTTCTCGGGTGCATTACGTGTTCTCAGACGTCTCCATATGAAGGTGCGTCCAGCATTGTCAAACGGATAGTTTTAGTAGTCCAGGTGTTACTTAGTGTGGAGACATAATTTTGCATGGGCGTCCTGACACCCCTAATCTTCGAACACTGATCACTCATCGGTCAACGCCATTGTGACACTGTATTGCTTCCCCAAGTGCGTTTCTTCAAAAATTACAATCGGCCCTGACTTAATTTTTATGGATAACAATTCGCGTCCGCAGCAAACACCGTCGGTAGAGGAGTTCCGCGAACGAGAGGATATTCGGCGAATGGACTGACTTGCCCGTTCCTCCGACATAAAAATCTCATCGAGCAAGTGTGATATGCGATGGGGAGACGTACTACAGCATAAATACATGGACCAACTGATATTTTATCTGTGGTTACTTGAAGCTTAGGTATCTGGACTATGCATGACTCTGTTTAAAAAGAAAGGCTTGATGAAGTCGTGGGGTCAAGACGTACACGTCTGCTTTCATGCCCAGCAGTTTTTTCGCTGTTAGTAATAACATGCAACTGTGATCCTCCAGTCAAAAGGTCTATGCATTGGATAGAATAGTGAATTAATAAAATAACAAAAAACGAATACTTAATAAAAAGGGTTCTATTGTAGCGTCTGAAATTGTTGTAGGCGACACTAGAGAATGATATTGAATAATATTTATTCAAGTAAGCCATTTCAGACAAACGGAAAGTGGTCCTACGATTGCCAATCAAAATGCAGTCAGAAAAATAGCCTTATTAAATTTCAATGAAGCTGCATTAAGTGCGTAAAAAGAATGGTAGCAGAATTTCCGAACTAAATAGTCATCAAAGACGCACAAAAAGCTAAGTCCATTTTGTGAATCCTATACACGAAATATTTGCCAGCTCGAAGTAATACAGAGTTCAGCATGATAATTTATCTATCACAACACGACAGATGAAGATAGACACTGATACACTGTGCAATCTCGCTTCTGTAATGCAAGTGGAAAAGTTAAGTTTCTGAAATGGTGAACATTCAGACCTCCCAGTAGTTTAAGTCCCTTCCAAAGTTAATGACTTCTACAGTCCGCTAACCACCCAGATCACCCATATGACCGAAACTCCCATATTACCCCAGGCAGGTATGCCTTCTTCCAGAATTCGACAGAAAGTGTCTTCCCTTGCTCCCTTAATCGCAACCCTCAGAAAGTGTCTGCAACAACTTAATTCTAGTAGCGTTCTAAATGGTTCAGATGGCTCTGAGTACTATGGGACTTAACTTCTGAGGTCATCAGTCCCCTAGAACTTAGAACTACTTAAACCTAACTAACCTAAGGACAGCACACACATCCATGCCCAGGCAGGATTCGAACCTGCGACCGAAGCGATCGTGCGGTTCCAGACTGTAGCGCCTAGAACCTCTCGGCCACCTCGGCCGGCCTAGTAGTGTTCTGCTGCTGCCTACTTCACCACTGGTTGAAGGCCATACCTACTAAAAATACTTTGTTTTTGTGTTATACAGACGTGTCATGACTCAACGTGGCCAATTTCTGCGCTATACTGACATATTATAAGAATATTTCAGTAAAAATATCCCACAAACATTCAGTCACACCCAAACTATTTACAATAACTACAAATAATGATTTGTTCACAAATAAATAAGCCAGCATACTTGCACATGTGGACTCACTTTAAAATAAACATTTACTTGATGTCTGCTTGACAGAAGCTTTTTTGGTGCTCTTATCAGCGATGGTGTCATCTAAAATATGTGACTGAGCATGGTTTTTTAATATCGATTGTATTCATATTTTAGTAAATTTATTGGCAAAAATAGTAACATTTTCCTTAAATAACTACACAAGTGTGACAAGATATGAAGTATTCACGCAGCATTCAGTTGCTGTGTTATTGTGGAGTTTCATATTTCTGACAAACATTTGCAAAATGAAATGATACAAAAACGTCATAAAATCAGTATATAAATTACAGACAGATAAGTAGCTTTCAGGGATGATAGCTGTAGTGCAATGATGATGATGATCATCATCATCTTGGACAGTTTCCAGCCTCTGGTCGGGTCTGTATGGAACATAGGCCTCTCCATCGTCTTCTGTCTTGCCACCATCTCTCCGTCTTCACCTTGGCACAGTCTTCTTCTTTCTTCTGGACGCATTCCTCTACTCCTTTCAGCCATCTGTCTCTCGGTCTTCCTCTTGGTCTCTTTCCTTCCAGTTTCATCTCGTGTATCCTCCTGGGTATCCTCTTCTCCTCCATTCTCTTAGCGTGTCCATACCATCTCAGTCTTGATTTCTCTACCTCCTCCTGTAATGGTTCCACCTTCATTAACTCTCTGGCCCTCCCATTTCTTAACCTGTCTATCTTTGGCACTCCAATACTGTTTGTCAAGAATTTCATCTCCCTAGCTTGTACTTTGCCTGTCACTCAGCCTCCTCTGATAACCCAGGTTTCTGATGCATATGTACCTTTTTACTGATTTGGGGTACATCCTTGCTCAATATCGGGTTTCTGACACTCTTGCGAAATGCTTTTGCTTTTCTCTCCCGCTCGTTAATTTCTCTGTCGTTTTTTCCATCTTCCTATGTCAGGCTTTCTAGGAACCTGAAACTCTCAAATCTCCTCAATCGTTCCCAACCAATTATTATTTCCGTTGTTTCTCTCTCTTTCTTTCTTGTTGTGATAATCATCTCACTCTTACTTATACTAAATGTCATCCCATATTCTTGTACTGTTCGTTCCCATACGTCCAACTGCTCTTGTACTTCCTCCTCCTTATTCCTCCAAATCATCAGATCATCTGCAAACACCATAGCTGTCATATTTCTTTCACCAATTACTTGTACTACTGTACTCATTATATCATCCATCACTACAATGAAGAGTAATGGTGAAAGTGCACTTCCTTACCTCAAGCCATTCCTCTGTTGAATCCAAGCTGATCTCTCTCCTCCCACCTTCACACAGCTCACACTTCCGTGGTACATTTCCCTTATCCTCCAAATAATCTGTTTTACTACTCCTCTCTTCTCCAAGGCTTTCCACACTTTGCTTCTACATACACTATCATACGCTTTTTCAATGATCAGAAAGGTCATTAGTAGATATATTCTATATTCATAGTGCTGTTCCTGCAGTTATCTTACAGCAAAAATTAGATCCACCGTGGACCTTCCTGTACTGAAGCCAAGTTGCTCTTCTCTCATTGTTCCTTCTAATTTTGCCAGAAATCGTGCTTCCAAAATTTTCTCAAAGATCTTTGCACAATGACTCATCCCCGATAGTTCTTGCACTCTTTTCTATTTCCCTTCTTAAAGAACTGGACAATTATTCCCTTCTTCCTGTCTTCTGGGATCATCTTCTGTCTCCACACAATTTTCATTACTTTAATATAGCCATTGTATCCCCACCTCTCCTGCTCCTCTCACCATCTGTACACTTAGCTCATGTAGTGCAATGATACCATCTGAAATTTCATTTGTAATTTTTTATATGAGGATGGTATCTGCTATTTCGAACATGTTCAAAAGAACAGATACCATCAGTGACAGTGCAGCTCTCAAGAATGAAATCATAATCAAATTAAGACCCTAAGCTACCGACAAGCGCTGATATACATCAACGGGGACAGTTGAAAATAAGTGCCCCGACCGGGACTCGAACGCGGGATCTCCTGCTTATATGGCAGACGCTATATCCATGTGAGCCACCGAGGGCACAGAGGATAGTGCGACTACAGGTATTTATTCCTTGCACGCTCCCTGCGAGACCCACATTCCCAACTTAATGTCCACACACTACATTCGTAGTGCCCCTGCCCATTACACTCATTACTCGCGACAGACAATCTTACTGAGTCCCGTAAGAGTTCGGGCAACGCGTGGAGCAGAAGATCCCGGGTTCGAGTCGCGGTCGGGGTACACATTTTCAGCTGTCTCCGTTGATGTATATCAATGAGTGTAGGCAGCTTAGGGTGTTGATGTAATTATCTTGTAATTTTTTAGTTATTGCAAATATTATTGTTTCATTGGATGCTCCTCATTTTTCTGAGATCACAAATGTATTCATATTTTCTTTACTATGCAATTGTGATTCATTATTGAAATTCTAATTATAGATAGCCACATTTCACACAGCTTTAAACTCTGCCATTTCTGGAACATCTCCGGCACTCTGGCAGTGCAAGGAATTGCAGTCAATATCCTCCCTGCTTTGAGATTTACTCATTTCGAGCCATGTGCTGCTCGCATTTGTATCTGGGCTGATGCGCTGATCCGCACTGGTGGCTGTAGCTTCGCTGGCCAGGACGCATCCTGCTCCCTAGGCCCGTCAACTAGCGCTCATCCAAACAAACAAACAAATTCACCTTACCTCATATCAACTCTGTATGGCCGAATAACTGGTCTCCATATGGGTACATTACACAATGACAATGCAGAAGTTGTCAACCGCATTGCTGGAGGAAAGGAATCCCCTACCACAAAAACTCCTTACCAGCCTTGTCATTGGCTCTGGAGAAATTCGCAGTGCATGCATGCATTGTGGTCTGTGGTATCACACATCCTATTAAGAACAATGTCCCATCTTTTATAATTTTCAGAGGACCGTCATCAGTCGTGCTCTCTTCAGTGTACGTATCATCTTTGAATAAAAACGTCATTTCTGTACATCTCACTGCATGTTTCCCTCACCTACCATCTGCACTTAACAATAGCAGTTATTTCTATGTATGGTTCAAGATTAGTCGAGCTATGTTACTTGGCAGTGATATATAATGCGAAAGTTACTTTCGGCCTTAAGTTTTGCACACCATTGTATACAAATGACCTAGTGCATAACGTCAGAAGTTCGGTGGGGATTTTCACATAGCAACTGCAACACCAGGAAATTGTAGAGAATGCAAGAAGACCTGCAGAGGGTCGATACTTGGTGCAAGGATTGACAATTCACTCTCAGCATTTATGAAACGTCCCCTTTGAACAATTATACATGACTGTGCTTAAACTGACACACAATATTTTGTTAGCGCAACGCAATCTGACTTTCAAAATTCCTTACAAAAGAATGGCACTGACTAACATTAAACTATACCTTTCACAAATCACTTACCTCACAAAAATCTTCGCTGCTCAAGCTACTGCAATACAGCGAGCGCCACTACTGCCAGCTAAATAAAAGATTCAAACTATGGAAGGCACTAACTACTGATAGGGATAGTTAGCAAATGAAAGATATTAATAGAGAACAAACAATGTATTTACCTTGATATCATCATATATAAATATAGCAGTTCATGACAAATTTCAAAACTCCGCCATCTCTCTCCCCACATCCACCACTGCTGGCGGCTCACCTCCAACTGCGCAACACTACGCGCTGTTCACAGCCAGCTGCCTAACACTACAATGGCAGACAACAATGCAAACTAGCCACAGACTGCACACAGCACAGCCAGTGATTTTCATATTGAGCGCTACGTAACGTTGCCAATAAGAAAACATAAACAGCCTACTTCCATAGAGAAAACATAAACAGCCTACTTACATAGCCCCCATGCTCCCCACAAAAAATTTTACAAATTGGATTGGGCAGTGGCCAATACAGATTTGAAAAAAATTTTTCATAATTACAATAACAAAGAAATCAAATGCACACACTTATTGATACAATGTTGGTCAAAAGCTAAAAATTTCTCACAGTCCATGAAGACAGTCCACATTGTTCATCACAGTAAAAATGCAGAGTTTTTCTCAAAGTCTGAGCAGTAAAAGAAAATGCACATAGAAGTAGTGGATTTCCATGCAGTCTTGAAGAAGTAGTGTTGTCCTTCCAACGGAAAGACAGTGCTGACTCTTGACATGCAGACAGGTAATGGGCCACAACATAGCAAACCCATAGCAGAGTCATTCGACGTTTTGAAGAATATTGGTAGGTAGGTCGTCACAGAACAGACCCACTGTAGTCCTGGTAGAGATTACGGTATTGGTGGGCCACCAGGGGTGCAGACCCACTGCAGGCCTTGTAGAAATAATGGTACTGGTGAGTCAGCAAAGGTGTAGATCCACTGTAGTCCTTGTAGAAATGGCCAGCAGCCATCTGTTGCGACTGTGCAGTTGCACAATCACCATCGAAGAGTCTTGCAGAGAATATAGCAAGTCCATAAACCACCACTTGTGCACTCACAAAGTGTTTGGAATCGTCCTTAGAACCAGCAATGCTGTTATCCAGTCCCTTGCCGAATTATTAACACACGTGCAAACACTAACAGTCCCTACTTCTCACATATTGTCCATATACTATGACCAACAGAAACGTGTGCAGTGAAATGTAACTTAATTTGAAGAACTGGTGTCTGTACAATTATAAATTTACAACATGAAAATACAATTACAAAGGTACAAAATACATCATTAAAGAACATAACAATACAGATAACATTTGTAGTAACACAGGCTTTACAAAAGAATAGAAATAAACATATACATCAGTGGAATTATGACATGAGTACATACATAAAGGATCACAATAACTTTTGAAACATCAACTTCACACATGAGCATTGAACAGAACAGAATTAATAATGTCTAACATCTTTACAAAGTAAATAACATATTATTAATGCCAATTATATTCGAGGATAACAGTATTCCTCATCATAGTGAATGTAGCTTAATATTAGAAGAAGAAAAAATTCTATGAAACTACACAGAGACAGGAAGAAAACAAATACACAAAGGTACACAAACACATAGTGGGATAACACCAATAGGAAAGGACAGGGTTCGTTTTCAGTGTAACATTTGGTACTGCAGTCCAACCCAAAACTTCATATATCTTTCCTCTTATTTCATCCTTTGTTTCCACCAAAAAAATTCTATCTAAGCATGCTTTCTGTATTTATATGTTCACACATTTCTTACCTCAACATTTATTTCCAAGAAAATCCTACCTAAACCTGTTTTCTCAATGCATTTCTTCCAATTCATCGCAACTCATTCTCTTAGAGGCTACCCCCTCTTAAGCTAACTTAAATCTACTGAGCTCAGATGCTAAACTAAGGGACGAGGCAATGCAGCAGCACAAAATAAGTAACACAAACAGCAATGACCAAAAAATTGGAAAATTGCAAAGCAAGCTACAGTAAATCTAAATTACCAAGCAATGCAACATTACAACTAATATGAGCCAATGTGCAGCAACAAAAAAAGAAATCTGGCTTAGCAGAGTAACACGAATTAAAGTTCAGTAGCACTATAGCTCAAGCAGAAAAAATATTACACTAAAAACAACAATGCAGATAAGGGAAATGTATAATCACATCTTAATGTCTATGTAATTAAAGTGGTGCACCACAACAACTTATTGTAAAAGAAATATTACCATGTACTTGAAAAGAAAATTATTTGTCCAGTTACTGTTACTAGTCCCTTCTTATTGTTCTTTCCTTTCCAAGTGCTCCTTTTTTTTTTAAAGAATGTGGATCACAAAATTATTATTTAATAGATCTGTTGACAGAAAGTGTTCACATTAGCAAATGCATTTAATTTGATTTTATGAAACCAATGCTGCAACACAGCTGGAAAACAGATGTCAAATGAAATAAGCAATTACGCAAACCAAAGCATAAAAACATCATTCAATAGCTATGTGGCATTTCGTAAGTCAGTAGCTCTCAACTCTCGTAGAAAGACACTTGTCATAATCAGGTTTGCAGATGTAAGAATATTTCCCATCAGTTTATAAGCATTTCAGTAAGTAGCAGAAAGTAGGCGCTCCACAATATAATCATATGTTTCCAAGTAATGAGCGTGTCTTATTTGCGATGCTTTCCACAAAGGAATGTCAATAGCGAGGTTAATGGTCTCTCCTTTTTTTTTTTTTTTCCTCCACCTGCGCCTCTGAAAGGCTAATGGCTTTTTTTTTTTTCGGGCGGCTGCGCCCACGACGCATTACGTGCAGGTGGTCACTTAACTTTCTTACGGAAATATTTACGACAGCAGTTTCCGCTACAGTGACAGTCTCACATAAAAATATTTCACAGGTCAAGAGTTAGCGTTGCAAATCTGTAGAAAGAAAATCCTATAAATATAAGTGTCCAAATAAAATATTCGTCAGCATTGTGATACAGTCACACATTTACACACATTTCATAACTCTTAAAGTACGATTCTTGGTTTCCAACAACCTTTTCCACAAATCAGAGTCCCTAATCACTACTCATTATTCCTTACCTTATTCGTCGACACTTCTTCAATATTTCATCATAACAGATGTGTAGCATATTCAAATAACTCATATAGCATCAGCTTATTGATCATAACCATACCGCAACAGCATAATACACATAGTCATCGTAATAATAACATCATAACACCTCAGTCAACTCTCAAAATCGTCGTAGCTTTCTCCAATAATTTCAAAACCTAAAGAAAATTCTCTGCTCATTTCAATAGTGTCATCTACCTCAAATGTACTTTAAAATCATGCTCCCTTACCAAATACATCATTCAAAGCTCTCATAGTATGACAATGATTCCAGAAAAATATGAGCACTTCACAAAGTACAGACAAAATACAATTTCATAAGTGTGAAGTTATCCAACTGTGTATTGCGTAAACATGTGTCACTGATGTAGTAAAAAAAATGTTTATCTCTCAGTTAAATGATCAGATAGCTGGGTAATTTGTGTGTTAGAGAAATATGGTACCGATGTGTAAAGTTGTATAAGCAAATACCATATTAGCTAGGGTTCCTTGTGGTTGCCACACACATGGTACACAAAGTAAGCGTGTACCCCCCTGAGGATTAATGTAATTATACCCTCAGGTGTTACAGATTACACCAATGGAATGAAACATATCATGGAAAACTTTCTTTGTAATTCAAAAATCTTTAAAAATAAATGTTTTAAGTATAAAATTAATCACTCAAATACGTGTACTGTAGCGCTAAACTGTGCGTCTTGTAACATAATCTCTGTGGAAGTGTCGTAGTTATCGTCCTCCGAAAGCTAAGTTCTGCAGAAGTCAATGTACTTACCTCATGATAAACAAAAGTGAAATGCTTTATGTATAGATATCTTAGTTATTACGCTTATTGCCATGATGAAGAAAGTACTGTGCTGTAACGTATTGTTGTGCTACGGAAAAGGCAATCTCATTGTAGCTATACCACAAAAGTTACTACTAAAACATGTTTTACTTTGCAGAATAAAACAGAAAAACTGTGCAGAAATAAAACAGAAACACTACAAAAGCAACATTGTAAATTGTCACTCATTAGAAGCGTCGTGATAAAACCGTGTAGTTGTCACTTAAACTAACCACTGTGTCGTCTGGTATCTCACAGAAAGTACATTAAACCCAGAAAGTATTTTCAAGTAAACCAAAATGTTGCATTAAAATCTCATTAGCAGTACCAGTATGTGTCCTAAGTGTATGTAAGCCTGATAGTCGTTACGTAATCGTGCAACTAACAAGCAAGAATGTACAAATACAACACTGTGTCGTCTGTTCAATATAACAATGCATTCGTAATTTCTGTTTAAAAATGTTCCCTAGGTTCTAGACTGGATATTTAACTTCAAACATTGTTGTATGTTAACAGATTCTAAGTCTGACAAAGCATATTAGTAATGTGAAGCGAAAAATTTTATGACAAAGACTAAGTTAAAAAGCAGATTATCTTTCAATAAATGGTTTTACATGTGAAATGTGGTGTAAACCTTTACTCTTCCTAGTACGCAGAGTTTCAACTTCAACGCAATTATCATGTGGTATACGTCGGTAAAGAATACTGGAATTTTTCTCAAGGTTAGCGTCTATGTTATTTTTCTCTGAGCCAACCGGCGCACGTGGGTGCCTGCGGCGCGAGTCATTGTCTGTCTCTTTGTTGGCGCGCGCTGTTATTGGGATTAGGAGACCTAATTTCTACAAATTCACCTCCTCGAGAGGGCCCAGCCGTGTTAGAATCCCGCCAGTTCTGATGAAATTGACGTCTGTCGTTATGATTATATCGTCTGTCGTCATGTCGGTAGTTCCTGTAGTTTCTTTCTTGTCGGTTAAGTGGTGGAGAATTTCTCCCTGAATCGTAACTGTGCGCCGAACTGTTGCGTCTGAAGTTATTCTGCCTCCCTTGATAATAATTGTTTAGGTTCCCATAGTGTCTGTTTCTCTGATTGTCTCTGTGATAGTCATTACTACAGAAATGCGATCTTTCTCTGTAATTATTACTACTTTGCCAACGGTTGTCGTACGGGTGGTGTCTATTTTGGTCACGATTTGCGTTGTAAGAATAGACCAGTCGTGTCCGGTTATTGTTTCTGTCGTCACGGAATTGTGACGGATGTGACCTGTAATTGTTGTGCTCTTGTTTTCGCGTTCCGCGATTATCAGTGTCAATTTCTAGTTCTTGTAACAGTCCCTGAAAAGCTTCAATGTCGTCTTTGCAACGTCCTGCCAAAATAATATGTCGTAAATGTTCAGGTAGTTTGATTAAGCAAATGCGGATGAGTTCTGAGGGGCTGTATGGGTTTGAAAGATACTGATTCTTATGCAACATGTCTTCAAAATATTTCATAAGACTGGAAAATTCAGATTGTTCGAAACGTTTCATCATTATGATGCTATGTTTTACTCGGTCTTGTGTGGCTTGAGACCAATATGCTGAGAGGAAGGCATGGTAAAATTCTACTTCACTGTGGCAATCGTGAATGACCGATCGCATTCTTACAGCTGGTTCATTCTCTAAGTAGCCACACATAAATTCTAATCTGTGTTCCAACGACCAGGTGGGAGGAAAACAATGAGAGAATTGATGGAGCCATGCTTGTGGATGAATGTCGTTGCCAGAATTCTTAAATGTTTTGAATTTACGTGTAGTAATGAACAGCTTATAGTCAAAATCATCATGTCGGCGAGTCGCATATCGGTCATTGTTAGGTCGTGTCGGCCGTTCCATCTCAAAATTCGGTTCACATTGCCAATTTCTTTCATAACTTCCGAAATGCCCTGTGTTATTATTTTGCGGCTTTTCCGTGTTTCTAAGTCCCTCTTCCCGTGTTGGAGCGCCAGTGTCCTCTGAAATACGTAATTCTTGTATTACCTATGTCAGCTGATCTTGTACTTCCCGGATTTCTCTTTGGTGTTGTGTATTAATTTGATTCTGATTTTGTTTGAATTTTCTTATTTGTTCATACTCTTCTGTGTCAGTGAAGGCTACGGGTCTTGTGTCATTCAGATCATCATCTACCTTTGTAGATAAGTTAGTGACCTGATCCGAAAGTTCGGCTACTTTCTCCGATAGTGTACTTATTTCTTCAGTGTGTTTTTCTGAACCAAGTTTCAGAGTATCTACTGTGTCCTTAAAGTTTTCCTGAGTTTTTGCAAGTTGCGTAACCAAATCGGTAGATGCAACTGAGTCAAATTTAGCTTGCAAGGTCTCATGATTTTCATGAACAATAATTTGCAGTTCTTTTATGGCTGCTTCGTGATTCTGTAATGCATTTTCATGCCGCGAAAAAATAGGTTGAAAATGCTCACAAATTTGAGTTTTTACGTCATTACAGACTTTTTGACATTTCGATTCAATGTTATGTAACTCAGTAGTTAAATCTTCACGCGTTTGTTCAAGAGTTTGTTCCAATGAGTCTAACTTTTGAAGCTGTTGTTGTGTTTGTCTCTGATTTTGTTCCATTGTGTCTAACTTTTTGAGATTTTGTTTCACTGTGTCTAACTGTTGCTGTGTTTGTCTCTGGTGTTGTTCCATTGTGTCTAACTTTTCAAGCTTTTGTCCCATTTGTTGCATTAATTGTAATAACAATGCACTGGTGTCTGAAACATGTTCCTCAGTGCTTTTCGGCAGTGAAGTTGCACCAGCAACATTCACATTTTGACAAGTGGAAAATGTGTCTTGACTCATTTGAGAAAACGGTGGGAACCCAAAACCTGAGTCTGCAGTATTTGCAATATTGTGTTCTGTCATTCCCGATTCCTGAGGCGAGCTGTTGCCGACCAATCGACCGATAACGCTTCCCTGTTCACTACCTGTTTCACTGTCTACACCATTGTTTGCCGCCCGCTCCATTTCCCTATGCGCAATTACCAAATTACTACTTTGAACATTAGTTAAATCATTACTCTGCGGCGCTAACACACTGCTTTCGTCTTCACTGTCATTTCTCAGTTTACTTTGGAGCCTAGTATTACGTTTTTCACACGCCATAATTGTCACAATATTTCACACGATAACACAGAAAAGCGCAGTTTGAAGAGCAAAATAAAATAACATAGCAATGGAAATAATGTCTACTTAATTGCCAGCGCAGCTGCGAAATACTTGGTGCAAATCTACATGCATGCCACAACTGTTTTACTGTACAACAATGAAAAACTACAACTACAAAGGAAATTCTCTCTATAATTACATGCTATCAATAAACAATAGCTACACTAATTACACAAACTACAAGAAAAAAATCAGGAGATTCCAGTGAGGTATCCTGGGCTAAGGGTCGACGTATGAAACGTCCCCTTTGAACAATTATACATGACTGTGCTTAAACTGACACACAATATTTTGTTAGCGCAACGCAATCTGACTTTCAAAATTCCTTACAAAAGAATGGCCCTGACTAACATTAAACTATACCTTTCACAAATCACTTACCTCACAAAAATCTTCGCTGCTCAAGCTACTGCAATACAGCGAGCGCCACTACTGCCAGCTAAATAAAAGATTCAAACTATGGAAGGCACTAACTACTGATAGGGATAGTTAGCAAATGAAAGATATTAATAGAGAACAAACAATGTATTTACCTTGATATCATCATATATAAATATAGCAGTTCATGACAAATTTCAAAACTCCGCCATCTCTCTCCCCACATCCACCACTGCTGGCGGCTCACCTCCAACTGCGCAACGCTACGCGCTGTTCACAGCCAGCTGTCTAACACTACAATGGCAGACAACAATGCAAACTAGCCACAGACTGCACACAGCACAGCCAGTGATTTTCATATTGAGCGCTACGTAACGTTGCCAATAAGAAAACATAAACAGCCTGCTTACATAGAGAAAACATAAACAGCCTACTTACACATTAACAAATGTAGCCTACTGGATATAAACAGACAGAATGACCCAGTATTGTGTGATTACACGATTTCAGAACAATCACTGGAACAGTCACATCCATAAAATATCTAGGATTATTTGTGTGCAATTATTTAAAGTGGGACAACCATATAAAAATAATCGCAGGTAATGTAGACAGAGTTTGACTGGAAGAACACTCATGACAGGAAGTCCACTGACGAGGGTAGTAGCCCACGACACCCTTGTTCCACTGATAGTTTGATACTGCTCGTCAGCCTGAGATCCATACCAAATGGGATCGATTGAGGAGATAGAGAAGATCCAGACAGGAATAGCACATTTCGTTATAGGATCATTAAGCAAGTGCAGAAGCATCACAGAGATGTGCAGCCAACATCAGTGGCATACGCTGCAAGAGAGGCATTCTACATCATGGTATACTTTAAAGTTACAAAAGTGTATTTTCCTACAAGAGTCAACCAGTATATTGCTTCCTCTTAAATATATTTCGTGAAAAGACCATGGAGAGATTCAAGTTCACATGTACGCATATGAACTACCATTCTTGTAAATGTAAACGTATGTGTAGTTATTAGAGGAAAACCGATCTCTATGTGTATTAAATGATGAGACAGTACAGCATCTCTTAACACACTAACATATTTTCGTGAAACATTCCCTAAATTGTACAAAATACAATGTAGACTAACTAATCCTATCCACAAGACAAAAAATGCAAATGAACCAACTGCCAGCAAAACAGTTTGGATGGATGTTAAATCTACACGAACACATAGGAAAAAGAACCCCCATGCACCATCCCCACATGTACCAAACAGCACTTATGTCTCACCTTGTAAAGAATGACTTACCTACATTTTTCATTCATGTTTCATAAATTCTCCCGATTACTGAATAACAAACAATTTACTTCCACTCAAATGTAAAATTACAAGAAAATTGTTACAATCTACATTCGATCTAAACACAAGCAAGTACTCTAACATACGCAAAAATACATGTAATGATAATGTGCAAAGTGAAACACATACATGTTCTCCAAAAGTACGCAAGCAAGTAAAAATATACATATGAAATACTCTCTCATCTTGACGGGAACATTGAGTAAGTAAAAATAAACACACTATAAAATATAGAAACAACTATCTGCCTGTCGAGTAAAACATAAAATTTCACCTGATTATATATCAGAAAGGCGAAATTCCCTTTTCAGATATATCTTTACAAAGAAACGCCACAAATTAATTCTCACACCACTACAATGTTGACAGATACAGTTACTGTAAGGTGCAATCAACAAGTTTCCATTTGAGAATGTTGCTCCACGGTGCATATCCAATATGGAGCAACTCGAACGCAGGTGTACAGGGTGTCTCAAACCTTTTGGGTCAAATGGAAACACAGGGTAGTGGGACCACAACTGGTTATGTTGAGATAGAGAGCCAAAGGTCGGAAATGTATATTTACTGTGTTGTGGCCATGTACAGAATACACTGTGTAACAGCAGCATAGTTCATTGTTCAATGTGACGACCGCCAGTCTCAATGCATGTACTGCAACTTTGCATGCAGTTCTGCTGCACTCTCACAAATATTCCAAGTGTCTTTTGTACACCGGAACAGGCAGCAAGTGATAAACAGCGTACACCCATCGACACCAAACAGACATACTGTACACAACTATCTCATAGCATATGTCTCATGCGACAACTGCATGCATCACACCGACACAGTAACCTGCACTTCACGCACACCATTATTCCTGGTGTCGGTTGTCAGTTGCATCAGACAACTGGGATGTGTCCATGCTGAGGTGTGGTACTGTGTAAAGAGTGTGATGCATAGTCAAAGATGGAACACACCTTGTCACAAGAGTTGGCAGACATGCAGTGCAGTGGGATGTAGTGCCCATTAAGCAGCACAGATGTGCACAGAATTCTTTGCCAACAAGCCAACCGGAAGAAGTTTATCTCTGCTGATATTAGCTTACGAGAGATGGTGTTGTTGATGCCACAGAGAGCCGACCATAGTTCCAGACAAAGATGTGTCCGATCACCAGACTTTCAGAAGATAGTGTCAGGTTTTGTGGCCAACCACCTTGCACTACGCACCTGTTAAATTTCCAGTGGAATGCACACTTTGAAGGATACAGTGTGGAGAGTTTTGGAGCAGGTATTACGTGTGCAGTCACCGTGATCAAGGGATCTTGAGTCCCGTTTTCACTTCTGTCAATAGATTAATCACCACAGTGCTGTAGTACCGAACTTCACACAGTTTTTATTACTCATGGATGATGCCTCATTCATCCATGAGCCACAACAGCCATGATTTGAGTGAGGACAATCCCCATACCACCCATTTCAGTGTCCACCATTTACGATTCTGTGTCAGTGGATGGGCGGGCATTGTCCAAGATCGCCACCCATCTCAGTGTACACCAACTACGATTCTCTATCAATGTATGGGTGGGCATTGTCCAAGATCACCTGATAGAACCTTATCTGTTGCGTCCTTCTTTGACTGTTCCACGTAACCTGGTGTTTCTGTGAGATATGCTGCCACAGTTCTTGGGGACTACCCCTCCTTCTCAGCTAGAGGATACAGTTTCAATATGACAGTGCACCAGCCCTCTTTCTTGTTAATGCCCGCAAGCACGTGACCAACGCATACCTTCATCGTCGGATTGGAAGAGGAGGTCTTGTTCCCTATTGTGCATAAACACCAGATGTCACACCTGTGGACATTTTCCTCAGGAGTCACATCAAGACAATGGTGTGTGAAACCCTTGTTAGCGTCCAAACTGTTCTTTGAGAGAATGTAGTAGAACTCCATGCACCATTACCATGCATACATTGAGACTGGTGGTCGTCACTTTGAGCAGTTACTATGAGCCTTGTTGCTGTTATGTGGTGTAAGCTATTTTACGTTCCTTACACGTTGTTGTTGTTGTGGTCTTCAGTCCTGAGACTGGTTTGATGCAGCCCTCCATGCTACTACATCCTGTGCAAGCTTCTTCAACTCCCAGTACGTACTGCAGCCTACATCCTTCTGAATCTGCTTAGTTTATTCATCTCTTCGTCTCCCTCTAGGATTTTTACCCTCCACGCTGCCCTCCAATACTAAATTGGTTATCCCTTGATGCCTCAGAACATGTCCTACCAACCGATCCCTTCTTATAGTCAAGTTGTGCCACAAACTCCTCTTCTCCCCAACCCCATTCAGTACCTCCTCATTAGTTATGTGATCTACCCATCTAATCTTCAGCATTCTTCTGTAGCACCACATTTCGAAAGCTTCTATTCTCTTCTTGTCCAAGCTATTTATCGTCCATGTTTCACTTCCATACATGGCTACACTCCATACAAATACTTTGAGAAACGACTTCCTGACACTTAAATCAATACTAGATGTTAACAAATTTCTCTTCTTCAGAAACGCTTTCCTTGCCATTGCCAGCCTACATTTTATATCCTCTCTACTTCGACCATCATCAGTTATTTTGCTCCACAAATAGCAAAACTCCTTTACTACTTTAAGTGTCTCATTTCCTAATCTAATTCCTTCAGCATCACCATACTTAATTCGACTACATTCCGCTATCCTCGTTTTGCTTTTGTTGATGTTCATCTTATATCCTCCTTTCAAGACACTGTCCATTCCGTTCAACTGCTCTTCCAAGTCCTTTGCTGTCTCTGACAGGATTACAATGTCATCGGCGAACCTTAAAGTTTTTATTTCTTCTCCATGGATTTTAATACCTACTCCGAATTTTTCTTTTGTTTCCTTTACTGAGTGCTCAAGGTACAGATTGAACAACATCGGGGGGAGGCTATAACCCTGTCTCACTCCCTTCCCAACCACTGCTTCCCTTTCGTGCCCCTCGACTCTTATAACTGCCATCTGGTTTCTGTACAAATTGTAAATAGCCTTTCGCTCCCAGTATTTTACCCCTGCCACCTTCAGAATTTGAAAGAGAGTATTCCAGTCAACAATGTCAAAAGGTTTCTCTAAGTCTACAAATGCTAGAAATGTAGGTTTGCCTTTTCTTAATCTAGCTTCTAAAATAAGTCATAGGGTCATTATTGCTTCATGTGTTCCCATATTTCTACGGAATCCAAATTGATCTTCCCCGAGGTCGGCTTCTACCAGTTTTTCCATTCGTCTGTAAAGAATTCGCGTTAGTATTTTGCAGCTGTGACTTATTAAACTGATAGTTCGGTAATTTTCACATCTGTCAACACCTGCTTTCTTTGGGAATGGGATTATTATATTCTTCTTGAAGTCTGAGGGTATTTCGCCTGTCTCATACATTTTGCTCACCAGATGGTAGAGTTTTGTCAGGACTGGCTCTCCCAAGGCTGACAGTAGTTATAATGGAATGTTGTCTACTCCTGGGGCCTTGTTTCGACTCAGATCTTTCAGTGCTCTGTCAAACTCTTCCCACAGTATCATAACTCCCATTTCATCTTCATCCTCTTCCATTTCTATAACATTGCCCTCAAGTACATCGCCCTTGTATAGACCCTCTATATACTCCTTCCACCTTTCTGCTTTCCCTTCTTTGCTTAGAACTGGGTTTCCATCTGAGCTCTTGATATTCATACAAGTGGTTCTCTTTTCTCCAAAGGTCTCTTTAATTTTCCTGTAGGCAGTATCTATCTTACCCCTAGTGAGATAAGCCTCTACATCCTTACATTTGTCCTCTAGCCACACCTGCTTAGCCATTTTGCACTTCCTGTCGATCTCATTTTTGAGACGTTTGTATTCCTTTTTGCCTGCTTCATTAACTTCATTTTTATATTTTCTTCTTCCGTCAATTAAATCCAATATTTCTTCTGTCACCCAAGGATTTCTACTAGCCCTCGTCTTTTTACCTACTTGATCCTCTGCTGCCTTCACTACTTCATTCCTCGAAGCTACCCATTCTTCTTCTACTGTATTTCTTTCCCCCATTCTTGTCAATTGTTCCCTTATGCTCTCCCTGAAACTCTGTACAACCTCTGGATTAGCAGTTTATCCCGGTCCCATCTCCTTAAATTCCCACCTTTTTGCAGTTTCTTCAGTTTTAATCTACATTTCATAACCAATAGATTGTGGTCAGAGTCCACATCTGCCCCTGGAAATGTCTTACAATTTAAAACCTGGTTCCTAAATCTCTATCTTACCATTATATAATCTATCTGAAACGTGTCAGTATCTCCAGGCTTCTTCCATGTATACAACCTTCTTTTATGATTCTTGAACCAAGTGTTAGCAATGATTAAGTTGTGCTCTGTGCAAAATTCCACCAGGCGGCTTCCTCTTTCATTTCTTACCCCCAATCCATATTCACCTACTACGTTTCCTGCTCTTCCTTTTCCTACTACCGAATTCCAGTCATCCATGACTATTAAATTTTCGTCTCCCTTCACTATCTGAATAATTTCTTTTTTCTTATCATACATGTCTTCAATTTCTTCGTCATCTGCAGAGCTAGTTGGCATATAGTGTAACCTCCCCACAAAAATTTAAAAGAAAATGAATGACAATACTTAATACAAATAGGAGCCGAGTGTAACCTCCCCACAAAAATTTGAAAGAAAGAAATATGACAATATTTAATTATGAATGCTAATGGACACTGCTCTAAGCGTAACCTGCCCACAATGAAATGTACTGACAATGGCAACAAAAATGTGAAATTCGCAATCTGACTCAAATGTAAATTCTTCACAAAAATTAAAGTCCATTCAGTGATAAGAAAATTCAATTAAACCGAAATATCGGTCTTTGGCCCTGTGTAAAACAATCAGAATTAAAGTCTTACCTCAGAATAACTGGATGTCAAATTTCTGCTCTTTTTCGTGCGCACGGCTTGGAGGAACTGCATTGCAAATAATAATATTCCTTTTTTCTGTGATTTTACTGAAATTTTTCTTCAAAAGAAGTGGAATGAAATGGGAAGTGCAACGAAATTTTTAGTTCAATAAAAATTAAATTTGAAAAAATGCTTTTGAAATAAAAATTATTATTGGGGCACTTGTTGGAGAATAATTACAATAAATAAATTTTTACATTATCTAATGATTATATTAATTAACAGTATACCTCATTCGGCATCTTGACCAGTGTTGCCGACTGCCTACATCACACAACCGCACTGGGCTGCTACTACTGACCGACCGCTCTGCATGACGACTAGTAGCGAACTGCACTGCACGACTACTACTAGCGAACTGCACGCAACTAAACCGAGCTACAGACTTCCACGACTACAGACAGAGTACTGCACGCAACTAAACTAAGCTACAGACTCGCAACGACTACTGACAGAGTACTGCTCTGCATAGCGACAACTAGCGAACTGCTCGCAACACTCGCGCGGTCAAGCACATACTCTCTGGTCAGAGACGTTGCAATGCCTCGCCATCGCTGCTGCGTTACATACGTGTTTCATAACCCTCCACTGGGGGGGCAAAAATTTGGCAGCGATGGTGAGTCATTTGGACTTGCCAATCGCGGCAAAATTTTTAATTAACTAATAAACTTCTACAATTTACAGAATATTTAGATGTAGTACATGAATTAAATGTTGTGCACACGCACTAAGTACAAAATATATAAGACAAAGACAAGATATGAGTACAAAACATAGTAGCAAATCAGAAAAATGTATATACAAATTATTTAACAGAAAACAAAGTGCACACGCACTGAAAAAATTCTTAGGCATATTCAGAACAAATAAACAGACTGGCAAAAAATATTATGTTGACAAGTTACATGAGTGCAGATGCACTGGAGTTGAGAACATATCAGTAAATGATGAAATGTATATACAATTAGTAACAAATGACATAAGTGTATACGCATTGAAGTATTGAATATACAGTATAGTACAAATCATATTGAAAAATGAGAAAAGTGCACAGGCACTGAAGTTCAGTAGAAAACATATTAACACCTATCATAAGTGCACATGCACTGTAGTTCAGAACATATCATTAAAATAAAAATGTATATACAATATAAAAGACAAGAGTGTACATATACTGTACTTCAGAACAAATCGAAAAAAATGTCTTTAGCATTTTCGCAATAAATAAACACAATGGCAAAAAAATCATGTCTAAAGTGCACACGCACTGAAGAAATGTCTTTAGCATTTTCACAACAAATACACATAATGGCAAAAAAATCATATCGATAAGTGACATAAGTGTACTCGCACTGGAGTTTAGCGAATCAAAAAAAAAAAAAAAAAGTATAACCCATGAACATAAATGATGTTAGCAAAAAATGATTTTCACTATGTGACAAGAATTAGGATAGGAAAGGGAAGGATTGTATCATGGTTGTAGCACTTTAGATTGCACACAGCTGTTCTGAAAGTCCATATGTTTCCACAGAAGTACAACACCAAGTGACACAATTTGCAGTTGTTTTCCCATCAGAATTTATCAGCGTAGCCAAGACACTGAATTGTCGTAGTAATATTCCATGTTTTCATTTTGGCAGTACATTAGGTACACCAAACAGTGGGACCATAATAATGTCTTAATCGCTCACGGTGGTGGACAGCATGTCGTGTCAACACCACGCTCTTACAAGGCACACCAACGTAGAATTAGTGCAAACCCAAAGATAGTGCTCCATGATCACTAGGATAAACAGGACAAATGGACATTGCAGTAATTCAGGGTAGTTAGCTCATGAGGTGAAGGACATCAAGTCACATAATATTGACAATTACAGACTTAATTAGCAGTTTGTGGCATTCATAGCCCAGTTATTGAACATTTCTGTACCAAGTATGTAGTATTACAGAAAAATGTTCATTAATTGTTTTACATAGAATCAGTAGTCTTCTTTTCCTAGTTACAAAGTATAGCATGGTTAATTAATCATTTGTCATTCCAATATAGTAAGAATCATTAGCCTTCTCCTGATTACAAAGCATTATGAAACAATAATTAAGACTCATTAACCCTCTAATTACAAAGCATAGCATCATTTGTCATTTCAATATAGTTAGAATCATTAGCCTTCTCCTGTTACCAAGTATAGCATAGTTAATTAATTATGTGTCAGTTAATTAATCATTTGTCATTCCAATAGTAATCATTAGCCTTTTCCTAATTACAGTTAATTAATCATTTGTCATTCCAATATAGTAAGAATCATTAGCCTTCTCCTGATTACAAAGCATTATGAAACAATAATTAAGATTCATTAGCCCTCTAATTACAAAGCATAGCATCATTTGTCATTTCAATATAGTTAGAATCATTAGCCTTCTCCTGTTACAAAGTATAGCATAGTTAATTAATTATGTGTCAGTTAATTAATCATTTGTCATTTCAATAGTAATCATTAGCCTTTTCCTAATTACAGTTAATTAATCATTTGTCATTCTAATATAGTAAGAATCATTAGCCTTCTTCTAATTACAAAGCATTATGAAACAGTCACATTCCTTTCCAGTTGCAAAGTATAATTAAGAATCATTAACCTTCTCCTAATTACAGTTAATTAATCATTTGTCATTCCAATCTAGTAAGCATCATTAGCCTTCTTCTAATTACAGTTAATTAATCATTTGTCGTTAATTAATCATTTGTCATTCCAATAGTAAGAATCATTAGTCTTCTCCTAATTACAAAGCATTATTAAACAGTCACATTCTTTTCTGGTTACAAAGTATCAACATTGAAAACAAGAGCTAATCAATGGCATAATTAATAACAATTCATCAGGTGACATTAATTATTGGCACTCAGTGGCCAGCAAGTATTGAATAGAATAAAACATAGTTCATCATTCAGTATTATTCAGATCATTACAAAGTCATTATTAAAAATCAGTTAATTACAGTCATAGCATTAATAATCATGGGCATTATAAGTAGTCTCATTACAATAAACAGTGTTTCTCCTTCAGTAGTATTCAGATCATTACAAAGTCATTATTAAAATCAGTTAATTACAGTCATAGCATTAATAATCATGCGCATTATAAATAGTCTCATTACAATAAACAGTGTTTCTCCTTCAGTAGTATTCAGATCATTACAAAGTCATTATTAAAATCAGTTAATTACAGTCATAGCATTAATAATCATGGGCATTATAAGTAGTCTCATTACAATAAACAGTGGCAGTTATTAGCTAGTGACAAAGCATTATCTTAAATATATACTTTTTTTTTGTCTCATTAAGAAGTCATTACTCAAGTGACATACTATTCAGAGCTAATCAGTATTATTCAGAATTTTCTCAAACTGGTATCACTACTTGGGACTGGTAATACATTTTTTTGTTAGCAATGCATTGCGTTGGGATCGATAATTAATTGCTGAGGCATAACACTATTTGCTTTTGACCTAGTGCTGCAAATGAGGATAGGTAACGTCATTCGTCATGAGTCAACTGTAGCAAGATTATGGAACAAGGCATTATATGTGATCACATTTATAAATGATAAACACAAATGGGTAAAAAATAAAAATGCAAGTACTAGAAAAGGTATAATGACTAACAGGTTTAGTAAGTATCATGAAAAGCTTCTCCTGGAAAAAATACAAAAACGGATTATTGACCTGAAAGAAGAAACGCACATTATGCTGAAAAGTAGTGAACTTCGAATTAACAGGCAGTGAAGTGTGTATAAAAATGTGTTCCATAGCTGTCCTTTCCAAAACTTTCTGTCATCCTACTATGCAATGTAACACCTGCTGTCAAAGCAAACTGCAACAAATACTTAAATAACTACATAGCATAAATACATAACTTCAACATTATCCTCATCTGTAAAGAAAAAACTTCATTATCCATCACTTCATTATCCACATTACCATAACTTCATTATCATCATCACCTGTCATCTGCAAAAAATCACTTCATTACTCATTATACAACTATTCCTTATCTCTAGCATATTTCATCACTAAAACTAAGATGTGTAGTTCTGTCTGACAGCCTGCATCAATCACCTTGTATTCTGAAAGAAAAAATTAGTTAAGACTGCTATTCTACGATGAGTATAGTATATTCTTGTTAATGTTTGTTAATCCTGATCCATTTACTCTTCCTCATAAAGTTATTGCATCTCCTTTCGTTTATTCCGTAGGTGAAATTCCATTTCTGTTGAATTTATTTCTTACACGCATCATTTCTTTCTGAAATTCATGAACAAAGATTAATGTCTTGCATTTAAATCCTATACCCACTAAATAATGACTGGTTTATGGTGACACAATTAACCATACAGCATAACATGACAGAAAACGTAATATGTCAAAGACATTGACAGTGTTCAGATGCAAAAATGTACATAGAATATCACAATGCAGCAGCAAAAAATGTAAAACAGTCACGATGTTGAGATGTCATAAGGCAAAAAATGTCAAAGTCGACTGGTGTGTTATATCTTAACTATTTCACAGCGCATATAAACAAAACTGGAATACAATCATATACACAAAAAAGTGGAAAAATGTGCACGGTCTGATGTGTAACGACAAGAAAAGCGACCTGCTAACCTTACCTTGCCGGGCACTTGCCAAGAAAAATACGATAATCATCAGTAATTAGTCAGGTGAAATAATTGCATTAGTAAATGGCATCATAGTGTGTTGAATCATACAGTGGTTTCACTCAATAAACGGTTTAATGTTTGAGATATGGTGATTGCCTTTCGATTTTCTGGTTCTCAAAGTTTCGACGTGTACAACATTGGGGTGAGGGATGCTGCGAATCCGATATGGACCTGCGTATAGAAGTTCAAATTTACTGCACTTACCTTTTAATTTGCTGGATAAATAGTGTGTACGTATTAATATCTTCTGTCCAACGTGAAAGTCGCGGCGTGTACAAACCTGTTTTTGCTGTCTTCTCCGGCGCTCTGCGGCACGTTTGATGTTGTTCAGCGCAATGTTAATTATTTCGTGGTGTCGTAGGCGACGACTTTTGGGAAATTTTACTAATTCTTTAATTTTGTTTGGTGGTTCAACGTTTTTCAGTATAACAGACGGAGATAGCATAGTGGATTCATTTGGAATGGAATTAATTACATCTTGGAATGAGAGTATGTGTGTATCCCAATCAATATGTCTTTTGTGGCAGTATATTCTACACAGTTTACCAATTTCTTTCATTAACCGTTCACAAGGGTTCGAAGAAGCATGGTACTTGGATATATAGATCGGAGAAAAGTTTCTGGCTCGTAACATGCGTGTCCATACGCCACTACGAAATTGAGATCCATTGTCAGAAATTACTCTCATCACATGCCCTACATGAGATAGAAAATGTTTTACAAATGCTTTTGAAACAGTTTTAGCAGTAGCTTTGCGTAACGGAGTGAAAGTAACAAATTTTGAAGTGAGCTCAACAGCGACAAAGATGTAGCAAAAACCTCTGTTAGTTCTGGGAATCGGACCAAAAATGTCTACAGCGGCCATGTGTCTTAATTTAACAGGTATAATGGGATATAATGGAGGAATATGTGAAGTGGTGTCTGATTTAGCTTTCTGGCAAATTTTACAAGACGCTAAAACTCGTCGTACACGTTTCTCCATGTTGGTAAAATAACAGTTCTGTCTCAGTATAAGAAAACATTTTCGTGCTCCGTAATGTGCGTAACTTAAATGAGTGTACCAAATTAATTTGTTAACCAGTTCGTCAGGAATGCATAATAACCAATTGTTGCTGTCAGGATGAGAGCGGCGAAACAGAATGTCATTGCGTACAGTGTAGTGGTTCCTAATCGTAACATTTTTCCTATCTTGCCAAAGGTGTTTAATTTCTTTCCACACATTGTCTTTGTTTTGTTCTTGTGCTATGTCCTGTAATGACGATGAAATAAAATTTTCAAATGCAACTTGCTGAATGTACATGACACTGAAATTTGTTTTGCAGAAGTTGGTTGCTACGTCTTGCTGATTGTTGCTGAGAGAACGCGATAGTGCGTCTGCTATAACATTTTGTGTGCCGGGAATGTGAACTATTGTAAAATTAAATTCCTCTAAATAAAGTTTCCATCTGCTTAATCTGTCGTGAGTGAATTTAGCCGAAAGTAAAAATTGTATCGCTCTGTGGTCTGTGTAAACGGTGGTATGTCTGTCATAAAGAAAGTGCCTAAATCTCGTGAAAGCCCATACAACACATAATGTTTCCAATTCTGTAACGGAATAATTTCGCTCAGCAGGTGACAAAATGCGGCTTGCAAATGCGATGTTTTTAATTACTGTTGAACCATATTCTTCTATTTCCTGAAAAATATGTACACCTAAAGCGGTGTTAGAACTGTCGGTGGCAATGGAAAAATTTCTAGTAAGATCTGGATGCGATAACAGTGGAGCATTCAACAAAGCATGTTTCAAATAACATTCTCGTGGACAAAATTCTGCTTGTCAAAATTATGGCTTACGTTACTGGAATATGCAATCTGTGCTGTATCTATTTAAATTCTATCGTACGTGTTATTATTTACGGGAGGATGCTGTGGCATTTCGACTATATGAACTGTTCTGTTATTTCTTACAGACGTGTTACGCTATAGATGACACCTATTGTCTGTTTCATTCATCATAATATGTTGTTGCTGATGTTGTTGCTGCTCATAAGATCGACTGTTATTAATTGTACGCTGAAAATTGTGCTCATCATTTTTGCGTCTGTCGTGATAGTCATTCCTATACGGTGTATTGCGATACGAGTTGAAATAGTGTGTTGTCTGTACGTAGTTATTTCTTTGCTGCCATGCGTTACTATTTGTTGGAGCTGGGACTATACGTGCACGCGGCGAAACATTAAAGTTTGGTTGACCTTGTAGACTGCATTGTTGGTTAGGTATGCTAAGCGGCTGACTTTCATGCTATTGTGGTGAAAAAACATCTATTGTTACAAAAATGTGGTTGCGACTGCCGAAAATTTTGTACATACTGATGATTACGATTTTATCTGTTATTAAAGTTACGGCGGTAGTTGTCATTACGGGAGTGCCTACTGAAAATTGTCACAGTCGGTAAAAGATTTGTCATATCGGGTTTTCATTACATATTCTTAATTCTAGATAGAGCAATAGTTAAAGAGCAGTTTGGATAGATATAAAGGATAGTAGAAGAAAAGGTAGCAGTGCAGAAAACTAAAGATGAAACAGCACTACTACAGCTGGGGGCCCTATGCTCGCTACGGCACATATTCATTAAAGCGTAATGAATCCCCTGAGGTCAATTACGCACTGCAAATAATTTTTAGCTTTTGTGTTATAGGCAATGGCGGTACAAATTCAGAAATAAATTGCTGTCTGCATGCTAATTGTTGTTTCTTCATTACAGGCAATGTTGATGAAAATGCAATAGCAAATTGTCGCATCAGGTTCAAAGCTAACTTCTGCATTACAGGTAATAGCGGTGAATGTACAAAGATAAATTGTCGTATACAGTGCAAAGCGTGTACCTGTACGCTGTCATTATTAAATTCCTTACATTTTCTTACAAATGCAAACTGCTTATTATCATCGCTCTCATCACTGAATTTGAGAACACGTTCGGGTTTGTGTGTGAATCTGTTCGTCTGTGTCATTTCGTACTTCAAGTTGCGTAGCTTTTCAGATTTTAAGTCGCGTGGCTTTTCGGATTTTAAGTCGCGTAGTTGCTGTAAATTGCTCACATTATACACGCTGCGTGACTCTGACAAATGCTCGCAACGTGGCGGGTTCTGTGACGTATTGGTGACTGAAATAATTGTTAATTCTGTTACTTTAATACTTTCGTCAATTTGGTTGTTGTGACGTTCACTTTTATTAACAAATTCCGTATTCACAGTGTGTGAAGCTTCCTGTGACTTCAAATTAAACTCGTCGCGAATCTGTACTGCGTTTTTAGGGCATTGTTCAGTGACTGCATTAATTTCGTGTATCAGTGTTGCGTTTGCTGAACATTGTTCAGTGACTGCATTAACTTCGTCTATATGTAATTCTGTTGTGCTTACACGTGTACTATTTAATTCTTGTGCAACAGTGCCAATTTTTTCATTACTGTTATTAGCACAAGTCTTAGTATTCACACGTAATTGATCTTTAATGTCCTGGCATTGCACGGTAACAGCTGTGTTCTGTTCACTAACTTGCCTGTTCTGTTCATTAACATTATCGTGTTTTTCTCTCGGCTGTTTAATACTTTCAGAAAATTGTTTGTTCCGTTCTCTAAATTGTTTGTTTTCTTCTTCCAGTCGTTTGTTCTGCTCATCAAGTATTTTACTAAGTTGTTTGAACTGTTCACTAAGTTGTTTGAGATCTTTACTATAGTTGTCTTGTTTTTCGTTCTGTTCGTTCCTAAACTGTAGCATTATTGCCATAAATTGTTCCAAAGTAACATTACCTACTCCATTATCTGTGCTGTTTGATTGTGTACCTGGAATTGTCGCGCTTTGTGTGACCATTTGGTCATTCTGCAATATACAAAAAGGATTATCAGTCGGACGTACACTGTCACTCACTATTTCGGAATTAGATAAATCCGTCGTACTTTCATTACACTGACCATTTTCATTCGAAAAATTTGTTTGTATGTTACTTAAATTTTCCAAACCGGTTGTGTTGGGCTCGGCAGCGCTCATTACAATAGAGCGTCTCGCGTCATCAATTGTCGTCAAATTAACACACGATACAATTGAGTTCGTTTGTTCATCATTAAGATAAAAGTCATCATTAGTGGTTGGAATACACTGATTGTTAGTGAACGCAGGATTGACATCATTACACTGCGTGTCACAATTACTATCAATCACGTTGTTTAAGTCGGTAATTTCGTTCATAATACCTCGCGATACACTATTCACAGTCTTTCGCGGCATTTTTACAGTAGTCACAATTATTCAAAAACAAATAAGCACAAATGCAAAAGCAACACACAAATATAATAGAGCAACGAATTGCCGTTGACCTGTGGAAAGAAAGTCACAAGTTAATAAAAGCGTAGCGCCAAATCCTAATTATATCTAAGCAAATAAGAGCAGATATCTGACTGTTTTTTAGAAGACTCTCAACGAAATACGATCCTGGACTGGGTGTCGCCAAGTGTAACCTCCCCACAAAAATTTAAAAGAAAATGAATGACAATACTTAATACAAATAGGAGCCGAGTGTAACCTCCCCACAAAAATTTGAAAGAAAGAAATATGACAATATTTAATTATGAATGCTAATGGACACTGCTCTAAGCGTAACCTGCCCACAATGAAATGTTCTGACAATGGCAACAAAAATGTGAAATTCGCAATCTGACTCAAATGTAAATTCTTCACAAAAATTAAAGTCCATTCAGTGATAAGAAAATTCAATTAAACCGAAATATCGGTCTTTGGCCCTGTGTAAAACAATCAGAATTAAAGTCTTACCTCAGAATAACTGGATGTCAAATTTCTGCTCTTTTTCGTGCGCACGGCTTGGAGGAACTGCATTGCAAATAATAATATTCCTTTTTTCTGTGATTTTACTGAAATTTTTCTTCAAAAGAAGTGGAATGAAATGGGAAGTGCAACGAAATTTTTAGTTCAATAAAAATTAAATTTGAAAAAATGCTTTTGAAATAAAAATTATTATTGGGGCACTTGTTGGAGAATAATTACAATAAATAAATTTTTACATTATCTAATGATTATATTAATTAACAGTATACCTCATTCAGCATCTTGACCAGTGTTGCCGACCGCCTACATCACACAACCGCACTGGGCTGCTACTACTGACCGACCGCTCTGCATGACGACTAGTAGCGAACTGCACTGCACGACTACTACTAGCGAACTGCACGCAACTAAACCGAGCTACAGACTTCCACGACTACAGACAGAGTACTGCACGCAACTAAACTAAGCTACAGACTCGCAACGACTACTGACAGAGTACTGCTCTGCATAGCGACAACTAGCGAACTGCTCGCAACACTCGCGCGGTCAAGCGCATACTCTCTGGTCTGAGACGCTGCAATGCCTCGCCATCGCTGCTGCGTTACATACGTGTTTCAATAGACATGTACTACTTTGGTAGGTGTGGGCTTCGTATCCATCTTGGCCACAATAATGAGTTCACTATGCTGTTTATAGTAGCTTACCCGCATTCCTAATTTCCTATTCATTATTAAACCTACTCCTGCATTACCCCTATTTGATTTTGTTTTTATAACCCTGTATTCACCTGTGCAGAAGTCTTGTTCCTCCTGCCACCGAACTTCACTAATTCCCACTATATCTAACTTTAACCTATCCATTTCCCTTTTTAAATTTTCTAACCTACCTGCCCGATTAAGTGATCTGACTATCCACGCTCCGATCCGTAGGACGCCAGTTTTCTTTCTCCTGATTACGACGTCCTCCTGAGCAGTCCCCGCCCGGAGATCCGAATGGGGGACTATTTTACCTCCGGAATATTTTACCCAAGAGGACGCCATCGTCATTTATCCATACAGTAAAGCTGCATGCCCTTGGGAAAAATTACGGCCGTAGTTTCCCCTTGCTTTCAGCCGTTCGCAGTACCAGCACAGCAAGGCCGTTTTGGTTAGTGTTACAAGGCCAGATCAGTCAATCATCCAGACTGTTGCCCCTGCAACAACTGAAAAGGCTGCTGCCTAGCTTCAGGAACCACACGTTTGTCTGGCCTCTCAACAGATACCCCTCCGTTGTGGTTGCACCTACGGCACGGCTATCTGTATCGCAGAGGCACGCAAGCCTCCCCACCAACGGCAAGGTCTATGGTTCAATATGTATAAATTTTCGACTATTGATTCCCAATCTCAGTACAACCGGTTGTAGACCCACTATCACGTCTCAATTTGACCCAAAAGGATTGAGACACTTTTCATAAATTCGAATATGCAGGCAAGGGATTAGGTTGGAATGTGTATCTGTATGATATGAACGTGGTAAAAGTAGAAACGTGAACTACAGCGACGTTATTACTAAATGCGTCCCAACAGGACGAACTTCTTGTTACTCCTTCCTTGGTTAACGAAGGACATACACCGATAGATATCCATCAGAGAACGAAAAATGTGCATGTGGCTGCAAATCTGTCGAACACCACCATTGAGGAATGGTTTGCCAAGTTCCATGCTGCTTGGTGATAATAGTCGTCCCAATATCGGAAATTTCGTAAAGCAGAAGTCACGCCAACTGAAGTAGGAGACAGTCGAACACCTGCCCTACAGTGCTGCGGCTACTATGTCTTCAGTCCGTTAAAAACGGCGCTGAAGGGTTGATGGTTCCTGTTAGACGAGGACGTGTAGCGAGCAGTTACGGACTTCTTCACGCAGCAGGACACAGTGTTTGACCAAATGGATGTCTTCAGCCTGGTGCGTAGGTGTACTGATTTCCTCAAGGCCCACGGTGATTTTGTCTGACTGGCATACCGATTCTAGATTGTACGTCCTTCGAATGGAAACTTACAGCATCAGTGGCATTGAGACAGACCTGAAATCGCTAAAATAGAGAAAAGTTCAAAGGCCCAATAGAATTTCTGCTGTATTTGAGCCTGAATTAGTTCTTTTTGTAAGTATGATATAGTGAAGGTGCATTGCCCAGAAAACATTGTCCAACGAGTGGAAACGTTGAAGCATCGGCTCGAGCAGACCACAAGTGTGCCTTTAGTTATTAACACATGTTGGATGCAGTGTAACACTGCTACTTCAGCGGCCTGCACTCCGCCAGCTGCCTTACGACAGTATGGCTTGCTCCATATACGACGTCTGAGGCTACGCTTTTCACGTGGACATGGCAACAAGTGGGGCAATTCGTCACAAAAACGCCGCCTGTACGAGTATTTCTGCACCTCGAGTGCAGCTGAGGTGCACTTGCACTGAGGACGTGTATTTCCTCAACCGTCATCAGATGTGTCCTGCACTGATGTGAGACTGGGCCTCTGACGTGGCCCCTGCCAACACAATAACAATATTGCGCTTCAACTTTGGCCATGGTCTGCACTCGCTGCTTCTCCATGGTGGCAGCCATGGGGCTGTCTACTCACCACCATGACGTAGATTAAGTAGGTTGGGTGTAAGTGTTGTTCGTTTCCCACATTCGTCGATATTAAATTTTCGGATTGGGGCAAAGGTTTTTAGGGTTTGTGTGAAAATCTTGTTTCATACTGACGGTGGCTACTGCGCGATCTTAGGGTTGGAGTTCTTGACTAAACAACATGCTAAACTTACTTTGATTGCCGCATGGTAAAACTCTGGCAGGCCGCGCGGGATTAGCCGAGCGGTCTCAGGCGCTGCAGTCATGGACTGTGCGGCTGGTCCCGGCGGAGGTTCGAGTCCTCCCTCGGGCATGGGTATATGTGTTTGTCCTTAGGATAATTTAGGTTAAGTAGTGTGTAAGCATAGGGACTGACGACCTTAGCAGTACACATTGAGGCGTAGCGCCATATAACGATCCTGCCTTGGAGGCGGTTAAGTGGGAGATGTGTCTCAGAGCTGGATAGTGACAGATGGTGACGCGAGACTGGACGCACACGTAGTTTATGTCTCAGCCGATAGAGGACAATATTGGATAGAGGGACTGTGATTTTAGTTTCGATTCTGGCCACTAAAGTGCTCTAAAGTAATAGAATGTTTTTCATAAACTGACTAGTATTTTCATAAAGTGTTATTACTTTTTTGCGTGTATGTAAAATGTTATAAATGTGTTTTAGCAGTATGAATGATCCATGAGTGTCGTTTAAGGTTAATATGAAGATAATTGTTTAACGAGTTATGCAGTAGGATTTAGTGTGAGAACATTTCGAAGAAGTATGGATATGTACAAAGGGGATTTTTGTAGAATAGTTTTGTAAAGTAAGTTTATGGTAAAGGGCAGGTTAATTCGGGTATAAATAACAATAGTAAATAACTTTATGTATAAAAGAAACTTTAGTATATTAGATAATTACGTCGGTCAAAAGTGCAGTCGTGAGGTTTACTACACTCCTGGAAATTGAAATAAGAACACCGTGAATTCATTGTCCCAGGAAGGGGAAACTTTATTGACACATTCCTGGGGTCAGATACATCACATGATCACACTGACAGAACCACAGGCACATAGACACAGGCAACAGAGCATGCACAATGTCGGCACTAGTACAGTGTATATCCACCTTTCGCAGCAATGCAGGCTGCTATTCTCCCATGGAGACGATCGTAGAGATGCTGGATGTAGTCCTGTGGAACGGCTTGCCATGCCATTTCCACCTGGCGCCTCAGTTGGACCAGCGTTCATGCTGGACGTGCAGACCGCGTGAGACGACGCTTCATCCAGTCCCAAACATGCTCAATGGGGGACAGATCCGGAGATCTTGCTGGCCAGGGTAGTTGACTTACACCTTCTAGAGCGCGTTGGGTGGCATGGGATACATGCGGACGTGCATTGTCCTGTTGGAACAGCAAGTTCCCTTGCCGGTCTAGGAATGGTAGAACGATGGGATCGATGACGGTTTGGATGTACCGTGCACTATTCAGTGTCCCCTCGACGATCACCAGTGGTGTATGGCAAGTGTAGGAGATCGCTCCCCACACCATGATGCCGGGTGTTGGCCCTGTGTGCCTCGGTCGTATGCAGTCCTGATTGTGGCGCTCACCTGCACGGCGCCAAACACGCATACGACCATCATTGGCACCAAGGCAGAAGCGACTCTCATCGCTGAAGACGACACGTCTCCATTCGTCCCTCCATTCACGCCTGTCGCGACACCACTGGAGGCGGGCTGCACGATGTTGGGGCGTGAGCGGAAGACGGCCTAACGGTGTGCGGGACCGTAGCCCAGCTTCATGGAGACGGTTGCGAATGGTCCTCGCCGATACCCCAGGAGCAACAGTGTCCCTAATTTGCTGGGAAGTGGCGGTGCGGTCCCCTACGGCACTGCGTAGGATCCTACGGTCTTGGCGTGCATCCGTGCGTCGCTGCGGTCCGGTCCCAAGTCGACGGGCACGTGCACCTTCCGCCGACCACTGGCGACAACATCGATGTACTGTGGAGACCTCACGCCCCACGTGTTGAGCAATTCGGCGGTACGTCCACTACACGCCCACTATACGCCCTCGCTCAAAGTCCGTCAACTGCACATACGGTTCACGTCCACGCTGTCGCGGCATGCTACCAGTGTTAAAGACTGCGATGGAGCTCCGTATGCCACGGCAAACTGGCTGACACTGACGGCGGCGGTGCACAAATGCTGCGCAGCTAGCGCCATTCGACGGCCAACACCGCGGTTCCTGGTGTGTCCGCTGTGCCGTGCGTGTGATCATTGCTTGTACAGCCCTCTCGCAGTGTCCGGAGCAAGTATGGTGGGTCTGACACACCGGTGTCAATGTGTTCTTTTTTCCATTTCCAGGAGTGTATTTTGCGATTGGTTATGGATGAAAAGCGCGGACTGACGCGGGAGAATGTTGTTTTGCTATTGGCTGTTAAGTAAACTGATCAATGGTAAAGCAATATTCTTCGCGGGCCTTTCTCTGCTGGTATAGAAGACTTAGAGTATTCTAAAAGAAGAGTTGGAGCCTAGCCATGAAACAGTTCGGACGTGCGCAGTAGTAGTTCCGATGGAAATGATAAGTTGCCGGATCTTGCAGTGTTTCATACATCAAAAGTGTTGGAAAGTGGCGTCATAATTATTCCGATGTTCGTGTAGAAATTTCGGAATTTTTAAGTGAATTTTGTGACGAGAAAAGATATCTATTCCGCGTGGCGTATTGAGCAGGTCGGTGTCTAAAAACCGTGACTGCATTTGGTACAGACAGACTTAATATTTGGCGGGCGTTCTTAATGAAAAACAATTAGTATTTTTGTAGCTATTACATTTTCGGGAAATGCAACACCATAAACTTGCTAACGTGAGTAAAAGGGATTGTGAGTGACTGTCTTAAGACTAGCACGGTCTTGGCAGTGATACTTGTTGACCTAAGTTTCAGAATATATTAAATAAGGACAAAATTTCCAACCTTTCATTTCGTGTTTCGCCCGAAACGTAGATTAGTGATTTTAATTGCAGCCGGGTTCACGTCGAAGTACAATAGGTTTCACACGGCTTTCCTACTGATGATCTGCTGAGACAATGTTCACAGGTAGGTGCAGGTCCGTCGTAAAAGGGACGGAAAGCCGCCGCAACATTTGAACAAAACTGTGGCAGGGAAACTGCTCACAGGGCTACACTGCCATGGGGTTCATCCCTGGTGCGAGGAGGACATTTAAAATGTGTGCACAGCCATTAATGACCAATTTGTGTGATAATGTACTGCAAAGTACGGGAAAAGCATTACGGGTGTTCACAGGAACTATCATTCCTGTGAACGTGTTGTGTGTTGTAGAGCCAATAAAGGAAAATTATGTGTTGAACAAGGCATGGTGTTTCATATACATACTAGAATTATACCATGAGCAGGTAGTGCCTGTTCCAATAGATAACTATGGCACCATGGTCATGGAGTTCTTTAAAAGTCTGATGGTCACCAATTTTGGTATTTTAGAGAACCATGATTTGAAAAGAGCCAAATTGGACCATGAGCATAAGCAAGTCGACCGTATACAGGAAAATATAAAGCGCTTGAAAGGAACACAATAACAATAGAGCAGTTGCTATTAGAATTTCAGGAATTGTTTAAACTTTTTGGACTGATGTCGGCGACCCCATTAACACAGCAGAAAATCCCAACTGGGAATTATTCGCCGGTGTATTGTAAATCATACCGCATGCCTTATCACCCAAAACCATTGACGGAGGAGTTTGAAGATCATCAGTTACAGTACTCTATTACTAAGAACAGTGCCAGTTCCTTGGGAGCAACAGTGGTGATCGATGTTAAGAAGAGTGCTGTTGGAACCAAAGTTTATTGTTGCGATTATAAACATCTTAACATGCTATTACAGACACTGATTCGATCCCAAATATATCAGAAACTTTGGACAGTCTGGAACAATGCATATAATTTTCTGCCATTGATCTGGGGAGTGGCAATCAACAACTGAAAGTAGTGCTGGAGTTCCATCAGGAGGTTTGCTTTTTGCATTAAAGAATGTGGCGGACATGCTTCAGCATTTCTTAGATAGAGGTTTGTGAAGATGAAACCTTTGGCAGTGTATAGTTTAGGTTACACAACCGTCCTTGTGAAAAACATGGAGGAGCATATCTCAAGGCTAAAAGAAGAGTTTAAGCGATTCTGTGTGGCACATTTGATGTTTAGAGTAGGGAAATCTCACTCTGCACTAGATGGAGTGCCGTATTTAGGTCATGTAATTAACCCTGAGGTAATACAAGTGGATTCCAGGATAATAAAAGACTTACAGAATTTTGTGATGCCACAGTCGGAAAAGGAACACAATCTTTTCTGTGCTTAACGAACTACTACCAAAAGTTTTTATCAATATTTCCAGGAGTTGCATTGCAACTAGCTCTTCTATTAAAGAAAGAAGTTAATTGTAGGCCACACAGATCAGTAAGCAGCATGGCAAATGTGATGCACAAAATTACCATCAAAAGCATCAAAACATTGACATCCACCTGTTGTAAAACCTTTGAGCTCAAACATTGAATTGTAGCAAACAGGAACAACACTGAACTTAAAATGGCTTCAGGTCCACACTCAGAGGTCCATGTTCATTTTGGATACCTAGTTAATTGGAAGCCAATGACCGAAGTGGCTGATTTTTTTTTTTATCGGATGAAAAGTGGAATGAAAATTTGTATTGTTTTCATTTTGATTCCTTTCTATATGAGAAAGGTCAAGTTGATGGATGTTTTGCGATTTCCATCACAGTGTGTGCGTGGAAAGAGTTGCAGGTTGCAATAAATTGTGATTTGGTATCTTTGAAAGAAAAGAAGGACATTTTCTCAGTGTTCTTATTTTGTAGATTTCCCACATGGAACTCCCCATAAAAATAAAATATTAATCTTCGCAAATGATTTAAACCAAAGAGGTTTAATAATACTAAAGAATAAATGACGTATTCTACACTTACCATTTAAAGTTTGGGCAGTGAGAAAAGTTGCAGTCTTGCTAAAAAATTATATTACAGTCATATTGTAAATTTTTGTTGAAGCGTATTCAACTGGAAACATAATAATTAATACTCTTTATTGAAATTGGGATAGGTAACTGTGACTAATTCATAAGAGCAATCATCACTGATCAAATAAATCGTTGTTTGAAATTGACATATGAAAGTCATGAGCTACAATGTAAATTAGAAAATTAATACAAACTGAAGAGCCATTCGTACAGACAGCAATACAGACGAGTAGCATTAAGAAATAAAGGGAATTAAATTGTATATGTTTTAATGACAGAAATATAGTTAACCATGATCTAAAGATCTGTGCTGCAGTGTGGAAGTAAATATGAATTCCTTTGAAACATTTTAAAGTAGAGTAAATAGGAAGTGATGAAAATCATTTGGCATTTTCTAAACACCCCTTTAAGCTGTAGTTGTGGCGTTCATTCCAAAGATGTGTTTGATGCAGCTGTGCATGCTACTATACCCTGTGCAAGCCTCTTCATCTCAACACAATTATGCCACCTATATCCATTTGTACCTGCTCACTGTACTCATCGCTTAGTCTCTCTCTACAATTTCCCCCTTCCATTGCCAGATGACTATTTCTTGATGCCTCAGGAGATATCCTATCAATTGATTCCTTCTTTTAATCAAGTTGTGCCACAGATTCAGTTCTTTCCCTATTGGATTCACTACCTCCTCGTAATTACTCGATCCACCCATCTAACCTTCAGCATTCTTCTGACACTTCAGAAGCTTCGCTTCGCTTCTTGTTTGCACTGCTTACCGCCCACGGTTAATTTTTGTACAGGGCTACTGACCAGACGATTTCCTCCACGAAAGACTTCCTAACACTTACATTCATATATGATGCTAACAAATTCCCTTTTTTCAAAAACGCCTTTGTACCCGTACCAGTTTGCATTTCATAATATCCACTCTAATTTGGTGATCACTGACATTTATTGTCCAAATGAAAAAAGGAAACATCTGCTACTTTCAGTGTCTCATATCCTAATCTAATTCCTTTAGTATCACCTGATTCAATTCGACTACATTCAGATACCCTTGTTTTACTCTTTTTGCTGTTCATCGTACAATATGTTTTCAAGACAATACCCATTCCTCTCAACTGCTCTTCCAAACCCCTTGCAAACTGTGACAGAAGCGCAATGTCATTGGCAAACCTTAACGTTTCTATTTCTTCACCCCAAAATTTAGTTTGCTTTCCTTATTTATTACCACTTTCACTAACTGCTTGTTCAGTGTACAGATTGAATTACGTCGGGGATATACTACAACACTGTCTCACTTCCCTCTCAATTGCTGCTTCCCTTTCGCGTCCTTCCTCTCTTATACTTGCAGTCTGGTTTCTGTACACGTTACAAATTCTTTCGCTCCCTCTACTTTCAAAGAGAGTATTCCAGACAATATTCTCAAAGGCTTTCTCTGAATCTACAAAAGCTATAAATGTCGATTTGAGTTTTGCCTTTCTTTAACCAACTGTCAAAGATAAGTCAAGGTTCAATATTGCATCACATGTCACTACACTGCCCTGCAACCCAAACTGATAGTCTCCAAGGTCACTTTCTGTCATATTTTCCATTGTAGTAATAATAATTGTAAATAATAAATATAGTGTAAATTTATTACAAATAAGAAATAGTGTCAGTATTTTGCAAACATGGCTTACTAAACTGATAGTTCAGTAGTATTCACACCTCTCAACATCTGCCTTCTTTTCAGTTGAAATTATTGCAGTCTTCTTGAAGTCTGAGGGCTCCTCCATGGATCTCAATTATTCTGAGGGTATGTCATCTACTCTAGGAGCCTTGTTCAGATATCGGTCTTTCAATGCTCTGCGAAATTATTCTCATCTTATCTTCATTAGCTTCGTCTTCTCTAATATTATTTTCAAGTTCATTTCCATTTTAGACCATGTCTGTATATTCATTCCATCTTTAAGGTCCTTGGTTAGAATTGGCTAGCCATCTGGTCCTTTGAAATTTGCATATTTAGTTCTCTTTCTTCGAAATGTGTCTTTGATTTTCCTATTGTCATCATCTATCTTCCCCTTAGTTATGCTTGCTTCTATAGCCTTGCATTTTTCTTTCATCCCTTTCTGCTTAGCCGTTTTTCACGTTATTTCCGTCTCATTTTTACACATCTGCATTCCCATTCGCTTCTACATTCGCAACATTTTTCATATTCTCTTCATTCACCAATTGTGTTCAAAATATCATGTATTATCCAAGGATTTCTACTAGGCCTTGCCTTTTTACCTATTTGATCCTCTGCTGCTCTCACTATTTCATCTCTCAGTGCTATCCATTCATCTTCTACCGTATTCCTTTTCCCTGTTTCAGTCAATCGTTGACTGATACTGCGTCGAACATTCATTTTCATGTAAAAGCCGATTTCGGAATTTTCTTCTGTGTGAGACAGCATGTTGCAGGTTCGTGTCCGATATGAAATTCTAGGTTCTCATATTTTACTGTTCTTATCACTTCTGCATAATCATTCGTTGATTGTATCAATACTTGTATATACTGTAACGTATGTGAAATTTCGATCATTTTCAAATGCTGCAATAAACACGTGCTCTTATCGCCAGTTAGGGGCTTAAACTTAAAATACACTACTTTTTTTAAAATGAGAACAGCCGGCTTTGTTCAAAAAATAGAGCTCTAATTTCATTGTATAATTACTTGGGACATAGGTTATGTTGGACAATTTTCTGACACTTACAGAACTGTGTTTTCGAAGACTTTCGTAAGTCTTGGGTCTTTCCAACTTGTCTCGTATAGGGTGCCTAAGGGATGGGGCATTCTCGGAACGCAATACAACAATTCAAGCAAATAACATTAGTAGTTTTATTTGTATAAAGCAGATTAACAATACGTAACTTGGAGATTTACAAGGCGTAGTCGCAAGCGATGGGTGACAGGCAAACAGTAATATTCTTGGCTATGCAATGTTCCTGCGTATTTGACACACATCACTAATAACTGATCTGCAAGTTCCGGTCTACAACTGTGCCTATACTGTCCACTAATGTCCGTATACTGAGCCGACCTGACCGGCGGAGGTTGGCAGGAGCGGCGCTTATATACACTTTGGCTTGAGGGCGCTCCGGTCGTGGTGTGCTCCAATTCCGCACACCATTGGCCGACGTCGTTCCACTGCGTTCTCTGATCTTGCGTTCTTCGTCTTCGTTCTGGCGCTTGTGGTTACGCCAGAACAGTAAGTTACAGGTGCTGTGGATAACTTATTTTGTAGCAGTTCAGCGTCTGTTATTCACACTCACTGCCAAAGAACAGGTCTCCCCAAATTTCAATGCATGCCAGTGGAAATAACGTACATTTTGAGAATTTTCGGAAGTTTCCATTGTCTAATGCATAAGCTGTTTCTTAGGAAATCGGTGACTGTGATTTAATTACTGTAGCACATATTATAACTAATGTATTGTGTTACATCTAGTCTGCCTTTGCGGAGGAGCATACATTATTTTCATTTATGGCAAATTAACGATATTTTCGAGTTGGTTAGCGACTATAGCCTCAACAAGTTTTAGGAAACTAGTAATTTTTAAGAATGTTTTTCCTGTGGCTTTAATAGAAACATAGTTTTGTGTTTCTTAAATGGAATTAGTAACTTTTTTGGCTCAACAGATTAAAGGATATTCAGTAGGCATAATTCAAAGTTATTTGATCACTGTCCTGAAAACCTTTGCACCAGCCCTAACGCAGGTCTACTGTGAACGCTGTTCTCGAACATGGGATTAATTTGTAGAAGTACATAAGCAGCTGCAAATATCCCTAACTACTGTCAAATGATTGGCAGCTGCAGCGAATCAGTTTGCTGGAAGAGTTCCTGAGAGTCGCCTACCTATGATATCTGCACCTGAGGTACTTCAAATGCTATCCACTCCTGAGGATCCTGTCTCCTCTGTGGAAAGTTCAGGATCTGTCATTACTCGTCCTCTTTATTACGAGTTGTATGTCAGTGGTAGATGTAGGAGTTCTGTACGGGTCAGATAGGGGTAATAGAGGACTCAGCATGTTATGCCGATCCCTCTAAACAACGAGTTCGAGGTGGTACCTTCCACTAAAACTGAAACAGGGCCAGTGGGACGCATTTCACCTGTTGGAGAAATGTTTTTCCCTGTGTCAAGAGGAGGCAAATGGAAAAGGGTGGGAGTCTATCAATAGTCGGCACTTCAAAAGAGTGGCAAATAATGGTACCCCTTACGGAAGTGACAGCAGGGACAGAACGGAACAACATGTGCACTCAGTGTGTACGCCTGGGCACCTTCTTCAGGCTGTTCCCACAGCCACTGATGGACCATTGAGACAACAGGGAGCAGTCAACAGCAGATTGTGGTGCTCGTTGGAAAAAAATGAGCTCTATCCTCTGGGCTCCAACGTCACACTCGTATCATTCCAGCGACTGGCAGAGAAGGTTGAGAAGACCAGCCTTGTGCGGAGTTTCAATGAAACTCACAATCTGCAGCATTGTCCACAAAACTGATCATGGCCCTTGGTTCTGAGTCGAACAGAAGGACTGAATTAGAGACTTCAAGAGTTCTGTGACAAGCTAGGCAGCAACCTGCTCGACTTCGACAAAGGGTTGAGATTTCTAGGGTACCATTAAATGGGTCAGGTCTGCACTACACATCAGAAGCTGCTACGCAGCTACTAAAAGGCAGTGAAGCTCACATAATACAGAAAAATACATAATACAAAAAAATACAGAAAAAGCTCGAAACCTGAAACTCTTTTGCTGTGAGATTTTTGGGCAAAAGTTAAGTGCACATCGAAAGGATAGGCAAAGGGAAGTAGTGGTGGCGTATTTGTCATAGTAGAGAAGACACACAAACCCACTGAAATAGAAATTGAAAGTGGTGTGAAATTGTTTGGACAAGACTCAGAATCATGGGTGGGCATAAAATGGTAACTTGATCTTTCTACCGCCTACTAGACTCACTTCCTGATGTTACTTAAAACTTTAGAGGAAACCTCACTTCACATGAACGTAAGTTCTCCAATCATACTATAGTCATCGATGGAGACTTTAACCATCCACAACCAATTGCAAAAATTACGGTTTTGTTAGTAGTTGGCGTGACGAGACATCTTGTGAAACCTCTTAATGCCTTCTCTTAAAATTAGCTATAACAAATAGTTCGGAACCCAATTCGTGATGGAAATGTATTAGATCTAGTGGTAAAAAGTAGACCTGACTTCTTGGACGATGTCCACATCAACACTGGTGTCAGTGATCATGAGGCGGTTTTGTCAACAGTGATTACCAAACTACAAAGGGAAACTAAAACAAAATCCTTACCAAAGTCAAGTCACACAAATCTTCAGTTCAGTCTCGGTGGATTTCAGTTCCTTGTCTTCTGTGACACATACACTCCTGGAAATTGAAATAAGAATACCGTGAATTCATTGTCCCAGGAAGGGGAAACTTTATTGACACATTCCTGGGGTCAGATACATCACATGATCACACTGACAGAACCACAGGCACATAGACACAGGCAACAGAGCATGCACAATGTCGGCACTAGTACAGTGTATATCCACCTTTCGCAGCAATGCAGGCTGCTATTCTCCCATGGAGACGATCGTAGAGATGCTGGATGTAGTCCTGTGGAACGGCTTGCCATGCCATTTCCACCTGGCGCCTCAGTTGGACCAGCGTTCGTGCTGGACGTGCAGACCGCGTGAGACGACGCTTCATCCAGTCCCAAACATGCTCAATGGGGGACAGATCCGGAGATCTTGCTGGCCAGGGTAGTTGACTTACACCTTCTAGAGCACGTTGGGTGGCACGGGATACATGCAGACGTGCATTATCCTGTTGGAACAGCAAGTTCCCTTGCCGGTCTAGGAATGGTAGAACGATGGGTTCGATGACGGTTTGGATGTACCGTGCACTATTCAGTGTCCCCTCGACGATCACCAGTGGTGTACGGCCAGTGTAGGAGATCGCTCCCCACACCATGATGCCGGATGTTGGCCCTGTGTGCCTCCGTCGTATGCAGTCCTGATTGTGGCGCTCACCTGCACGGCGCCAAACACGCATACGACCATCATTGGCACCAAGCAGAAGCGACTCTCATCGCTGAAGACGACACGTCTCCATTCGTCCCTCCATTCACGCCTGTCGCGACACCACTGGAGGCGGGCTGCACGATGTTGGGGCGTGAGCGGAAGACGGCCTAACGGTGTGCGGGACCGTAGCCCAGCTTCATGGAGACGGTTGCGAATGGTCCTCGCCGATACCCCAGGAGCAACAGCGTCCCTAATTTGCTGGGAAGTGGCGGTGCGGTCCCCTACGGCACTGCGTAGGATCCTACGGTCTTGGCGTGCATCCGTGCGTCGCTGCGGTCCGGTCCCAAGTCGACGGGCACGTGCACCTTCCGCCGACCACTGGCGACAACATCGATGTACTGTGGAGACCTCACGCCCCACGTGTTGAGCAATTCGGCGGTACGTCCACCCGGCCTCCCGCATGCCCACTATACGCCCTCGCTCAAAGTCCGTCAACTGCACACACGGTTCACGTCCACGCTGTCGCGGCATGCTACCAGTGTTAAAGACTGCGATGGAGCTCCGTATGCCACGGCAAACTGGCCGACACTGACGGCGGCGGTGCACAAATGCTGCGCAGCTAGCGCCATTCGACGGCCAACACCGCGGTTCCTGGTGTGTCCGCTGTGCCGTGCGTGTGATCATTGCTTGTACAGCCCTCTCGCAGTGTCCGGGGCAAGTATGGTGGGTCTGACACACCGGTGTCAATGTGTTCTTTTTTCCATTTCCAGGAGTGTACATTACCTCCATTTCTCCCTTTCGCTATCCTCTCAGTATACGCTTAAAATGCCCCGCAGCATCTCACTACTGTCAACTTCAGGATTTAACCACCTTTGTGTACCTAGTATTATGCGAACTTTGGTGCTTTTTAGGAGCACTGCAAACTCTGGCGCTTTGTTACGAATACTGCGGCAGTTAAACACTGGGTTTTCAATGCTCTCATCTGCGGGAGGCATTTCTTTGGATACTCCTGGACTTCCTACAGCTATCGTTATCTGGATTGGGTAGAGAGTTGCCTAACCTAAAAAACCCCTGTGTGCACCCCACACAGAGTCAACTTGTTGAGCAGCTGCCTCTGATTTGTAGTGCACGCCAGACCCATTTAGGAGGATACTACGGCTCTCAATCCAATGACGCAAGTCTATGATGCCGTAGCCCGAATTGAGACAGAACCATCAGAGTCTTTGGTTCAATCCATCCACTCGACTCAGAAGCAGAGAGCCACAATCTACTCTGGCAACAATCAACAGACTGAGAACATAGTTATATAATAGCTTGTTCCAAAGACGATTTGAAAGATTCTTTTATCGAAATTATGAGGAACGAGCCAGTTTACAGAATATGTATATGTAATTAGTGTTAACATTAGTGACCACATATTTTTAGTACTACTCGTGCAACTAAATTTGAAAACAAGTGCTTTTAATTTTCATTTATTTTTTATTTGGATATCAGTTTTTAAGTAGAAATTCATCAATGGAATAGAAGGAATCGTCCAAGAAAAATGATTTTAAGTTATGTATAAAACTGGCTTTGATACCTGTCAGACATTTTATGTTACTGGGAAAACGATCAAAATTGTTGTTGATACTTATTGAATCTTTCGTGAGCCACTGATAGCTTTAATTATGGGTGATACGGTCATTTTCCCTCTAGTGCTGCTGGTATGGACATCACTGTTCATCTCAAGTCGTAATGTTTATTACAAACTTCACTAGCGAATGTATGTGTCGTGACGCTTCAGTTAAAGTGCCTCGCTTCTTCGAATTGTACTTGTATGTCATCCGTGGATGAACACCACATATAATTCTTACTACTCGCTTTTGTGCAGTGATGAGTCACCCCTGAAATTTTTTGTACCAAAGTTTTCTGAATGAATTTATGTGACACACGTGATTCTACACAAAGACAAACGAAATATCTGGAGTCAGCTCATATATGTAAACTTCAGTACATAAATGTGCGCACTGCAGCGATGTTGCCTCTTAAATGATGTTACGTTCTCTTTTACTCTGGCGTGTCAAAGATGAACAATGCAGCATCAGTACATCTCAGAAAAACGGTGTTAAATGTGGAAAACAACAAACACATGTAGTTTCTTTACTAGGGAATGGTATAAGGCCATCTGACAGAGACCTTTGTAATAACGTAATTCGGTAATATCTGTATTTAACGGTACTGTGGAGAGTACCGTACTTAAGTAGTACATATTGGAAACCCCCAATGTGTTTGAGACGATTTTGACGATTGTGAAGGGCAATTTGAGGTCTGTAAATCATACGTGTACAAACCGCCAATCAGCCTGCGTCTGTTCCGTACACACACTACTACTTACACCTCCAAACATATACTTGTGGAGGGTAACACATGCACAAAATAGTGCAATTAGGGTAAGATGTTTACAACTGGATAAAGTCAGTTCCTCGAACATTATTTTCATCTGTAGCATACGTCTTGGATCTTTAGCGTACACACGAAACTCTGACAGCAGCAGTTAATCCGTTTTCCGTGTTGTTAACACCCAATAAAGTGAGGCTGGGTGTCGCCATTGTTAAATGTTGAGGAGTGAGGTTTTGTAGGGTTCAGTAAACTTAAAGCTTTACTTAAGACACCTAACGAATGAAACACACTCCACCTCCACCACAATCCACGTGTTTTAGTGTACATAATAGTTGCCTCTGTCGGTCTTTATGGAACTTTTTCTGGGCTGTAATTTGGAACAGAAAGAGTATAAATACTGATTGAAGCACTTTGTAGATTCTCTGGCTGGTTGAGGGTATAGGAATCAGTGTTGGATGTTGAAGAAACCAAACCATGCCTGGTAGGGTTTGAATGAGAATAGATAAATTCTGATACAAACAATCTTATTAATCATTGCATATACATTTACACAGAATATGGAGGAATTCCAGGTACGAATGGGGGATACAGAGTATCAGAATTCACTGTAACTAGAAAGTCGTCACATGTAGAAAAATAGTGGATTCAAAAATGGTTCAAATGGCTCTGAGCACTATGGGACTTAATTTCTGATGTCATGTCCCCTAGAACTTAGAACTACTTAAACCTAACTAACCTAAGGACATCACACACATCCATGCTCGAGGCAGGATTCGAACCTGCGACCGTAGCGGTTGCGCGGTTCCAGACTGTAGCCCCTAGAACCGCTCGGCCACTCCGGCCGGTAAATGGTGGATTCGAGATTGTTTACTAACTTAGGGAGTATAAGCAAAAAATTTTATATACCGCGACTCTATAGGTCTTAAAAATCGGATATATTAGAGCTGATCCTTTTTAAAGAAATTACTTCTTAAAAGAGATGGAAATGAAATAGAAAAGATCTTATGTATCTGGCGAAAACAGTTTCCCCGAGGAAACTTGAAAAAGAGCAGATCACTAGCAACGTGTAGGCAGATCCTACAAGTTATTTTAAACACGGTATAAAGAAAGAATCTAGATGTGAGCTGGGAATACAGAATATCGTCCTACGGTTGACCTAGCAAAAAACATAAAAATATGCTGTATAATTATTATACACCCAAAGGAAACACTTGTTTTAGTTAAAGTGATTTACTGCACCTCAGTATTATATATTGAGACAGATAAAACATGGACAGGTTAATTGTTAATTTTGTGACTACGATCACACCATGACCTTAACAGTTCCTTCAGAAATACTGGCCAGCATTAAAGAATCGTGATTTTATTGTCAGAACATACAAGTGGCAAACAGTACCACTCTTTGTCGAAAGAGACAATCTTCCATAGGGTTAGAAACATCATTTTATTCCCTGCAGAGTACTACTGTTAAGACTTGTACTACACAGTTATATATCATCCGGTAATTAAGTAACAAGAGGTCTTAAAAGTGTACACTCCACTAAGCTAACAGCAACTCGATGGTGTATCGCAGTGTGTTGCATGGAAAAATGTTTGATTCTGTCACCACGCAAACCACCTGTAACATATCAATTACAATTCATCACCTACACTCACAGGTAATACTACTGTAGGAATATTACACCTACTTTACAGATCACTTAGAGAAAATCATTATACAATGGAGGTAACCAGAATTTGTGGCAGGAGCTATAGGTTTTTTAATATAAGCACTAGATATAGGAGAAGGATGACGTCATATATCTGTACTTCAATGGGGACAGAGTTAAACATTTTGGGCACTTGCTGTCATGAAACTGCCATTCTCCTACACACAAGCGATGTTACAGTAGCAAGAGACTTATTGGGGGAAAAGTCGCGAGGAACCTTGGGGTACCATAGCAAATCAGATGCTGTGTCGATGCTGTGTCGACAGTTAGAAGTTTCAGATACATGCAAATAAATTTTGCACTCATCCATGCCACGTAAGGCGATGCTCGAACTGCCTGTCATCGCTTTCCACACATTTCTGGCATCTACTCAAGAAGCTATCATTACGCAATGTAACTCTCTTTGAGAAATTTAATTGATCCTTGGATATTATCCTAGAGTTCCCGTAATATGTGCAGATTTGTTGTGTACACTTTATCCTTTAGCACTCCACACAGATAGATATTGCACGGGATTAAGCTGAGTTTTCAAGTTGCCCAGATACTGTCGCTAGTGACACTGTCAAGGAACACATCACGAATTGCATGGAAAGAAACGTTGGCCATTTGAGCTCTTCCCGAATGTTTTTTAGAAAACACGAAGCTTCGTTCTTTTTCACACATTTTATTAAAAAAAGGTTGAAAAATGTTTTGCACTTGTCTTTCTCTATTAACCTAGCCATTAAAAAAATTCGGCCTATTATTCTGTCACCACTGACTGCGCACCACACACCTATTTTCTGATCGTGAAGGGCTTCCTCGTGAAGTAGGATAGATTATCGGCGCTCCAATATCGAACAGTTTTGGTAGTTAACATATCTGTGTACATGGAACCAAGCCTCACTTGAAAACAGAATGAGATAAGGATATATTTCACGGCCATAAACTTGTTTCAGAACCCATTCACAAAACGAAACCCTGTATGCCTGATCATCAGGTTTAAGTTCTTGCACTACTGTTAGCTAATAGAGCCTTAGCCCAGGTAACCTAGAAGCTCACTGTACAAAGTGCGCAAGAAATTTGCTTTGCTGTGAAAGACGTCTGAGAGATATATTAGGTACATTTTCAAGGCTGTGCGTAATTCCATCAAGAAGAGCTTCTGTGAGCACTGTAACTTGTTGTTTACGCTTATTGTCTTGAATACCTCGCGTTTGACGAAATTTATTCACTAATTTGTGAATTTCATCACGATTTGGAATTCGAACATCTGGAAACTTCTGTTCAAACAATCTCAGGACAACACGAAAGGACTTTGTATGCACATATTCGAGCCGTAACGAAACACTCTTTGTGGAATGGAATAATTCGATTTTGCCATTGTTGTGTTCGCAGATCTGTTTCACTGCTCGAATGAGACCGTCCAAAGTGGCGCGTAGTGCGGCATTAACAGGGAGACGTGGGACACATGTGAATGTCCTGTACTTTTCTGGTGTGGGTGAGAAACACAATCCCTTGCGTGCAGTCATCACATAAATGGAATACCCTGTAAAACTACGATTTATGATTATGGAATGAGCTACTCGTGTTTTATCGTTTGGAGGAGTAGCTAAATGTATTTAGTAATAGCAATACGGAAGTAGTTTTCTCCACAATACCATTAAATATAGAGATATTATCGAAGTAGCATTGACTGCTACAAACGATTTTTTCCTCGGGGCTAAACAAAAAGAAATAATGTGCTGAACAGACTTAAACCATTCCTTGTCAAAGATTTCGAGTATAAAACACGCATATGTAACACTACTGTTGTAATCTAACTGCTCTGTAGCAGTAGAAAAGTGCATATGGTTCACATATTGCCACTACTGGGGTAGTGGGTGCATACAGTGGTTCTATTGTGATACACAAGAGTTTAAATTATACTTTGCACATGTACGGAGATTTCTAATCAGGTACCCAGATACATCTCTCCCAAACTTCAGGACATGTTATTAAGCTGTGATTTATAACTATATGGTTGTACTATGCATAGTAGGTAATTTATTGTATCCATAAGCATGACTGCAGATTTCTGATTGTGAACCAAAAATTCATTTGGTTTTTGTACCTAACTTATGTTCTTTGTACATCTAAATTGTCTGTATCATTTTGTCGCACAACTCGTCTTAGTTCTACTAAAAACTGTATCAGTATCATTCATACATATGCAACTCTATTTCGTCCCTAACTAAATGTTTTAAGGTATATAGTAACACTATGGATACAAAAGGTGTATGTGTGTTCTAAGTGTTATCGATATTATTAAATATCCTGACATACCCCATCCTAACTATCTGTGTCAAAATCGATATGCATAAAAAATTCTTTTAGGATTTCTCATAGTCTTTAGGATTTCTGATAGTATTCTCTCATGGATAAGCAAATAGAATTGCGACAATTTATTCCACACATCTTAATGTTACAGCAAAATTTGGGCACGTTACTTTGCTGACAGTGAAATTTTGGTTCAAAAACCTTGGGGTATGTAATAAAATAATACATCCACTGAAAATTGCTATTCCATCGCTGTGTGTTATATGGAGAGTACACCACAGTGGTAAATACCTGGTCTAAAAAGAAAACTTATCATCAGCCCCTTTCCTTCTTTTTAAGAAAAAGAGCTCACTATTGCTTATATAAGCAAGGGAATCAGTGGCATGGTGGCAGTGCACTGTAATTAATAAAGTTTGGAATGCTTTACTTTGCTTCTTGTAACTACTAGAGAGAAGACGTTCTGCTGCACATATTTTAAATGCGTGCTACATACCCAGAACACAGATACCGAAACCCCACATAGCATGCCTGCCCCCCCAAAACATCCGAGTAACCGCATCATCAAGCACGCTTAAAGATAGCAGGCGGACGCTGTGTAAGCTGCTGACTGACCTCTTTAAGTGCAGAAGAAGAAAAAGTTTCAGGTGAACCACCTCCAGGGTTATCCCCGAAAGTGATGTCCCACAGTCATTTTTCCAGCACCATATGTTAACCAGGGTGAGGTCATCGTGACACTGACAGTTGCCTGGATGACACGTAATGTTCACATCGAAATGATATCTCACATTAAAAAGACACTGAGACTTATACTTTACTTAATATCTGCAATTAAATTTCCTCCCTCAGTGTGAGTTTGGGAGGTACAAAACAGTAATGAGCGTATATAGCAAACACAGGCAGATTTTCGTAATACACACGTATGATTTCAAATCCCGTAACATGGATCACAATCGTCAAAAACGTCGAAAATAGACTGGGGATGTACAGCGTATACCGCTTTAGGATGTTATTCTCCACAATACCGTTAAATATGTAAGTAGGCTGTTCATGTTTTCTCTATGTAAGTAGGCTGTTTATGTTTTCTTATTGGCAATGTTACGTAGCGCTCAATATGAAAATCACTGGCTGTGCTGTGTGCAGTCTGTGGCTGCTTTGCATTGTTGTAATACTCGCCATTGTAGTGTTAGGCAGCTGGCTGTGAACAGCGCGTAGCGTTGCGCAGTTGGAGGTGAGCCGCCAGCAGTGGTGGATGTGGGGAGAGAGATGGCGGAGATTTGTAATTTGTCATGAACTGATATATATATTATGACTTGTGATGATATCAAGGTAAATACATTGTTCGTTCTCTATTAATATCTTTCATTTGCTAACTATCCCTATCAGTAGTTAGTGCCTTCCATAGTTTGAATCTTTTATTTAGCTGACAGTAGTGGCGCTCGCTGTATTGCAGTAGCTTGAGCAGCGAAGATTTTTGTGAGGTAAGTGATTTGTGAAAGGTATAGTTTAATGTTAGTCAGGGCCATTCTTTTGTAGGGAATTTTGAAAGTCAGATTGCGTTGCGCTAAAAATATTGTATGTCAGTTTAAGGACAGTCATGTAAGAATTGTTCAAAGGGGACGTTTCAAATATAGACATTACCGAATTATGATTGGTTCCCACAAACAACGTAATTCCACAGGTATTAGGAAATGGACTTAAGCCATTCCCTATTAAATAAAATGCTACTTTAAGTGCAATTAATGTATTACGTGTACTCAAAAGAAGACTGGAAATGGAGGAGAGGAAAAAACCTATACAGCGAAAACCACTACCACAATCTACGAAAATAAACAGCGACTGGAAGAAAAGGACATACCAGCTACATACTAAGTAACACATAATTAGACGTACAGCAACAAAGTATATTTGATCATTACTCTGGAGAACTATCTATCAATCTCTCCCAGTATGCTCGCCATTAACAAATGCTTCATTAACGTTACAGCTGGCGTATTGCTCTAGAAACGCTATTGGGTACACTGAAAGGAACTGCATTCAATGTTGGGTATGTCTCGATTAAGTCACTACCGTCGTATACCTGACGAAGGGACCGTAAGAATAAGAGAAGAGGGATTAGGACATGTACAGAGGCATATAGACAACCACTTTTTCTTTGATCAGTCCGTGAAGGTGAGAAGAAAAAAATATTATGTAAGTATTACAATGTTGTTATGATGTATTCTCCATCATACACTGCACTGCACAGACTATGTGAAGGATGTGAATTGTTCACGGACATTGCTATAGGCGAGTTGCAATACCATTACGCTGTAGCGAAAGACACGAAGAAGAACTACATGGGATAGATAACTAGTGTGGAGTCTGGTCTCAAGTAAATGTGACATATTCTGCATATAGAAGCCCGTTACTGTTCGATCACGCTATTGGAGGTAAGCCGCTGGAATCATTAACAAGCATATAAGACCTAGGAGTAATCATCCAGACCGAACAAACGTAGAATGATTACACAATCCAGATTGGAGGAGAATCAGATGCCTTTCCGAAGTTCACTGAATGTATCATAAGGAAATGTGATTCATCATCCATGGAAGAAGTATCTTACAAAACATATTTTTGATCACTCCCACAAACATCTCGTGAAATGTCCACAACGAGATATTAGGTTTACTGTGAAGGTTTACGAACAATTATTCTTCTGGATGAGCCTAGGGCTTCAAGTAAAGTCCTGTAAAAATGTGGAATACAACTGTAGTAATCTCATTATCCTGTGTAATATTGTCAACCGATGCAAACTTCTAACTAAGAGTTATTCTACTGATCTCAGAATAAAAGCGCCCAAACTGCTACCGTTACCACAAATACTATTATCTGCAGCTCTTAAGAAAATGCTGCAATATATTGAACACTCAGATGGGTCTCCATTAAGGAAATTACTTCTAGGTTCCTGCAACAGGTACATTTGATCCTATAATGAATGCACAGCGCATAAAATATTGTCATCTACGTCACTGCAGGAGTATTGGTTATTCCTCCTGTTTTAATGTCTGTGCTAAAACATGCATATTAAAAGAATAAGTCAGGACACTATCAAATGACCTCATAAAATTCCGCAAAATAATAATTTTTTCTTGTAAAGGGAAACTAACCAATCCTTTCTGTTGACAATGGGCATCGCATTAAAGACGTGATTAGCTGCATTTATTTTTACTTACATCAGTTACAAATTGCAAAAACGGAAATGAAAATATCTGCAGAAACCGCTAAGAAAATGGTCCTGACAGCTGTTACGATGGACATCTATCTCCAATCGATAAGATAATGGTAGCATTACTAGGAGATGTCTGGATACCTTTTATCATACGGCTTATACAGAGTATAGATTGCACATCGCTAAGAGTGTTCCAGGAATACTCGAATAAGTTTCGTTATAGGACTAGTGGTTAGCACTAAGAGGAATGACATATCTTCTGCTCCACACTGTGCCAAGCTTGCTGCGATGCGCTTTATTTGGCTGAGTGGGTGGGTGGACTAGAGGGACGTAGCGAAAGGCTTCACCTCTCATTGTGGTGTGGTGCGATCAAAGGTGATCGCGGCTGCTGGCGTAAACCTATGGCAAATGTGTTCCTGGTGACCCCTCCAGCACGGTGTGGTCCAATGGCCTCTGTGAATGTTTCCTAATAAAATCATCGTAACATATCCATTCCTGCCATATCCTATTACACCTGGTGGTTCAGCATGATTTCGTAACCAGAAGCATTAATTTTAACTGGGGACTTGCAGCGTAATTACAGTTACGTCTCGTGAATGACTTGCATTTCAATTTTTCTGTGCCGAGAATGTACTTGATGTTCTATGTAGATTTATACGACCAACTGGAGCACAGTTGTTGATGTAATACTGGTATGTACAAAGCGGAATCGTTCAGGTTTTTTTTGTGGACTGTGTAGAGTGGAATTCTAGCCCTTTCTGCACTGGATTCATGCCCACTCTAACAGTAATGCAGCAGTAATTGTTTATATTACATAGAAATAACAGTAAATTAAATAATAATCAGTAGGACAATGCTCTAACTAAATTTTTTTGTATTTCCCATCATTTATTCTTCTATTTTTGGACTAGTTCAGGGGTAAAAGCAGCACTTTTTTATATACCTGCACAGTGTAATTCAAGTTATGTTCTGTAGTGTGTCTGTGGCAGTTGTTAAATATGGAACCAGTATAATTAGTTTATACATCTCCACAATAACTGAGTAATAAGTTGGATAATAAATTATAGCAGAGAAACAGTTATAGCAATAAGTAGTGGGATAATGTCCAAACCCATTTTTTCCTAATTCTGTCTAGGGATGTTGGCACTTCATAATCCTTCCACTATGGGTACAGATAGTGAGTGCTGAATGATGGTTAGCATGCTGGATAAGACATGCGGATAAAGCAACTGCAGTACCATCTGCTTTCCCATTTTTTTGGTAGTAAGTAATGATAAAAAAATAGATAGCTCACTAATTACAGTTATTTGGTAATATTAATAGATTACACTGACTGGACAAAAATTAATGCAATAACATGAAAGATCTTAATAAAAGAAATAGGGGATAAGGAAGCTAGGCCAGGAAGCTGACTTGTTTACATAAGAAGATAAAGCACTTTTTATTCAGAATTGGAGGATAAATATGGCAACCAAGCAGGCTGTCCTAATTTCCCAACCAATATAGTCACACATTTTAAAACTTCTCTCTGTATTTAAGCCATCCAAATGGCCTACATCAAGAGGGGAGGGGACGGGAGAGAGGGAGGGGTGATCTTGACCCTTGACCTTTTGGGAGAACTGGCAATAATGCAGACTCTCTGTGAATGGCTTTGTCCCACTACTCAAGAGAATAAGCTAAGAGAGATTAGCGCATGTACGCAGATATACACACAATCATTTTTGCCTCACTCAGAACAGGAATGGATCAAGATACAAAATCGACAGCATTGGAACTAAACAATCTTGCATAATACTTTTATGAAATGAGACTTCAGCGTAGCTGAACAAAAACAGAAGCCAGCAGTTTACACCTATCAAATGGAGTATCCAATGAGAAAGCGAAAAAACATTTTGAAAACACTTTTCTTCCATACAATGAACCCAGACTTATCTGGAGTTAGCACTGGGCAGAGTGAAGACTGCCACGAAACTTCAGACCAGGAACATCCTTCTGCAAAATTCCAGTAGTATCATGTGGGGTCGCTCGGCCTCTACCCTCTGAATATCAGCACTGAGTCTGGGGTGTTTTGCTGCTATGTAGACTGCACCAGTGTGGCTCAGAAGTGGCCACGTAAAGGAGGTAGACATAAAACTGAGAGTCACCATGTGGATGAAATCTGGAAAGATAAGCTCTTCACCTGCCTATTGGCTCGATATTCCCACAAGAGCTCACTCATCCCAAACACGAGAAAACCATGCTCCTGTCAGTACATATATTAAAATACGAAGTAATCCTTTGCTCGCAATTTGTCAGCTGTCTGGTGGGGTGGATATTCACAGAGTGCGCTGCAGAAACTACTTGCTGGCGAGTCCAGCATCACTGAAGCGTGGGGCAAGTCCATTATGTTCCGACGATTTTCGCTGTACCACAGAAAATTTCACCAGATACGATTTACACCGGATAACATGGGCCGTCCTCAACAGACTAAGTCAAATTACGGTAGATATTAGGACTCCTTCTACTGTTGTGAAACTGCAGCTTCACCTGAATTTCAGTGATGGGGCAGCAGAGTAACCATTTACCACATTACAGCGGAGTGTCCTTCAGTCTCGCTCTGGTCAGCGACTTTACTTCTCTCACTGTGACCCAATAAGCATCTGAACAAATAAAAACGAATCTGGCTGTTTGTCTGTGACTCTTTTGAGTCAGGTACTTTCTGTTATCGAACTTTTATACCTAATTAAGTTTTCAAATTATTGTTTTTATCTCTAATGCCGCGAGAGGTCGTGCAGGGGTTAGCACGCCGGTTCAAATCCGCGTCCGACCATTCCCTAAACCGTTCCAGGCATACGGCGGGATAGTTTGTTTGAAATGGCACGGACGATTCCCTTCCCCACCTTTATAGCTTTCCGAGCTTGTGTTCCGCTTCTAATGAACTCGATGTCGACCGACGTTAAACACTAATCATCCTTCCTTCCTTTCTTTTATTTGTATTTATATAAGATCATAAGTGATTTGCTATGACAATAACAAATATTCTCTTGAATTCACTGTATTGTGGCTGATGGAGTACGTACAGGAGTTGGACAGAACTGAGGAAACACCAAAAATACAACACATTACTACGGCTAATACGGTGTAGGAGATCTGTTAGCATTGAAAACAGCTTACAGTTGTCTCTTAATGGATCATTACAGGTCCTATGTGGTTTTCAATGGAATATTACATCATTCTTCGTGTAAAATAGCGGCAAATATAGGTAACGGTGATGGAGGTGGGTAGCCGCAAGCGCAGTTCTCACCAATGTTGGGCAAAAAGCTCAAAAATATTGAGATCAGGTCACAGTTGTGCCCAGGGGAGATGCGACGTGCCCACAAAACCAGTCCTGGTCGATGAGAGCAGTGTAAACAGGGACCCCGTCTTCTGAGAACACAGCCTCACCATTGGGCAGCAAACGTTATACCACGGGATCGACCTGATCAGGCAAAATGGCACATAATTCTTGGCATTAATGCGACTTAGCAGAATAATTATGGTTCTCTTGCAATACCACAGTATGACTGCCTACATCGTAACCGACCCGCCGCCATGTTTCACTCTTGAGACGTTAACTTGGCCAGGAGCCAGTGTTAAACAATACTCATCCAACCAAATAACTGTCTTCCATAGCTCCATTGGCCATGATTCATCGCTTGGGCACCTCTTTTTAACCTTACGGGCATTGGAGCAATCATGAGTGCTTCTGGAATTCCAGCTCACCCTGCTCATGGAACTCCCTCTGTGTTGTTTTTGTCCTGAGAGTGTTCGCGAGTGTGACATTCAGCTGTGCAGTGGCTTTTTCAGCCGTCTTTCTCTTATTTTTCGTCACAATCCTCTTCACTGAGCGTCTCTCACGATCACTCAAACTACACTTTCATTCGCGTTGTCACGAAATCTTCGACACAGTGGCACTTGAAACACCAAATACTTCGGCTACAAAACGGCCTAACGTAGGGGTACCAACAAACTGCCCATGTTCGAATTGACTTAGCTTTGAAATAATGCACCTGTAACTAAACAGAACACTGTTCTGACCACTACTGAAACTTGCAACGTACTGAGGACATTGTACAGGAGCCTTGTTTGGGGAAATACTACCGAGCAACCCGCAGGCATGGGAAAACATCTGCATTTCTCGCAGTCCAGCCTTACTGTGTAGATGCAGATTTTTGTAGTGTGCTTCAACCAATAACATTATTTTTTGTATTATGTTTTACTTGCATACATGACGCTGAGTTATGAATTTTAATATCAGATATACATTCTTATGCATCACAGAGTATACAGCAAAGGAGGACTCTAAACAATAGTAATGTATTCCTCTTCTAAGAACTATCAAAAGCGCCTAATAAAGCATACTGTGCACATTTTTTCTTGTGTGAATTTAGACTTTCCTCTCGGGTTTCCAACTGGGTGGCAGTGTTAAAGTACAGAGGATTTTCGAAAAGTGTCATATTCATCATCTTCTGACTGAGGAGATGATGACAATGGCTTTTCGAAACGCCGTTGAACTTCAACACTGTTACCCGCCTGGGAAACCGAGAGCTTTTCATAAACTGTTTTACTTAATTATAAATTCATTTCGTTTTTCGTATCGCTATACAAGTAGGATTCTAGCAGTTAAGGTTACAACTAAATACTAGCAGAATTTGAAGCCATTTTGACTATTTTTCGACCGTGGCTGTCTCAAGAAATACGCAAAGGTTCTTTTTTAAATTACCGCCACAAAACCTTGTCCACTGCACTACAGAACTGTTTGTGATCATGTTTCCAAGTTACTGCTACGTTAGTGACAATTTGTGAACAGTGACCAGGATAGGCACGGAAATAGAGGCAGCCCAGCGCATCACTACGAGACTGCCACGCCAGAAGGAAAAAGATGACCACAGCATTTACGAAAACACTATGTAACATCAGTATGGCCTTATTTTAAACTTGTTTTAGTAATCCATTTAGCCTGAAGATGAGATTTACCTTGAAACATGTCGCTAAATAAATAAGTAATACGATAGTTGACAAAGTTTGTGACTGGTAGCGGTAATTTAAAAAAAAACCTTTACATAAATACGAGCAACTTCGATCACTTGCCGACTTGCACCGATTTGAATGATGAGATGTACACTTCCTATATGCACGTTATCTTAAAACTCGATGCAACAGCGTCAAAAAATAACACCTAACATGTTCGTTATCACATCCGCATTTTTGTCGTCGAGTTTGTTAAGAGACCCAAAAAAATATACAACAAAAAGGGTTTGTCATAAGAGATTAATTGCAAGCGTTACAAGTGCATTACTAGATACATCTTCGTTCTATCTAATGAGATACAGATTCAGTAAACTTGAAGCTGCGTACAATTGGAACTAGGTTCAGTCCTTTGTCTTTCGTGGCCGGTGCTGTGATGTCAAAAGTAACTTCGCCTGACAACATGTTTGAACAGCTTCAGCGGCAACAGATGGAAACCTAGATTAAGGAACATTTTTGATTAAGAGGATGAATAGTTTCTTAACTATACATTTCTATAAGATGCATTTTTGTGATAATATGCTGGATTTTATTTTTACATATTTATTTCACCATCGTTCTGGCTACAGACTTGACAGTCGTGCCTGATCGACCGCCGTATCATCCATCAGCATAAACGATATATTGCATGGAGGGCGTGGTATTACCATACAGCTCTCTAGGTCATTGTAGCGTTACCTGACCTGGTGGCGCTACTAATCGGTCAAGCAGCTCGTCAGCTGGCCTGATAAGGCTGAGTGCATCCCATAGAGTTCTCACACTAAAGAAAAATGGCTGTCATGTCCGGGAATCGAACCCACTTCCAATGAGTGGCAGGAGGCTGCGTTGACCACTTAGCTAGTTAAGCGGACATAATGTTTTTTTGTTTTTATGTATGTATGTTTTTTCTCGTGTGGGACGCGAGAACTAAGTGCCAACTCGGCGGTTCTTTCTCCACGTTCGAGATGACCTACGCAGAGTCGGCCATCTAACCGGCTCCTTAACGACGGTTAGCAACCGCGAGAAGGTAGAAGATTTCTTGTCGTGACACTCTCCTCAGATTAATGATAATAATTATTATAGGTCGATTGAGAAGTATATATTACTAGGGAAAAGACAGGTACAGCCTACAGAAAAATTAAAGAGGCCTTTGGAGAAAACAGAAGCAGTTATAGGAACATCATGAGCTCAGATGGGAAACCATCCCAAGCAAAGAAGTGAAAGCAGATAGTTGGAAGAAGTATGTAGGGAGTCTATGCAAGTGAGATTAACTTGAAGAAAATATTATAGAGCTGGAAAGGAACGTAGATTAAGATGACATGGGAGATGTGATATTGCGAGAAGAATTCGACAAAGCAGTGGAAGAAATAAGTCCAAGCAAGACCCCAGAAGTAGACGACATTCCGTTAGAATTACTGATAGCCTCGGGAGAGCAAGCCATGAAAAACCTGATTTGCAGGATTTATGAGAAAGGCAGAATACCCTCAGATTTCAAGAAGAGTATAATAATATCGATTCCAAACAAAACAGGTGCTGACAGACGCGGATATAACCGAATTTTTAGTTGAATATGCCACGGTTGCAAAATGCTAGCACAAATCTTTTACAGAAGAATGGAAAAACTGGTAGAAGCCGATCTCGGGGAACATCAGTCTGGATTTCGGAGAAATGTAGGAACACGCAAGGCAATATTGACCCTACGACTTCTCTTAGACGGTAGGTTAAGGAAAGGAAAACGTACGTTTATAGCATTTGTAAACTTAGAGAAAGTTTTTGACAATGGCGACTGGAGTATTCTCTTTGTAATTCTGAAGATGAAAAGGGTAAAATTTAGGAAGCGAAAGACTATTTACAACATGTATAGAAACTAGACAACAAATATAGGAGTTGATGGGCATGAAAGGGAAGCAGTAGTTGAGAAGGGAGTGAGACATGGTTGTAGCCTCTTCCCAATGTTATTCAGTTTTTGTATTGAGCAAGCAGTAACGGAAACCAAAGAAAAATTTTGGGTATGAATTAAAGTGAGAGAGGAAATAAAACCTTTGAGGTTTGCTGGTGAGATGGTGACTTTGTCAGTAACAGCAAAGAACTTGGAAGAGCAGTTGAATGGAATGGACAGTGTCTTAAAAGGAGGATGTAAAGTGAACCAAAACTAAAACTAGGATAATGGAATGAACTCGAATTAAATCAGGTGGTCCTGAGGTAATTATATTAGGAAATGAGACACTTAGTAGATTAGTTTTGATATTAGGACAGCAAAATAACTGTGATGGCAGAATCAGACAGGATATAAAATAAATGTAGACTGGCAATGGCAAGAAAAATGTTTCTGAAGGAAAGTTTGTTACCATGGAATATAGATTTAATTGTTAGGGTGTGTTTTTTTGGAAGTATCTGTATTGTGTGTAGCCATGTATGGAAGTGAAAATGGGTGATAAACAGTTTAGACAAGAAGAGAATAGAAACTTTTGAAATGTGGTGCTACAGAAGAATGCTGAAGATTGGACTGGTGGATCACGTAATTAACGAGGAGGTACAGAACAGAACTGGGGAGAAAAGAAATTTTTAGTGTAACCTGACTAGAAGAGTGGATCGGTAGGTAGGAGGCTTTCTGAGACATCGATAAATCTCCAATTTAGTATTGGGAAGTGGCGGGGCCGGGGTGGATTCAAATCGTAGAGTGGGACTAGGAGATGAATGCAGTAAGCCAAATCAAAAGGGTTTAGGTTGCAGAAGTCATTCGGAGATTAAGAGGTCTGCAAAGAATAGAGTGGCATGGAGAGCTGTATTAAATCAGTCTTCGGACTGAATACCACAATAACCATATACGAGTGTTGCCCAGAAAGTAATGCACCGCATTTTTTTCTTCAGCATTTCTTCACTGAACATAATCAAAATTACACACACGAAAAAAATGGTGTTTTATCTACACAACCTATTTTTCCACGTAATCTCCATCCCGTTCTACGGCCTTCCTCCAGTGCGAAACAATTGCGTGTGAATCATCTCCCAATCGTCTTCAAAATGTCTTCCGCGAATGGCATCCTTTAATGGCCCAAACAAGTGGAAGGCCGAGAGGGCAATGTCAGGGCCGTAGCGTAGATGGGGAAACACCGTCGAACCCTGTTTCGCGATGTGTTCAGCAGTTCTCAGACTCGTGTGGGGCAGAGCGTTATCGTGTCGCAGTGAAACAACACCTGGGTTGCTGTGGCGCCGAACTCGCCGCAAGCGCGTCTTTAGAGTTTTGTTAATGTGTTGACATATGCTTCTGGATTAATGGTACCGCCTCTTGGCATCACGTCAATGAGAATCATACCTTCACAGTCACAGAACACTGTGACCATGACCTTACCGGCGAAAGCAGTTGCTTTGAATTTTTTCTTCTGCGAGGAGTGGGAATGGAGCTATTCCATCAGCTGTGGTTTTGTTTTGGGCTCAAAATGGTGAACCCAGGGACAAGAAGGCCTCCCCCTCAGCTTCAAAACGTTGCAACAAATCAAGACAAACGTTTTTTCTGTGCGATCTGTGATCCACCGTTAGTCACGGCGTGACCCGTCCTGCACACACTTTTGAATATCCAAGAGTGTGGATAATTGCATCCACAGTTCCTTCGCTGATTAACAGATGCAGCGCCAACTGCTGCCTTGTAATGCGTCTGTCCTCGTCAATAACAACATCAGCTCGCTGCAACAGGTCAGGTGTGATAGGCATGGAGCTCCACAGATCCGCCTTCTGATGAACTCATCCTCTGTGCCCAGCGACTAACTGTACGTATGTCGACTGGCTCCATAGACTTTGCACAAGCGTTTGTGAATAATCCCTTCAGTTTCTTTCTCTGCATTGAGAAATTCAGCGACGGCATTTCGCATTCGTAGCATTGTTTTCGTCTGAGAAGAAAAAAAAAGATGCGTTACGTTCTGGGAAACCCTCGTAGGAGGAAGTACAAACGTATGAATGCACTGAAAAAAGTTAGTTACTGTCTGCCGTAAAGTTAACTTTTGTCTATCACAACATAACATACGTTTTGTACGTCATCCATTTCATGAATTACTAGAAGTGAACTGTGAATTTTTGGTACTCAGTACTCTAGTTCTGTCACTTGTATTTCTTCTTATCTTGTACGATATCTTTACGTTGGTAAGGTACAATTAGTAAAAAAATTCCACAAACTCCAAAAAAAAGTGCATGACGAATAACAACCAATGTCAAAAGCCTCCTAGAATCCGTGTAATGGAAACGAAGAAATTTTGTAAATGAAAGAATTACATCGAATACTTCTCTCAAGGTAATATCACATCCGTTATGAAAACAATGGCGAACGCTTTAAACATTCAAATTCCTCAGATGGGACGATTAAATTCATAGGAAAATAAATGAAACAGCTTAAGCATACATCATAGCCAACATCATCATCATCATCTGTATACCAGCTATTCGCCAGGCCACATGTCCTATCCTCTTCCACTGCGTTTTCACTGCTGTCTTGATTACATCTTCCAGTCCTGTTTGGTTCTTGATCGATTTTCTTCTTTTCCTGACTCATCTACTAATACCCAGCATCACACATTTCGCCAGTTCTAACTGAACCATCGCAAGTTATTTTTTAACCCCTTTCTTTTTTCTATCATTGTACTAAGCCTTCCGAAAAATTATTATATACATAAAGAGAAAAAAAAGTTGATTAAACTCGTAAAATAAAGTCTTATACCAGGAAGCGATTTCCAATACTTACACCAGATGAACACAATTTGCATCACGACAGTCTCTTATTTCAATATAATTAGATGCGGTTTCAGACTTTCCGTCCAACAAACATTAGCATTCCAAAACGAAGAGGGATTTTAAATGGTGATGATAAGTGTGTACGTAATATTTTCCGGAAAGGAGATATTACTTCCAGAGATACCGACTTCTGATACTGCGGAAGTTGGAGATGCTGGATATGACAGAAAACAGCAAAACATTAAAGTTGATACATCCCCTTAGAAAAAATTTATAAATGACAGTGCTGGAAACCTGCTCCCATGAACCATGGACCTTGCCGTTGGCGGGGAGGCTTGCGTGCCTCAGCATTACAGATAGCCGTACCGTAGGTGCAACCACAACATAGGGGTATCTGTTGAGAGGCCGGACAAACGTGTGGTTCCTGAAGAGGGGCAGCAGCCTTTTCAGTAGTTGCAAGAGCAACAGTCTGGATGATTGACTGATCTGGCCTTGTAACAATAACCAAAACGGCCTTGCTGTGCTGAGGTACTGCGAACGGCTGAAAGCAAGGGGAAACTACGGCCGTAATTTTTCCCGAGGGCATGCAGCTTTATTGTATGATTAAATGATGATGGCGTCCTCTTGGGTAAAATATTCCGGAGGTAAAATAGTCCCCCATTCGGATCTCCGGGCGGGGACTACTCAAGAGGATGTCGTTATCAACAGAAAGAAAACTGGCGTTCTACGGATCGGAGCGTGGAATGTCAGATCACTTAATCGGGCAGGTAGGTTAGAAAATTTAAAAATGGAAATGGGTAGGTTAAAGTTAGATATAGTGGGAATTGGTGAAGTTCGGTGGCGGGAGGAACAAGACTTTTGGTCAGGCGAATACAGTATCATAAATACAAAATCAAATAGGGGTAATGCAGGAGTAGCTTTAATAATGAATAGGAAAATAGGAGTGCGGGTAAGCTACTACAAACAGTATAGTGAACGCATTGTTGTGGCCAAGATAGACACGAAGCCCACGCCTACTACAGTAGTACAAGTTTATATGCAACTAGCTCTACAGATGACGAAGAAATTGAAGAAATGTATGATGAAATAAAAGAAGCTATTCAGATAGTGAAGGGAGACGAAAATTTAATAGTGATGGGTAACTGGAATTCGGTAATAGGAAAAGGGAGAGAAGGAAACATAGTAGGTGAATATGGATTGGAGGTAAGAAATGAAAGAGGAAGCCGCCTGGTAGAATTTTGCACAGAGCACAACTTGATCATAGCTAACACTTGGTTTAAGAATCATGAAAGAAGGTTGTATACATGGAAGAACCCTGGAGATACTAAAAGGTATCAGATAGATTATATAATGGTAAGACAGAAATTTGGGAACCAGGTTTTAAATTGTAAGACATTTCCAGGGACAGATGTGGACTCTGAACACAATCTATTGGTTATGAAATGTAGATTAAAACGGAAGAAACTGCAAAAAGGTGGGAACTTAAGGAGATGGGACCTGGATAAACTGAAAGACCCAGAGGTTGTACAGAGTTTCAGGCAGAGCATAAGGGAACAATTGACAGGAATGGGGGAAAGAAATACAGTAAAAGAAGAATGGGTAGCTTTGAGGGATGAAGAAGTGAAGGCAGCAGAGAATCAAGTAGGTAAAAAGACGAGGGCTAGTAGAAATCCTTGGGTAACAGAAGAAATATTGAATTTAATTGATGAAAGGAGAAAATATAAAAATGCAGTAAATGAAGCAGGCAAAAAGGAATACAAACGTGTCAAAAATGAGATCGACAGGAAGTGCAAAATGGCTAAGCAGGGATGGCTAGAGGACAAATGTAAGGATGTAGAAGCTTATCTCACTAGGGGTAAGATAGATACTGCCTACAGGAAAATTAAAGAGACCTTTGGGGAAAAGAGAACCACTTGTATGAACTTCAAAAGCTCAGATGGGAACCCTGTTCTAAGCAAAGAAGGGAAAGCAGAAAGGTGGAAGGAGTATATAGAGGGTCTATACAAGGGCGATGTACTTGAGGACAATATTATGGGAATGGAAGAAGATGTAGATGAAGATGAAATGGGAGATACAATACTGCGTGAAGAGTTTGACAGAGCACTGAAAGACCTGAGTCGAAACAAGGCCCCCGGAGTAGAGAACATTCCATTGGAACTACTGACGGCCTTGGGAGAACCAGTCCTGACAAAACTCTACCATCTGGTGAGCAAGATGTATGAAACAGGCGAAATACCCTCAGACTTCAAGAAGAATATAATAATTCCAATCTCAAAGAAAGCAGGTGTTGACAGATGTGAAAATTACCGAACAATCAGTTTAATAAGCCACAGCTGCAAAATACTAACACGAATTCCGTACAGACGAATGGAAAAACTGGTAGAAGCGACCTCAGGGAAGATAAGTTCTGATTCCGTAGAAATACTGGAACACGTGAGACAATACTAACCTTACGACTTATCTTAGAAGAAAGATTATGGAAAGGCAAACCTACGATTCTAGCATTTGTAGACTTAGAGAAAGCTTTTGACAATGTTGACTGGAATACTCTCTTTCAAATTCTAAAGGTGGCAGGGGTAAAATAAAGGGAGCGAATTTGTACAGAAACCAGATGGCAGTTATAAGAGTCGAGGGACATGAAAGGGAAGCAGTTGTTGGGAAGGGAGTAAGACAGGGTTGTAGCCTCTCCCCGATGTTATTCAATCTGTATATTGATCAAGCAGTAAAGGAAACAAAAGAAAAATTCGGAGTAGGTATTAAAATCCAGGGAGAAGAAATAAAAACTTTGAGGTTCGCCGATGACATTGTAATTCTATCAGAGACAGCAAAGGACTTGGAAGAGCAGTTGAATGGAATGGATAGTGTCTTGAAAGGAGGATATAAGATGAACATCAACAAAAGCAAAACGAGGATAATGGAATGTTGTCGAATTAAGTCGGGTGATACTGAGGGAGTTAGATTAGGAAATGAGACACTTAAAGTAGTAAAGGAGTTTTGCTATTTGGGGAGAAAAATAACTGATGATGGTCAAAGTAGAGAGGATATAAAATGTAGACTGGCAATGGCAATGAAAGCGTTTTTGAAGAAGAGAAATTTGTTAACATCGAGTATAGATTTAAGTGCCAGGAAGTCGTTTCTGAAAGTATTTGTATGGAGTGTAGCCATGTATGGAAGTGAAACATGGACGATAAATAGCTTGGACAAAAAGAGAATAGAAGCTTTCGAAATGTGGTGCTACCGAAGAATGCTCAAGATTATATGGGTAGATCACATAACTAATGAGGAAGTATTGAATAGGATTGGGGAGAAGAGATGTTTGTGGCACAGCTTGACCAGAAGAAGGGATCGGTTGGTAGGACATGTCCTGAGGCATCAAGGGATCACCAATTTAGTATTGGAGGGCAGCGTGGAGGATAAAAATCGTAGAGAGAGACCAAGAGATGAATACACTTAGCAGATTCAGAAGGATGTAGGTTGCAGTAGGTACTGGGAGATGAAGAAGCTTGCACAGAATAGAGTAGCATGGAGAGCTGCATCAAACCAGTCTCAGGACTGAAGACCACAACAACAACAACAACAACAGTGCTGGAAAACCTCTGCGTTATTTGATTTTCAAACAGCTGAGCAAAACTGGTCGTACTCAGACAGTTCTCTCTTTACTTATTCTGGTCAACACTAAACTGACACGCAATATTTTTAGCGCAACGCAATCTGACTTTCAATAATCCCTGGAAAAGAATGACCCTGACTAACAATAACCTATACCTTTCATGAATCTCTTACCTCACAAAAATCTTCGTTACTCGAACCACTGCAATACAGCGAGCGCCAATACTGCCAGCTAAATGAAAGATTGTAACTACTGAAGGCACTAACTAGTGATAGACATACATCTACATCTACGTCCATACTCCGCAAGCCACCTGACGGTGTGTGGCGGAGGGTACCTTCAGTACCTCTATCGGTTCTCCCTTCTATTCCAGTCTCGTATTGTTCGTGGAAAGAAGGACTGTCGGTATGCCTCTGTGTGGGCTCTAATCTCTCTGGTTTTATCCTCATGGTCTCTTCGCGAGATATACGTAGGAGGGAGCAATATACTGCTTGACTCTTCGGTGAAGGTATGTTCTCGAAACTTCAATAAAAGCCCGTACCGAGCTACTGAGCGTCTCTCCTGCAGAGTCTTCCACTGGAGTTTATCTATCATCTCCGTAACGCTTTCGCGATTACTAAATGATCCTGTAACGAAGCGCGCTGCTCTCCGTTGGATCTTCTCTATCTCTTCTATCAACCCTATCTGGTACGGATCCCACACTGCTGAGCAGTATTCAAGCAGTGGGCGAACAAGCGTACTGTAACCTACTTCCTTTGTTTTCGGATTGCATTTCCTTAGGATTCTTCCAATGAATCTCAGTCTGGCATCTGCTTTACCGACGATCAACATTATATGATCATTCCATTTTAAATCACTCCTAATGCGTACTCCCAGATAATTTATGGTATTAACTGCTTCCAGTTGCTGACCTGCTATTTTGTAGCTAAATGATAAAGGATCTATCTTTCTGTATATTCGCAGCACATTACACTTGTCTACATTGAGATTCAATTGCCATTCCCTGCACCATGCGTCAATTCGTTGCAGATCCTCCTGCATTTCAATACAATTTTCCATTGTTACAACCTCTCGGTACACCACAGCATCATCTGCAAAAAGCCTCAGTGAACTTCCGATGTCATCCACCAGGTCATTTATGTATATTGTGAATAGCAACGGTCCTATGACACTCCCCTGCGGCACACCTGAAATCACTCTTACTTCGGAAGACTTCTCTCCATTGAGAATAACATGCTGCGTCCTGTTATCTAGGAACTCCTCAATCCAATCACACAATTGGTCTGATAGTCCATATGCTCTTACTTTGTTCATTAAACGACTGTGGGGAACTGTATCGAACGCCTTGCAGAAGTCAAGAAACACGGCATCTACCTGTGAACCCGTGTCTATGGCCCTCTGAGTCTCGCGGACGAATAGCGCGAGCTGGGTTTCACATGACCGTCTTTTTCGAAACCCATGCTGATTCCTACAGAGTAGATTTCTATTCTCCAGAAAAGTCATTATACTCGAACACAATACGTGTTCCAAAATTCTGCAACTGATCGACGTTAGAGATATAGGTCTATAGTTCTGCACATCTGTTCGACGTCCCTTCTTGAAAACGGGGATGACCTGTGCCCTTTTCCAATCCTTTGGAACGCTACATAGCTAGCAAATGAAAGATTTTGATGGAGAACAAACAATGTATTTACCTTAATAGTGTTCGAAAGTCATTATATATATATATATATATATATATATATATATATATATATATAATGACTTTTCTAGTATATATATATATATCAGTTCATGACATCCGGTATTACAAATTTCGTTTTTCTGACGGACACACGTCCAGATCGTCCGCTCTCAAAACTCTGCCATCTCTCTCCTCCCCACATCCACCGCTGCTGGCGGCTCACCTCCAACTGCACAGCACTACGCGCTGTTCACATCCAAGTGCCCAGCACTACAACAGTAAAAATTCCAACAATGCAAACCAGCCACAGACTGCACACAGCACAGTCAGTGATTTTCATACAGAGCGCTGTGTGGCGTTACCAACATAAAAACCTAAACAATCTACTTACAAAGTGTGGCAGTTTGGAAAAGACTAAGAAAAGAAACGTAAACTAAAAAAGTAAAATTGCCATACTAACAAATGCTGGAGCAATTTGCGCAACCCTCAACAGTGTATTGGTTTTCCAGACTGTCACGCAGCTGGGCACCTATAGCGCATTATGTCAAGGTCACTTACCTTCCTCACCGAAGTATTTACGACAGCAGTTTCTGCAACAGTGACAGTCTCATATAAAAAAATTTCACAGGTCCAAAAAGTACAGTAGAAATGCGTAGGAACGAAATCTCATGAAGAGCAGTGTTGTGATACATTCACACATGGACACACATGTCATACCTCTTAAAGTACGATTCTTGGTTTCCAACATCCTTTTTTCACAAATCAGAGTTCCTAACCACTATTCCTCATTCATATACACTCCTGGAAATGGAAAGAAGAACACATTGACACCGGTGTGTCAGACCCACCATACTTGCTCCGAACACTGCGAGAGGGCTGTACAAGCAATGATCACACGCACGGCACAGCGGACACACCAGGAACCGCGGTGTTGGCCGTCGAATGGCGCTAGCTGCGCAGGATTTGTGCACCGCCGCCGTCAGTGTCAGCCAGTTTGCCGTGGTATACGGAGCTCCATCGCAGTCTTTAACACTGGTAGCATGCCGCGACAGCGTGGACGTGAACCGTATGTGCAGTTGACGGACTTTGAGCGAGGGCGTATAGTGGGCATGCGGGATGCCGGGTGGACGTACCGCCGAATTGCTCAACACGTGGGGCGTGAGGTCTCCACAGTACATCGATGTTGTCGCCAGTGGTCGGCGGAAGGTGCACGTGCCTGTCGACCTGGGACCGGACCGCAGCGACACACGGATGCACGCCAAGACCGTAGGATCCTACGCAGTGCCGTAGGGGACCGCACCGCCACTTCCCAGCAAATTAGGGGCACTGTTGCTCCTGGGGTATTGGCGAGGACCATTCACAACCGTCTCCATGAAGCTGGGCTACGGTCCCGCACACCGTTAGGCCGTCTTCCGCTCACGCCCCAACATCGTGCAGCCCGCCTCCAGTGGTGTCGCGACAGGCGTGAATGGAGGGACGAATGGAGACGTGTCGTCTTCAGCGATGAGAGTCGCTTCTGCCTTGGTGCCAATGATGGTCGTATGCGTGTTTGGCGCTGTGCAGGTGAGCGCCACAATCAGGACTGCATACGACCGAGGCACACAGGGCCAACACCCGGCATCATGGTGTGGGGAGTGATCTCCTACACTGGCCGTACACCACTGGTGATCGTCGAGGGGACACTGAATAGTGCACGGTACATCCAAACCGTCATCGAACCCATCGTTCTACCATCCTAGACCGGCAAGGGAACTTGCTGTTCCAACAGGACAATGCACGTCCGCATGTATCCCGTGCCACCCAACATGCTCTAGAAGGTGTAGATCAACTACCCTGGCCAGCAAGATCTCCGGATCTGTCTCCCATTGAGCATGTTTGGGACTGGATGAAGCGTCGTCTCACGCGGTCTGCACGTCCAGCACGATCGCTGGTCCAACTGAGGCGCCAGGTGGAAATGGCATGGCAAGCCGTTCCACAGGACTACATCCAGCATCTCTACGATCGTCTCCATGGGAGAATAGCAGCCTGCATTGCTGCGAAAGGTGGATATACACTGTACTAGTGCCGACATTGTGCATGCTCTGTTGCCTGTGTCTATGTGCCTGTGGTTCTGTCAGTGTGATCATGTGATGTATCTGACCCCAGGAATGTGTCAATAAAGTTTCCCCTTCCTGGGACAATGAACTCACGGTGTTCTTATTTCAATTTCCAGGAGTGTACATACAAACAAATAATCACATTCCTCATATAGCATCATCTTATTGATCATAAACATATCTCAAGAGCAAAATACACATCGTAGTCGCAATAATAACATCACAACACCTCATTCAAATCTCAAAAACGTTGTGGCTTCCTTCAATAATCTCACAACCTTTAAAAAAATGCTCTCTGCTCGTTTCAATAAGTCCACTACCTCAAATGTACTTCAAAAATCATGATCCCATACCAAATACATCATTCGAAGCTCTCATAGTATCACAATGGTTCCAAAAAAAATATGAACAGTTGACAAAGTACAGACAAAATACAATTTCATAAGTGTGAAGTTGTCCAATTGTGTAATTGCGTAAACATGTGTCACTGACGTAGTAAAAAAAAAAATGTTTGTCTCTCTTAGTTAAATGATCAGATAGCTGTGTAATTCTGTGTTAGAGAAATATGGTACTGATGTGTAAAGTAGTATATGCAAATACCATATTAGCTACGGCTCCAAGCGCTTGCCACACGCTTAGTACACAAAGTAGGCATGTACCCCCAGAGGATTAATATAATTATACCTTCAGGTGTTACAGATTACAGCAATGGAATGAAATGTATCACGTCAGACCTTTGTATCTATGCAATTCAAAAATCTTTAAAAATAAATGTTTTAAGTACAAAATTAATCACTCAAATAGGTGTACTGTACCGCTAAACCGTGCGTTTCTTTGTAAGATAATCTCTGTCATTACTTAAGAGTAAAAAAATGTGCCAAGTGTCGTAATTATCGTCGTCCGTAAGCAAAGTTCTGTAGAAGTCAAGGTACTTACTTCGTAAGAAACAAAAGTGAAATGCTATGCTTGTAGATATCGTAGTTATTACGTACATTACCGTGATCAAAAAAGTGCTATACTGTAATATATTGTTGTGCTACAGAAAAGGCTGTCTCATTGTAGCTATAACACAAAAGTTACTACTAAAACATGTTTTACTTTCATGAAGAATTCAGAAAAACTGTGCAGATATGAAACAGATACAGTTCAAAAGCAGTAATATAAATCGTGTCGCTCATTAGTAGCGCCGGGATAAATGGTTCAAATGGCTCTGAGCACTATGGGACTTAACATCTATGGTCATCACTCGCCTAGAACTTAGAACTACTTAAACCTAACTAACCTAAGGACATCACACAACACCCAGTCATCACGAGGCAGAGAAAATCCCTGACCCCGCCGGGAATCGAACCCGGGAACCCGGGCGTGGGAAGCGAGAACGCTACCGCACGACCACGAGCTGCGGACGGCGCCGGGATATAATCGTGTAGCTGTCAAATAAACTAACCACTGTGTCATCTGGCATCTCTCAGAAAGTACTTTAAATCCAGAATGTATTTTCAAGTAAACCAAAATGTAGCATTATAATCTCATTAGCAGTACCAGTATATGTTGTAAGTATGTAAGCCTTATAGCCGTTACGTAATCATGCACCAAACAAGGAAGAATGTACACAAATAATACTGTGTCGTCTGTTCACTACAAAAATGCATTCATAATTACTGTCTAAATAAGTTCCCTAGGTTCTTGACTGGATAGTTAACTTTAAAACATAGTCGCATGTTAACAGTTTCTAAGTGTGACAAAGCGTTCTAGTAATGTGAAGTGAAAGATTTGATGGCAAAGACTAAGTTAAAAAGCAGATTATCTCTCAATAAACGGTTTTCCGTGTGAAATATTGTGTAAGCCTTTACTTTTCCTAGTACGCAGAGTTTCAACTTCAACGAAATTATCATGTGGTATATGTCGGATTCTGTAAGGTCCATTGTAAATCAGAAAGAATTTGTGACTCAAGTGTTTCTTCTTATGTGACAATAAATGAGCTTTAATGAGAACTTTCTGATCAATATACAGTTTCTTGGCATGTGCTTTACCGTGTAGTTTTCTCCTTTTGTCTGTAGCAGAATTTATATTTTTAATAGCCAAATCAATTATGTCTTCATGTCGAACTTTGCGTGTATTCGGAAAAGGTACAAGCTCTCTGATTCTGTTTGGCTGTCCTTCATTCATCAGTACAAGAATAGGTGGTAAAGCAGTGGAGTCATGAGGCATTTCATTCAGCACGTTTTGAAATAAGTGTAAGTATCTGTCCCAATACTGATGGTTTCTGTGACAATAAAGTCTGCAAAGCTTATTGATTTCTTTCATAAGAATCCGTTCAGACGGGTTACAGTGTGGTGAGTACAATGAAATAAAAATAGCTTTGATTTTACGATTCCGAAGCATGCGTGACCAAACAGCAGATCTGAATTGCGGTTCGTTATCTGAAATGACTTTACTAACATGTCCAACTTCACGTAAGAAATTTTTAACAAAGGCGTTGGATACAGATCGTCCAGTGGCTTTACGTAACGATGTGAAAGAGACAAATTTTGAAGTAAGTTCAACAGCTACTAGAACATACGAAAATCCATTCGATGTTCTGACAAGGTGCCCCAAGAGATCAACAGCAGCAAATTCTTTTAATTTAGAAAGAATGATAGGAAACAACGGAGCACTAAGTGAGATAGTAGATGGTTTAGCCTTTTGACAAAGTTTACAAATAGACAAGACTCTTTGAATTCTCTTTTCCATATCGTTAAAATAACAAGTCGTCCGAAGAATATGATAACATTTTCTTGGACCTAAATGTGCGTAGCTGAAATGAATGTACCAAATGAGCTTATTAACAAAATCGTCAGGAATGTAAAGTACCCATAGCTTGTCCTCAACAGTGCAGCGTTTGAAGACTATGTTGTTACTAACCAGATAATAATGTCGAATCTGCGTGTTTGCCCTTTCATGCCATTTCTTTTGATGTATTTCCAAATTGGACCTTTATCTTGTTCATGAGCAATGTCCTTTAAAAATGTGGTGATGAGGTTTTCAAAGGCGACTTTCTGAATGTAAAGAATACTGAAATTTTTCTCGAGGTTGCCTTCTGTGTCACTTTTCTCAAGCCCTGCCGGTGCACGTGATAGTGCGTTCGCAACAATGTTCTCCATGCCAGGAATGTAGACTATTGTGAAGTGGTATTCTTGCAGAAACAATGCCCAACGTTTTAACCTGTCATGATTTAATTTTGAAGACATAAGAAATTGTAATGGACTTTGATCACTGTATACTTTTACGTGCTTACCAGAAAGAAAGAAACGGAATTTTTTAAATGCCCAAACGATATCTAAAGCTTCTAATTCAGTAACGGAATAATCTTTTTCAGATTTTGTTAGCACTCGGCTAGCAAAAGCAATGGTTTTCTGAACAGTAGTGTCATTTTCTATGGCTTCTTGAAATAAATGGGTACGAAGACTGACTTTAGAAGAACCTGTGCTAAGGCAGAAATCTTGTGATCGATCGGGATGAGCTAGAATTGGCGCGATAAGTAGCGCTTCTTTCGTAGAATTGAATTCCAACTGTGCCTGTTCGTCCCAATTCCAAATAGTATTTTTTCCAGTGAGAGAACAAAGTTTTGGTGTGACTAGAATTTGCATATTCAGAAAACGACGGTAAAAATTTACGAGACCTAGAAAACTGCGGACTTGTTTTTTTGTGGATGGAACTGGAATGGCTCTGATTGCTTCTAACTTTTCATGATCCGGCTGACAGCCTTTGACCTACCGAATTCAGACTTTTCCAAGTTAACTGTAATTCCAGATTCTGCAAAAATACGTTACACACTGTTGAGGATGCGATTATGTTGTTCCCATGAAGCTTCTGCTATTAGAATATCGTCCACATATAAGGTGATGTGACGTTTTAAGAGCTCAGGTAATATGGAATTTAGCCCACGAATGAATGCTGCCGAAGAAATGTTCAAACCAAAAGGAAGTTTCCGAAATTGATAACAAACGCCGAAACAAAGAAAAGCTGTGTATTTTCTACATTCTGGATGAAGTTCGATGCGATGAAAGCTGGATCTGAGATCAATAGAAAACAACACTTTTACACAATTAAAATTTTGAAGAAGTTCTTCCAACGTTTGCGGCCTGTCTGTTTCAGGAATGATGATAGTATTGATTTGTGTAGAATCTAAGACAAGCCTGATCGATCTATTTTTCTTCTCAACAACGTGTAATGGATTGTTGTATGAGCTTACTGTAGGCTTAATAATGCCCTCGTCAAGCATAGATTGTATTTATGTTCTAACACGGTCCCTAAAATGTGCCAGAATAACGTATGGTCTAACATAAAATTTGGTACGCTCACGAACACGAAATTGGTATTGAAATCCCTTGATTGTTCTTGTTTTGTGAGTAAAAACTGTGGAATGTGCTTGTAAAATCTCAAAAAGGTCCTGCCTATCAGTGTCATTACAATTCTCAATTGTCTGAATTTTATTCTGAATTAACTCATTAGTATCAAATATGCCGTCGATATCATCCCTGTCAATACTTGCAAAGTGATTGTTAGTGTCAAGTTCCGTCGAAACTTCCGAGCTATTGTCTAACAGGAGGTAAAGCCGATTAATTTCCTCGTCATGGTTTGAGAGCCAATCTTCAAATTTCAAAGTTATTGACTTACCTTATTTCTCTAAACTTATTTCAGCATCGTGAAAGTTTAAGATTGCTTTGTATTCGTTCAAAAAGTCTACTCCCAATATAATTTCCGTCGACAACAATGTAACAATAAGAAAGTTCATAGAGAAACTGTGGCTTTGACAAAAGAATTCTAAGTTGGTTTGTTGGCGTACATCTACACTTATTCCAACGATTGCACCTTGTAATTTAATCTTATGTAACGGAAGTGTGGGGCGATTGTTCGATATGTTGCATTTGCTAAAGGCTGTTTCACTAATTACTGAAATGGGACTGCCAGAGTCAAGTACTGCCGTAAATCGTACGTCATTTACTATAATGTGAATTACAGGATAAGCAATGTTGTTATGTTACGTCGTGTTCCTGGAGTAAGATGTCCCTAATATCTTCCATTGTTACGTAATTACTAGCCATGGCAGCTACGTCGTCAGCTTCATAAGTACGAGTACGTTTTGTGGCTGCCAGCAGTGTGAGTCATTGCCTACCGTCTCTTTGTTGGTGCGCGTCGTTATTGGGATTAGGAGACCTAACTTCTACAAATTCACCTTGCCGAGAGGGCCCTGCCCTGTTTGAATCCCGCCAGTTCTGATGAAATTCAGGTCTGTCGCAATGTCGGTAGTTTCCATAGTTTCTTTTTTGTCAGTCATGTGGTGGAGAATTTCTCCCAGAATCGTAACTGCGCGGTGGACCATTCCGTCTGAAGTTATTCTGTCTCCCTTGATAATAATAGTTCTGGTTCCAATATTGTCTGTTTCTCTGATTGTCTCTGTCATAGTCATTACCATGGAGAGGTGATCTTTCCCTGTAATTATTATTACTCTGCCAATGATTGTCATATGGGTGGTGTCTGTTTTGGTCACGATTTACGTTGTAAGAATAGCGTTTTCGTGTCCAGTTATTTTTTCTGTCGTCGCGGAATTATGACGCATGTGACCTGCAATGACTGTTTTCCTGTTTTCGCATCCCGCGACTGTCTGTGTCAATTTCTAATTCTTGTAAGAGTCCCTGAAAAGCTTCAATGTCGTCTTTGCAACGTCCTGACAAAATAATATGTCTTAAATGTTCAAGCAATTTGATTAAGCAAATGCGGATGAGTTCTAAGGGGCTGTATGGGTTTGACAAGTACTGATTTTTGTGCAACATGTCTTCAAAATATTTGACAATACTGGAAAATTCAGATTGTTCAAAGTGTTTCATCATTATGATGCTATGTTTTACTTGGCCTTGAGTAGCTTGAGACCAATATGCTGAGAGGAAGGCACGATAAAATTCTCCTTCACTGTGACAATCGTGAATGACCGATCGCATTCTTACAGATGGTTCATTCTCTGAATAGCCACACACAAATTCCAATTTGTGCTCTAATGACCAGTTGGGAGAAAAACAATGAGAGAATTGATGAAGCCACGCTTGTGGATGAATGTCGTTGCCAGAATTCTTACAAGTTTTGAATTTGCGCATAGTAATGAACAGCTTATAGTCAAAGTAATCGTGTCGGCGAGTCGCATATCGGTCATTGTTACGTCGTGTCGGCGGTTCCATCTCAAAACTCCGTGCACCTTGCCAATTTCTTTCATAATTTCCGAAATGCCCTGTGTTATTATTTTGTAACTTTTCTGTATTTCTAAGTCCCTCTTCCCGTGTTGGAGCGCGTGTCTCCTCTGAAATATGTAATTCTTGTATTACCTGTGTCAATCGATCTTCTACTTCCCGGATTTCTCTTTTGTGCGGTGTATTGACTTGATTTTGTTTTTGTTTGAATTTTATAATTTGTTCATACTCTTCTGTGTCAGCGAAGGCTACCGGTCTTGTGTCATTCAGATCATCATCTACCTTTGTAGATAAGTTAGTGAACTGATCCGAAAGTTCGGCTACTTTCTCCGATAATGAACTGATTTCCTCAGTGTGATTTTCTGAACCAAGTTTCAGTGTATCCACTTATGTTGAAATCGTACGTACTGTGTCCCTTAAGTTTTCCTGAGTTTTTGCAAGTTGCGTAACCGAATCGGTAGATGCAACTGAGTCAGTTTTAGCTTGACAGGTGTCGTGATTTTCATGAACAATAGTTTGCAGTTCCTTTATGGCTGCTTCATGATTCTGTAATGCATTTTCATGAAGCGAAAAAAATAGGCTGAAAATGCTCACAAATTTGTGTTTTCACGTCATTACAGACTTCTTGACATTTAGATTCAATTTTAAGTAACTCTGCGGTTAAACCTCCAAGTGTTTGTTCAAGCATGGTGTCTAACTTTTGAAGACTTTGTTTCATTGTGTCTACCTTTTGAAGATTTTGCTGTGTTTGTCTCTGATTTTGTTTGATTTGTTGCATTAATTGCAATAATAATAATAATATATTAGTGTCTGGAATCTGTTCCTCTATGCTTTTCGGCAGTGCTTTTGCACCGGCAACATTCGCATTTTGCAAAGCTGAAGATGTGTCTTGACTTAATTGAGAAAAAGGTGAGGACGCAAAACCTGAATGTAAAGTATTTGCAAAATTTTTTCCTGTCATTTCGGAATCCTGAGGCGAGCTGTTGCCGACCGATCGATTGACAATGCTTCCCTGTTCAGTAATTCTTCCACTGTCTACACCATTATTTGCCCCTGGTGCATTTCCCTATGCACAAGTACCGAATTACTATGTTGAACAATAGTTAATGCATTACATGGTACCGAGCGAGGTGGCGCAGTGGTTAGACACTGGACTCGCATTCGGGAGGACGATGGTTCAATCCCACGTCCGGCCATCCTGATTTAGGTTTTCCGTGATTTCCCTAAATCACTCCAGGCAAATGCCGGGATGGTTCCTCTGAAAGGGCACGGCCGACTTCCTTCCCCATCCTTCCCTAATCCGATGAGACCGATGACCACGCTGTCTGGTCTCCTTCCCCAAAACAACCAACCAACCATTACATGGTGGCGCTAACACACTGCTTTCGTCTTCACTGTCATATCTCAGTTTATTTTGGAGGATAGTATTACGGTTTTCACACGCCATAATTGTCACAATATTTCACACGTTAACACAGAAAAGCACAATTTGAGGAGTAAAATAAGAAAACACACTAAAATAACACTGAAAATAATATCCAATTAATTACAAGCACAGTTGCAAGATATTTGGTGCAAATCTACATGAATGCCACAACAGTTTTACTGTACAACAATGAAAAACTACAACTACAAAGAACATTCTCGCTACAATTACGCGCTAGTAATAAACAATAGCTAGACTAATTACACAAACTACAAGGGAAGATTCCTGTGAGGTATCCTCGGCTAAGGGTTGACATATGAAACATCCCCTTAGAAAAAATTTATAAATAACAGTGCTGGAAAACCTCTACGTTATTTGATTTTCAAACAGGTGAGCAAAACTGAACGTACTCAGACATTTCTCTCTTCACTTATTCTGATCAACACTAAACTGATACACAATATTTTTAGCGCAACCAATCTGACTCAATAATCCCTACAAAAGAATGGCCCTGACTAACAATAACCTATACCTTTCATGAGTCACTTACCTCACAAAAATCTTCGTTACTCGAACTACTGCAATACAGCGAGCGCCAAAACTGCCAGCTAAATGGAAGATTGTAACTACTGATGGCACTAACTACTGATAGGCATAGCTGGCAAATGAAAGATTTTGATGGAGAACTAACAATGTATTTACCTTAATAGTGTTCAAAAGTAATAATATATATCAGTTCATGACATCCGGTATTACAAATTTCCTTTTTCTGACGGACACACGTCCAGATCGTCCGCTCTCAAGACCCTGCCATCTCTCTCCCCACATCCACCACTGCTGGCGGCTCACCTCCAACTGCACAGCACTATGCGCTGTTCACATCCAAGTGCCCAATACTACAATAGTAAATATTCCAACAATGCAAACCAGCCACAGACTGCACACAGCACAGTCAGTGATTTTCATACAGAGCTTTACATGGCGTTACCAACATAAAAACCTAAACAACCACTTACGAAGTGTGGCAGTTTGGAAAAGACTAAGAAAAGAAACGTAAACTAAAATTGTAAAATTGCCATACTAACAAATGTTGGAGCAATTAACGCAACCCTCATCAGTGTATTGGTTTTCTATAACTTTTCTCTTACTCTTTGAAATTTTGCAGAGGATCGCCTCATAAGTTGCTAGACTAGCACTACTAGGTCAAAATAACATATACAGAAAATGGCCAACTCATGGGTTAGCAGTTAATTAAGATTCGGCCATGGAATAAATATTGGCTCATACAGAACATGAATGAATGCACAGTTACTAAAACAGAGAAATATCTACATCTAAGTTCACATGCACAGCATGCAAAATCACTGTTAAGTGCAAGGTAAGGGCTACTTCCTACTATGCAAATTATTTTGGTTTATAGTCATTACAATCGTGAATGGAGTGAGGAAGAAATAGTCTTCTTCTTCTTCTTGGTTTTGATAGATCATTTGCAATCGTTAATCTCAGGGTACCACAAACCGCCTGCGTATAGTTTTATCCATGTGAAAGTGAGCGAAAGTTTTTCTAAATGTTTGTCAATCGTGTAACTGATGTGAGACTTGGGTACCAGCCAGGTATTCACCTATCCGGATGTGGGAAAGCGACTAAAAACCATATCCAGACTGGCCGGTACAGCGGCCCAAGTCTTTAATTTGCCAGGCGAATTCAATCCAGAGCCTCCGCATCTGCCCCTATCACGGAAGCGGCGAGCTAACGCGTGCGGCTATATGAGTGAAAAAGACTTGCGATTACTTTTTCTTCTCTTTTCTGTATACATTCAGTGATATGTGTTAATCCTGATTGCATGGAACAATATTCTAGGAAAGATCATACGAACATTTTGTAAGAAATCTCCTTTGTTGAACCTAGCGTAGTGGCGGTATGGAAACACAGTAGTCTCCTATTCGCGAGGAAGACGTTTCAGATTCCCATATGCCATTCTGAATCATGTTTACCGTGGTTTCCCGAAATGCTAGGATGGTTTCTTTCAGGGAGGGTCAATAACCTTCCACAATTCAAACTTCTGCTCCGTTCCAAGTGACCACGTTGGTGACGGACGTTAGACCATACAACGTTGTAGGCAGATCGAATTTTCCCAGTATCCTAGCGATGAAACGAAGTCTACCTCCCGCTTTATGTATGAAGAGCACATGGGATCATTCCATTTGTGATCCAGACAAGTCTTTTCAAGTTTTATTCTTGTGTTCATATGCTGATATAATATCACACGAATTCAATGAGTAGTGTATTAGACTGTAATCCCACCGTACAGAACCCATGTAAGATGTACGAAGTGTATCAGAAAAGTAGTGAGACTGGCAATACTGAGAGCGATCTAGCGACGCTGTGTTGTTCTACTTGTGTACACCGACGTGTTCATCCCTCCCATATGCTCAGTCCGAGTCTCACTTCCGTACAGCCATCACGTGATTTTTGAGAGCACCATCAGTGACTTTGTGCCTTCGTTGTGTGTTACGAAAATGGAACAGCGAAATTTAGAGCAACATTATGCCATCAAGTTTTGTGTTATACTGGGGGAATCCACGCGTGTGGCCTTTGAGAAGTTGAACTAGGCCCATTGGGAACATTCCTTGCCAAGACCACAATTTTTCGCTGGTACAAATCATCTTCGGGATACCGAAAACAGTTTGAAGGTGAACGTCGATAAGGGAGATCTTCAATTTCAAAACACGACGAAGACGTCGAACGTGAGCATGCTCTTATGAGATCAAACCGGCGTTTAACAAACAATAAGCATGACGAGTGACCTGTTGAACACTTTCACCGTACATCAAATTTTGACCGTAGTTTTGCACATGCTGAAGGTTTTTGCCAAAATGGTGCAGGAAACCTCACAACTGAGCAGGACTGTCGAAGAAACGTTTGCGTTGATCGTCTTCGGAGGATTGCCAATAACGATCAGTTGTTCAGTCGTGTGATCACAGGTGATGAATCCTGGGTTTTTGAGTACGATCCTGAGACAAAGCGGCAAAGTAAGGAATGGCACACTGAGACATATCCTCGACCGAAAAACTCTCGAATAAGCAAATCAAAGATGTTGTTTTTTCCCTTTTTTTACAGTAGGAGTTTAATGCATAAAGAATCTGTTCTTCCACGAGAAACAGACAACCAAGGGTTTTCCAAAGATATCCTTGAAAAGCCCAGCAAAAGGCTGAATCGAATGACACCAAACACTGCGCACAAGTGAATGTTTCACCACGACAACGCCACATATCATGCGGCCACTTTCACCACGGAATTTTTGACCACAAAAAGCATTCCTGTTGTTCCTGAAATTGAAAAATGCCGTAAAAGGACGCCGCTTTGGAAATCTGGAGAACTCTCAAAAGAATCTGACCGACATGTTAAAAGCCCTACCAGGTGATGTCTTTTAACGCTGCTACCAAAACTGAGAACAACGATCACGCTAGTGTTTATCTGCTGAAGGAACTACATTTGAAAGGAACATTATTGTTATTTGAAAAAATAATAACCTCGGTAGACGAAAAGTGAATATCATTACATTCGTCCAACGCCTCGTTTGCTATGCATCGGGAGAGGCTAGAGCAGCGTGTTCCAACTGCAGTGGTGGACATAGCAGGTTGACCCAGTGTTGCAGTCACTGATCTCGTGCCCGGAAGCTGTGGGAGTCACAGCTCTGTCCCTTCCATGTTCCCAATGCTCCGCCGTATTTTACGAAGTTAGTTTGAAGCGAGAACATCGTTGCTGTGTACTGCCGGCCTTTGCGACCAACTTCGCACCGCTATAGCCCACAGGTGGCGCCCGTCTTTCTCTGACGTCTGCCAATCAAACTCACGAATACAGACAGCTCGCATTTCACACAGACAGCGTTCTGCCTCTCAGTCGCATCTGAGCGTTCGCTGCTGTGTCACAGATGGATCGTTCTGTGTTCCCAGGTAGCATTGTTTATTATTATGATACGGCTAGTTGCTTAAAAACTGTTGTCATAACACATTACCAGTTGCGGTGTTAATTATTTTCCTCATTAGCTGTGAATGTAGTGAAACAGGCCGTTGAGTTTAAAAATAGCTGCGTCTGTCAAACGATTTCGCAGTTTTAATTACAACTTTCCGCTGAGATTTCCGTTACTGGAGGTTTTTCCCTAAGCGAGCCCACTTCAGTGTGACAGAAGTGAACTCCGCAGAAGTGTTCGTAAGTGATACGTTGCTTTAGTACATAAACTACGGTTGTATAAGGGAATTCTTGTTCACGAAGCAGCTACCGAAATTTGTTTGTATATCGGTTTCAGTGTGTTGCATCTATATTCTCAGTATAAAAATTCATTTTATTAATTTAGGGTTGTACTAACTCGTTAGGGCGTTGGCCGACGGCAATGGTACAATACAAACACCCCCTGGAAACAGTCTAGTGTCGTGCAAGCACGCACGAGAATGGCAATGGAAAACTGAAATACTGATGGTCGCATGAAAACATTAAAAAAGTGTATAGGTGATGCATTCGTATTTTGTTGACCTCGTAACAAGACATGTACCTATCCTGTCACCATGATCAATAAAAATATGTAATCGGTATTTTATCTGTCATTATCATTCTCATATTTGCATGACAACATTTGCCAAAACTCAGCGCTGCACATTTTTTTCATTGGCGACTATTAATCGTCTAGAATGGTGCAATATAACACTAAATTAATTAAACAAATTATTGTATAGAAACTAGTTGTAATGTTCCGAAATTAGAAAGCAAGCAGTTTTTTTATAGCTGCTTCATGGGGAAAGAATGTGGGAAAAGTCTAAATTCTGATGTTTTCCGTTGTTATTTGACGGACACAATACATAATACTGTCTAGAATAAGATACAGGCCCATCACAAGCGCATTCTGCAACGAAACTCATACCGTGGAGACTACTGTGCACATTAAGAAACTCTCAACAAAGACGAGTCGCGCGTAAAGTTTCACTTCAATGTTAACATGGAGAATGTAGTCGAAAGAACTAGTTTGTAGAATCAGTCTCATCAGACTTTCATTGCAAACAGTGTGTCTGTTACTGGAACCAAATGTTAGCCACAGCTCCGTGAGAAAGTCGTATTTTAAGTCACATCTCGTAGCTAGTAACTTTGCGTTGCCAGTAACCAACACCATATTGCAGCCAAATGTGCTGATACATAAAGCTTTTATTGTTGCTTCCCATTTGTTTCAAAGATTAAAATTAAGTAGGTCCTGTTACTAATACAACTTTTCTCTAAACAATTAAAACTTAATCGCATCACTAGTGTCGTGTACAAAAGTTGTTGTTGGTGTTGTCGTTGTTGTAAGGAAACTAAAGACCATTGAATCACTTGCAGATTTTATTTAGCAGTCTCGCATCTGTCGATTAAGTTATCACTTGTTTCGTGTTGCAAGCAATCTACCTTCCAACCTGTTAAAAGAAAAATGGAAAAAAGACGGATATACCGAGGGCAATACAAGCCGTGAGCTTTGAAAGTGATATTAACAACCAGTATCGCTATGTGACATTGTACCATCACCAGTGATTATTTTTATGCGGAGATACTCTCCTTATCAATACTTTCAAAAACATTGAAAATTAAGAAATACTTGACGACTGTGGGATAAATAGGGCATTTTCATCCGGTAAGAAAATAAAACTACGGCATGCACAGTGTGTATAGAAGACTACCATGACCCATTTGCTGGCTATGTCAGCTCTGAACCAGGCTATGGCATTCCAACCTTACCTAGACGTCCGCTTACGCAACAACTCTCTTTCAATAGCATCCATATTATTATTTACTATTATTGTTTTGCTGATAGTACCGTCATTCATCTGAGCAGAACGGTAGTATCGCGATCATGAATGCACACTATAGACACTAAAGTGCACCGAGTTATTTGGTTGCCTTAGCGAAAAACTTGGACGTTCGTGACTATTTACTTTATAAAAGAACAGAACAGACTCTGAGATTCCAAACAGCTAAATAAGAACATTTCGGTTTCTGTAGTGGTTACTGTTGCTGGATGTTTTCCGGAGATCTTGTGTTTAATTCCCAAATTTTTCCTTCGCGGAAAATTGTGGTCAGCAGCTGGAGTAAAGTAAGCAGCGAAGTTAACCCACGAGCCACCGAAGCGGCGCCACGTTGAAAGGCTTTCACCGGGCCAGTCAACATGTTCATATTAATTTAAAACTCCAATACACAGCATTACCAGTGCATGCCTTCTGGAATCAGGATACTGGCAAAATTGCTGTAGAAGTGTCTCATAAATACTGAAGTCCAATGGCACTGACAAGGGAGTGTCCTAGACCAACCGATACCTCTCATATTTAGTAGGCAAAATGAAAGACAGTATGGCTCCCCCACCCAGACACCCCCGCCCCATCCCGGTTTTGACAGAACTGCCCATAAGATTGATGATCCGCCATCGGCTCAAAATTGATGGGACCGATACATAAACGAAAACTTAGAATTTTTAAACATCACATGTCGGTCCGCAAACGCATGTTTTCCTAGAAATAGAGGGAAGAAACTTTTCGACTGCTGCTTATGTTCCCATAACGTAAACGCTACTCATCGAAAGCGCCGCTGGCATAGCGACCAAGAAATCTGGAGTTCATGTTTCATTTTTTTCATTTCGAAATGAGTAGGAATAGGAGGATTAATAAAGTAAATAAATAAGGAATAATAACAGCGTAGGTAAGTAAATTTCTCAAATGTTTTCGATAGATAAAGAATTAAAAATTTAATCCTGGTCTCTTTGCTCACTCTGTTACGTCCTCTATTTCCTTCGAACAGCTAGACAGATGGTACTTGTCGTGTAGACACTACACGGAAATGTACTCGCGGCACCAAAAACATCCAGTGAATGCGATCTTCGCGCAACAACGGCCATCTACGCCCTTCCGAAGGTTTGGCGGAAAAAAGATTTCGTTTACGTTCAAAATTATTTCTTTCTCGGGAATGAATTTTGATACTTACTACGCATACGATTACAATGCCTAAATCGGTGCTGAAAGTTGATCATGAATGATGCTGTGAATCGTTACAAGCACGTTATTATAAATTTCCCGCTGGCTTTCTAGAAACACATCATGTAGGTGGCACACAGGGATGCAGTTTGGCGGTATTGCTTCTTCAGCCAGTAGGTTGACACTCGTCTATAAGCATGCTACTATAAATGGCGCTACTGGTTTGTCCACCCCGGAAATCAAGCGTCACACTCATCTTACCCGCAAAGGATGATTTTAAAACGTTTTCAAGGTATTTTTGTAAATTTAATTTATTACTATACCGGATTCGGAGCAAGTGGAGTAAACTTTGACATGGTTAAACGATTGACCTCTCCTATACCCCGAGGACCAAACTAATGATTATTTCTTACAACCATGGGAAAAATTTAGGCAACAATTTTCTAGATTCTGTGATGGTATATTGCGCCGTGTAAGACTGCCTTATTTTGTGTTCGTTACCAACTGCAATAAGGGTTAGTCTTTCTTCCGAATGTTCATCTTCGCAGCAGACTTATTCGGAATATTTTCATTCAATGAGGATAAAAAATATTAATTTTTCACTAATTCAAATACTCTGAAAATTTTTTTTGCCCATCTATTTACGAGGGCTATTCAAAAATTAAAGGGACAAATTGGTCTGGAGAAAAAACGTTTATTTTTACAAAACTTCTTTTTCTGCTTTACAACATAATCCCCTTGAACATTTATGCTCTTGTTCCAACGGGCTACAACGTTTTTCATTCCTGCTTTAAAGAACTCTTTATCTTTACGTTTTAACCAATTTCCCACAAACTATTCACGTCCTCGTTCCCTGGGATCTCTTCCCATGTAGTGCCTCCTTCAGTGCACCAAACAAATGGAAATCACTACGTCTCTCATGGCTGGCTTCACCTTGTTTAAAAGCAAATCTGAGTAGTATTGGCTGTTCATTGTACGCTGCTCTAAGAGATAATCACAAAAACTCGACCTTCAGCGTCCCACAACACCTTCAACATGACTTTGCTTGAAACTTCCTGGCAGATTAAAACGGTGTGCCCGACCGAGACTCGAACTCGGGACCTTTGCCTTTCGCGGGCAAGTGCTCTACCATCTGAGCTACCGAAGCACGATTCACGCCCGGTCCTCACAGCTTTACTTGCAGCGCACACTCCGCTGCAGAGTGAAAATCTCATTCTGGAAACATCCCCCAGGCTGTGGCTAAGCCATGTCTCCGCAGTATCCTTTCTTTCAGGAGTGCTAGTTCTGCAAGGTTCGCAGAAGAGCTTCTGGATAGTTTGAAAGGTAGGAGACAAGATACTGGCAGAAGTAAAGCTGTAAGGACCGGGCGTGAGTCGTGCTTCGGTAGCTCAGATGGATAGCCGGCACGGTAACTCAGCGTGTTCGGTCAGAGGGTTAGCTGCCCTCTGCAATAAAAAAACTGAGTGAATGGATCAACGAAGAACTTAAAATGGACGTCATAGGACGTCCGCCTCGAACAAATAGAACAAACTACAACGAACAAAATGAGATCAACAAAAAAAAAAGGTAGAGCACTTGTCTGCGAAAGGCAAAGGTCCAGAGTTCGAGTCTCGGTCGGGCACACTGTTTTAATTTGCCAGGAAGTTTCATATCAGCGCACACTCCGCTGCAGAGTGAAAATCTCATTCTGGATGACTTTTCCTGCTGATTGCTTGATTTGGAATTTTTTGTTGACAGGTGAGTTGGTGTGCTTCCACTCCATGCTTTGTATTTTTGATTCTGGCTCATAATAGTGTATCAAAGTTTCATCATAAGTTAAAATTTTGTTGAAGCGCTCACCTTCTTTTTCATAACGTTCCTTTAGCACTTTGGACACTCTCAACCTTGTTTCATTGTGTAGCCGCGTCAACTCCTTTGGTACCCATCTTGCACATGTTTTGCGGTACTTCAACTTGTTACTGATAATGTTTGAACTGTACCAGTACTAACTTGAACCTTGTCAACTATAATTTCCAGTCACCCGGTGGTGGACATGAATAATTTCATCAATTCGACTTTCAAGTGATGGAGTTGAAACTGGTCGACCAGAACGGTGTTCGTTATTCACTGGGTCGCGAACATTTTTGAACGCTCTACCGACTTGGACGAATCATACAACCTTCAACATAAACTTTAGACATTATAAGGTATATATCCACTGGTTTCTTGCCTTCAGCAAGTAAAAAACGAATAACAGAACGTTGTTCAACTAATGAGGACGTTTGAAGCGGTCTCGATATCTTGAAATGTATTTTTGAAGTGATAAACAAAACAATGTTGGTACATGAGCTGATCAGGGCTCGTCCCGGTGATTTCAACTTAAAGCCATAAAAGTAAAAAACTTTCCCTACTAACAATTTTTTCTCCAGACCAATTTGTCCCTAACTGTTGAATGACCCTCGTATTATTCCTTATTGATTTACTTATCTCATTAACCCTCCTTTAACTACGAACTTCAAAACGGAGAAAAAGTGTAAATGAAAAAGGGAAATAAATGCACCTCGGAATCAAACACAGCTAGATTCCTGGTCGATATGCCAGCTGCACAGAGTTGTGCGAACTCGAACGGCAGTCGAAAAAGTTTATTTCATCGATTTCTAGGGAAACAGCCGTTTGCGGATGCCATATATGATGATCAAAATGTTCAGATTTCAGTTACGTCAACTTCGTCAATTTTGGGTCGACGGAATTTGAGGTGGTTTTCTCAAAATCAGAGAGGGAGGGAGGGAGGGAGGAGGAACCGATATCAAAATAGTCTTTCATTTAAGGTTGTAGGCAAGCGACTTGCCAAATGTGAGCCTAATGAGTTAGCCATGTTTGAGGCCTCCCCTCCCCCCCCCCTAGTGATATATATATATCTAAATAAATCAGTTCTTCGGCAATTTTACTTTTTTCTAGATTTCAGCGCCATCTGTCACTGGTTTCAAAATGTTTCAAACAAAACTTGATTACTTTTCTATGGAGATTCCGAATCTGCAATAAAAAATGTGTTTCCATTTAAGATTCAAAAATGGCCACCCACCCCACCCAAGGGTCTGGTGGCTGGAGGTCACGTGTAGTATCATCTGATGTCCCCCTTTGAGCTTATGAACTTGTCTTACCACTATTTTTACCCGATGTATAGTTTTCGAGCTAATCTCATTCGAAACTAACATTATATATAAAAAATAGAGATATTGAGAGAGAAAAAGTGGTGCACTCACAAGAACTTAGTACATTACTCTGATGTTGACATATTGCAGCATTGAAAGTAGCAGTTGCCATATACTACTGACTTACGATGTACTTCATGTGTGACTTAATACCCACAAGTGACACAGACATAATTTTCTTTGCAGAAAATGGCACACCAGACATTCGTCACTGTCCACTGCAGTTCAACGCGCCAAGGGTGGTAAGATACGAGTAATTCTTTGTTATCGTGCTGATAAAACAGCTCTTATTTCAAGAAACTAAATCAGTTATCCAGTTTCTTTTAACATCTTTCAGAGGGTAAGCAAAGAGCTTCCATTACCACAAAGCTTGGTCTTAACATACGCTGGCAGTAGAGTGTAGAGAGCAGAGATGGCTAATTCACTTGTGAAACTCAGTTAACGATCGATATACAGCCTGCAGAGCACACTAATTCCTTGGAAAAATAGTTTATACACTGACGTCCTTTCCCGCTCCCAACAGTATCTTAACTTGTAATTTATGCCGTCACTAAACTCTCCCAGTACCAAGAGATTTCAAGTGGGGGGGGGGGGGGGGAATTAACGTCTATTTTTTTAAAAAAATTAATCTCGTCAGTTTCTTTATATTTTAAAATTTTGAAATACTAAGTTTTAAATTTTCAGTTAAACTTGGCCCAAAATGTAAGTGTCCGTGGCAGACGTCACTTTTCCTAATAGGAAAAGTAAATACTTCGTCATACTGACACGCATATAACAGTGTGCTTAGATGGGTAATGACGTGAAAGGTTTAGGATTGTCACTAGAGCTTTCATTAATAATGAACTGTTACTTTTCTCCGCAGAAATTCTATTGATTACAAAAATCAGCTTCGGACACAACCTTGTTTTTCATAAATGTTGTAACAAAATCTGAAATCAGTACTGGCTACTAGTCAACCTCCTAGGTAAAACGTGGGAGCCAGCAGTCTGTGGTTGGAGCAGTAATTTAACCCTAGGGACTCCAATAGTCATGAAAACCCGTTTGCTAGTTAGTCTGTCACTGCTATTAAATTCGGTGTAGTTAAGTCGTTTCCTGACCAATTTAATAGCTTTGACAAAGAGACGGCAAGAATGTTTCAACGGACTGAAAAATATCTCAAGTCACATCCACTAAAACTAAAGCAGCGAGACTGAACCCATAACAGGTCACGTAGTTCTATTGGTAGCACAATACTGTATCATATACAAAGTTAAATTTTAATGAGCCAAGATGCTAGTGTTTTGAGTATTGTCATAGGTATGCTGCTGACTCAAGAATTTTTGGTTTATAGAACCCAGTACGTTGTGCCGGACGGATAATTTTAATCAGAAACGAAAATAACATCATAAATCTAGTTATTGGTAACACAAATAAGTGATGAGAAATGGGACGAACACGCAAATTCGGTATCAGAAATAGCTAATGAAAGACCTGGATTTTTATAAAAGCGTTCAGTTAAGTGCAGTGAATTTCTGAAAGAGATTGGACGCAAATGCTAATGCGAACATTTTTGAGTACTGCTCCAGCGTTTTGTAAGCCTTGTGTAGGAGTGACAGCTGACATAGAACGGTTTCCGAGAAATGCTACATTACCGTAACGGGTCGATATAACCCAAAAGAAAGTGAAACAAATACCTGCGGAGCTCAAATAGAAATTTTTGGAAGGAGGGTGGTATTCTCTCAAAACGACATTTGGTAACCTTCGGAAACGATGTCGGATATTGTGTGACTGTTGTTGTACCATCGTGGTATATATCGGGTACGTATCATGAGAATAAGATAGGATGAGACGAGCTAAAGACGCGATAACAGTCTTGTCATTATTGCTTCGCTCAGTTCGCTAGACGAATAAGAAAGAAAAATCTCAGCTTTCGGTACGTAATGTACAGTGGCTTACTGAGACACATGTTGACTTAGAATGACGTACCTGGAACAAACTGGCCAGCCTGGAAGCTATAGTGTCTGGAAACTGTCTGTGACTGTTTTCACCTGAAATCGTTGACCCAAGGTATGAGCAAACTGTTGTACCAGTTGTATGTTAAAATGTGCGTTTGTGGTAAGACTACCAAAATTATATTTTTTTCTCTTTTCATGTAATAACTGTTAAAGGGGAAAATGTGTGTGCTACCTCTAAAGACAGACTGCTCCGAACGCTATTGTCCCTCAGAGCAATGTACACATACTCGTATTGTTCCTTTTCTCCTCGATATTATCATAACTTTTGTGTCTTAGATTGTTGAGAATGGATTTGCGTAATTAATGTGACGTTATTGCGCATTTAGTAGCTTATCTTGGAAGAGAATAATATATTTTAAGTGTACAGAGCGAATTTCCTAATGTATTTAAGTAAGGAAGATTATTTTGATCGAGTCACATTTTTTCTATACGTGGTGCAAAGTCTGAGAACGTCTTTGCGACACAATTTTAAACAAAGATAAGTTGTCATTCATACCTACGTATCTTCCCCTTCTCATGCTGCAGAAAGCCAAACCTGCAAACGAAGAGAAATTTATTTTCAGTCAACGATGAAGCTACACTACAAAACCAGCATGTGTTGCGAAGACATAGACGATGCGGAATTCAGCTTGGTCTCTTAGCTGTTACCAGATGCTTTCAGTGTTTGTCGATTTTCTTAATGCTCTTAATCCAGCTCTCTCTCTCTCGCTCTCTCTCTCTCTTTCTTTCTTTCTTTCTTTCTTTCTTTCTTCCTCTTTCTTTCTTTGTGCCTCCCCTCCCCTCACCCTTAACCTTGCTCTCGGCAGAAAGAACTGCCAAGATACGCTACATTAGCGCGTAGTGATATGAGGAATAAGAATTTTTAAAGACCAGTCTGACGCAGAAACTGGCGCCAGCTCTATATACAGAGCCCATAAAATTGCGCGTTTCACGAATACAAAGATATAGTAGCTACATTTCGTCTGTGTATTATTGAATGTCAGGGTTAATCGTGACTTACAAATAATGGATGTACTGAAATTCACAACGTACGGGTTTCTTACCACTGACGTCAGTCAGCTCCTTTCTAAAATGGTTGTGTCGACAGACTAATCTGTAGACCAAGGTTCGAGGTCTAGGTCACATCGGGAGGTGAAGGACTCGTAGCGAGTTAACGAAGCCAACGTATTAGTCGTGACAATCTGTCCTCTTATATATTGCGTATTCCATATTTATATTTTCGTTCCCACTGAAAGATATTGTTTTCTTACCGTACGCTTATACAGAAAATTAATATCAGGGAAGGAGGGCCTAGTCATCGAATGACTCTGCAGCCCGTTCCCTAGGCCACTATGGACAGCGTAACAATTTTATCCGAAGGGACAGATTAGGAGCGATGTTGGAGAGTCAGAGAAAATCGTTGGGCTATCGAGTGCTTCATATTGATGCATCAGCGTCACATGTTTACAGAATTGTGCAGAGACTTGAGACCTTAATACTGTCGTGGAGGAAATGTCAGTACACCTACGTAATGGGTTCAGGGTGCGGTAAAGGATACATTTAGTAAATACTACGGCAAAAACTACACAGCTTTGACGAAGCAGTAGACCCAACCGTCACTGAGACCGCGATAGCAGAAAGTTAAAAGTAAGTAGATGTAATGTGAGAAACGTGCGCGCTGCGTTTCACATCAACGATGTTTTTCAGACTCCATGCTGGTTAGCATGGACGATGTTATTCTGTGCGAGAAACCACATTACATTTTAGCTCTGAATGTGTTATAAGAATCTGTAACAAATGGATGTCAAGGGTAATCGACTAAGTTCTCTGGATCACTTCTGCTACTCTGCTTTTAGACGGGTGTGACGCCGGCTTTCTTCTAACTAGCGGGTACGGTTCTTGTTAGGACGATCTGTGGAAGATTATGGGTAAAAGAAGGGCTAATTCAGCTGCATATTCGTTATAGAATGTGATGGGGATTCGATAAGGCCCTGCAGTTGTGTAAAATTTTAGCGATTTCAGTTATTTCTCAACCTCGCCGATACTAATATCTATTTCACTCACCTTTTCCGTGGTACGAGAGTTAAACTGGGACAGTACTCCTCGGTGTTCCTTTGTAAACAAACATCGTAGCAGAAGCATCTGAGCACGCAGATAAGCAGTTTTGGTTTGCTATCCTCTGTTTCCGTCTCCTTGAATCGCTAGACCCTCTTTGGTGCCACTAATGGAATTTATACAGGACCAAAAGTTCTTTAGGTTTTGCGAAAGATCTTCAGAAAATATTCAGCCATGGTAGGCACTGATGGCGTCACCCATCGGTCTCTTGACAGGCCAAATGCATTTCACTGAACATCTCTCTAACTGTAGTTCTATGCTTTTTTTTACACCTGTTATGTGATAGTCTGTTTCTTTACAAGTGTCTTCACAGTGATTGCATACCATCTAGCTGTTCATCGTCAGGAACGGTTCTACAAGGTACAAATATTCGGCGTTCTCAGTCAGAAGGCATCCATTTCTAATCCAGAAACGTTGCGAATAGTAGTCCGAATTAACAAACCTAGACAGAATTTTAGGTAGTAAATAAGTATTGCAACAATGTTAAAACAGAACAATATTATAAAAATGAAAACAGAAATCCTAAATTGGCGGGACAGAAGATAATTTATACTCGCAAAAATAAAAATGTAATAGACAAGCAACAAAATTTTCAAGAATGTGCTTTCCTTTACAAGTACGCCACTGCTAAGTTACTTAAACAAGTCGATTTCCGAAAGACGTTTTTGCCAGTGTTCTCATTTTTATATACGACAAACATTGCTATCGTGTACTGTAAACACGATTCATGTGGTCGTAATCTTAAGGAATGTGTAGCCCGATCATTGTCTTGAGAGCTATCTGATTAATAATATGTCTAGATTCTTCTTTCCTTGTCCTAGGTTTTACTCCGGAAATATGAATAATAGTGATTGCTGAAGATTTTATTCCGAAGTTCGCTGACAGTACTCGGAAAACTCAGCGTCTTCCTCCGTGGAAATACGCACACGCTACAGACAGAAAATGTCATTCTGGATAAAATGTGCTACACTGACTTCATTGCTGTTTGCATAGTTCACATGTTTGTATGACACGCGCTCTAAACGTGTTCCGGGATAACTCCATCAGTATAGTACAATCTATTTCTGCGCCATGTAGAAAGTAATAAGAGAACAGCAGCTTCATTTTACCATCAGAATTAATTCTGGACCTAGAGTCATGTTGAGCCAATGGATTCAGCAGCCGTGGGTAATCAAAGCTGATGTGGCATCAGAACGAGTAGAATTAAAAAAGTGGAGCTGTAGTCGGTAGTGGCAAAGTTAGCGTTTCATAATGGAGGCCATGTCTCTGGAACCATGAACTGTTACAATGAAAAACGCAGTGAGGGTCACTGTTTCTTAATAACTACTGGTTTCGATCATACTAGCAGATCATCAGATCTCAGGCTGCAAGCTGCAGTCCGTCAGCAGTGGTAAGAATTCGTACCGGTACTGGCAGTCTCCACCTTGCAGCACCAAATCTGAAGATGATCTGCTAGACAGAACAACACATTTAGTAATGGGAATAGTAGTCCAGACGACTTTCATCATTGTAAAGTTAGCAATGGGGTATACGACTGGACTGTGGTGAAACCTGATGGCTTAGGTGAAAGAGGTTGAAGAGATGATGCAAGTCCGCCAGCATCTGTTAAGTCACAGGGTCGTAACGGGTAGGAAATTAAAGATTTTTGTTAACTTTGCGGCCGTCAGTATAATGTTAAGCTAGAGACAGAGGCTGAAGCAGGATGCATACCGGTCTGTACAGTTGTCATACCTTCGACACATTAATACACAGTGTGCTGAGTAACACATATTCAGCAGCAAGGAGACTGTGATAAAAACCAAGGGAAGAGCCACTACGGGCCAACAGCTCTTTTGCAGGTACGTGTGCAGCGTCCCCGAGCCATTGTTACCTTTCATCTCTCCCAGGTTGCATTCCCCTCCCTTTATCTTATCCTCCCCATCCTAGCTCTTCCCCTTCCTGCGACCCTCCATCAGTGTTTCCTTATGTGACGACACAGCTATTACCTCGGTTCTGCTGTTCCCTTTTGATCTTGACTTGTTTCCACTCCCTCTTTTCTTTCCCTTGGGGGTTTGATCTCCCTTTGTAAAATTGTTTTCGTAGTGTGAGCCACTTTGGGAAGAATTCGCTTCACAGCATCTCAGGCATGGGTTCTTGTCTCCCTCCCTCCTCCCCTTCCCCCCATCCTTCTCCACTGTAACAGTCCCTTCGCTAGGTCACCAGCATGTATAGCCAGTCGATGTAGTGGGACAGTCATGTGCCCATCTGTCTGAGGCCCCTGACAACATAGTTATCACACTTCTGCTAGCTGAGCTGTCACTGCCTCATGTGTGCCTAGGAATGGTTATTCATGTTTTGGGGAGCCTTGGAACTCCTGGAAATGAGTGCTGTACCAGGCAACCCTTGCAACAGCTGAGGGGTGCCACCAGGGTGAGCCCCTGATTGGATTCACCTGAAAATGCTAGGCTACATTCTTCTAGCCAGTCTTCCACAGGTGTCTCTACAGACACGAACGTCTCTCTCTCTCTCTCTCTCTCTCTCTCTCTCCAATCCTACTCCTGGTTTCAGGCCTTCTCTCCTCCATGGCCATCCTGTGGGAGGAGGGTCGGGCCCACTGGCTTGGAACAAAACCCTTTCTCCATTACTTGGTTCGTTCCACTACAGACGAGCTGACTATCACCGCTGCCAAACCGCTATTTTATGTAGAACATATCGAGGATAAGTTTGGTGAAGTTGACTTGATTGCTAAGCTGCGATGTGGTTCCCTACTGATTGAAACCACCTCTGCCAATCAGCATACATATGTGCTTGCGAGCACTTAGGAGACACTCTGGTGAGCGTTAATCCCCACCAGACCTTAAACATGACCCACGACATTATTTTCCACAGGAGACTAATCCTGATCCTTCAATCTGACGAGGAACTCTGAACTAATATGGCATAGCATGACATTCCTTTCGTCTGGTGAGTCCAGAGAGGTCTTAACGACAGTTGCGTTGATAGTGGCAGTTTCATCCATGCTTTTGATAGGGATACCCATCCAGAAAAAGTCATGATCTACTGTTATTGCGTGAAGTCTATCCAACCTCCCATGCAATATTTCCAGTGTATCTGTTTTGTTCGCAGTGCGAGGTGAATCCTGTTTGTAGTGGCTGCGACCGCCGTCTCCATGTGGGAGAGGTTCTTGCACTACGCCACTAAAGTGTGTGAAGTGTTCTTGCCACATTCTCCTTGCTCACCTGATTGTCAGATCCAAAGAAAGGAAAGGAATATTCAGGAATTTAGGACTTTTCGATTATCTGTCCTACTCAGAGGCTCGACAGTAATTCGATCGTCACCGACCAGTATCTTTAATGCCTTTGCTTATGTTGCGTCCTTCACTGTTCCTACTTTCTCATCTCCATCCTGCTCCATTCCCTTTGCTCCTCCCTGGTGGTCCTGTTCTGTCACCTCCCACAAAAGCTGCTCCTCCTCGACCAGAGAAAAAACCTCTTCTCTGGCACTCACCCAGGATGGGGATGGGGCTCCCTTCCAGAATCCAATCGCTGTCGTCTCCAGGACGAGAAGGATATTGCTTAGAGTCGGACACGGTACCTGCCCTTTGTGGACCTCAATGCTGCTCATTTCGGATCCTGATATTGCTGACACTTGCTCCTCTCACCCTCCAAAGGAGAAGAAGAGAAAGCGTAAGTCTTGGGATGAGGCCTCTGGACATCTGAAGGGGTGACGCACAGAACTTCTCAATTGTGATCCGATCTTACGCTCACAGATGTCCCTTCGGATTACAGACGACGACTCAGCGCAATGACTGATTCCAGTATGTGCAATGTCCATCTGGTACCTTTTACTATCCTCCTCCAATGGAACTGTAATGTTTACTACCGTTACCTTCCAGAACTGCAGTCTCTTCTTTCTCTCTATTCTGTACCTTGGGTTGCATTGCAGGAACCTCGTTTTGTGGGTACTCATTCGCTGACTCTTCAAAGCTTCCAAGCCTTTTGCTGGAAGTGGGTCAGCACTTTGCGAGCCCACAGTGGTGTCTGTACGACGGTACACATGGAAATAGTTGGTTCCTGGGTTCCTCTTCGTTCCAGACTGGAAGCAGTAGTGTCTGTGATAACGACATGCAGTCTTTCTTCCTCCAGACTGGCCTCCTATTCTACACGCTCTTCTTGTCATCTGTCGAGAGTTCAACCCCCCACCCCTCTCCTTCTTTTGTGTCGTCTAGTTGTCAGTTTAGGCTTGTCCAATGGGAAGCAAGGAGAGGATGTTCTTTGGTGGCCGGTATCCTCTTTCTATAACACAACTGCAAGCGTGTATTAACATGGTTCTTTAGTACTATAAACAGAGCTACTTACCTTAAAGCAAGTTGTCGTGGTACAAGCTCTTCTGTAATAGACCACGTCAGCATCACTGATGGTGAAGCCCAAGAACCGCTATGTACACTACTCTGGTTGCTATGTACTGCCTGGAACTGAGACTCTTTCTGTGACTGCAAGTGACTGGGCTGCGACTGAGACTCGACTAGGTGACTGACTGACTGACTGACTGACTGACTGACTGACTTCTCTGGTTCGTGGCGGTGATCAAAATACTAGCACTCCAGAGGGTGTTGGGGGTGTATTGCATGAGAGTGTGAAACCTGGTAGTCAAGGGAAGGCAGGATTCGGTTACGATTGTGGATGGGGCCGTAATCAGTTACTGTTGGTTGCCTTTTATAGTTACACACAATTTGTTTTAAACCAGTAATTCCAGACTCAACAATAAATAAAAATACCACACCTTAATTAATAAGGAATAAACAACTGTGTAAATAAGTGTTTTCAGGGAGTTACAATTTAGCACATCACCATTACAGATACTGCAGATATTGTTTTAAAAGCAAGCCACTGTGATCTGGGGAGAAGACCTTACAAGCCAGGAATGGCAATAAATTAAGAATTTTTTAAAACTCGCTGCAACTTACAAATTACAGGTATTGAAATATGAAAGGCAAGTCGCCACAAAGACAGCGGAAGGCACCAGACGCCAGGAATGGCATTAAATAAGGCTTTAAAGGCTTACTGCGTAAATACAAATACCAAATTAGAATTTTAAGGCAAATGACCATAATCACGGCTGAATGCCTTACACTCCAAGAACGGTAATAATATAAAGAATTTAGAAATCTGCGGTAAAACAGCAAATACAATAGCAAAGGTTAATTTAAAAAGGCAACTGATCACCAGACGGGTGAAATAAGATGACGGTAAACTTTGTAACACAACCCTTAACATCCACTGAACGCTACAGTGCTAGATTTATTCCAGAAGGCGACCATAACTATTAACTAGACATATATAACATTTAATGTAGGCATTACAAGCTATTGTAATAAATAATACAATAATAAAACACAAAGACCAGTACATAAGTTCCTGAAAGAGTACTGAGGCAGATTATACCCGCAGAAGGCGTGGACTGAAGGAGCTTTACACTGAACTATTGGCCACCAGTCCTCCTTTTAGAACACACACGTCTCACAAGAACCAAGGGGCCACAGACGGTGCTCCAGGAATCTACCTCTGAGAAGGTCTGGGAACAAACACTTTCGCGAGCGATGAGACAGGCAGCCAAGAGTTGCATTCACTTCACAAGATGATAACTCAAACTAGTAGCAGTGTAACGAATGACTAATGATAATCTTGCTGAAGCTACCTGACTTTCGATAAACCAAATGCAACGATGTAACAATACGCCAATGCCGGAACCGGTGGTCTGCACTACGTCCGCAGAATGCCGTGTTCAGAGCGCCTGGAACGAGAAAGGAACCACTACCACCAGAGTAGAAGAATCACCAAACTGCCTACATTCAAGAAAGTCAAAACTACACTCCTTACCGGACAGCAGCGGCAAGTCGAGGAAACGTACACTGCCGTTACATACACTAACCCCTCAGGGTAGGTAACTGGGATGTTAGCGGCCAGCAGGCAACAAAAATTACCGCTGGTTGAACTTAACAAATTGTAAAAAGTTGAACGCAGTAAATAGTAGTAAGAATTGCGAAAAAAATAGAATGAAATATCGGAGTTCGATATTTACATTTCAATATCGATGTATACCGGTATCTTTTTGAAAAAAATATATTTTATCAATAGCCCTAATCCCACCCACTCCACCACAGAATGGCATTAATGAGTCTGTACGGAGTTTGACCAACGCCATTCTTCTCACAGCTGCTTCGGCGATTCGTTCATCAATGAGTTCTCCTCGACAGAAGACTGTCCCTTGGTGGACCCTCAAACTTTCTACGGCTATTAAAAATTGCCGTTACGCTCTCCGACGCTACCAATTTCATCTATCTCCCGACGACCTCCTGGCCTTTAAATGGCTTCTTCACTGGGCTCTTCATCTTCTTAAACACCAGAAACTTATTTTTTTTTGGGAAAGATATGTTATTTCCATAGGGCTGCATACTCATTCTTTGCAGATATGGGAAAAAATAAGCAGCATTTTTAGCCGCCGTCTGGCATGTCCCAGGAATTTCCGTGAATTGTTTCATTGCCACCAGCCTGGACTTCATCGCTGAACATTTTGCTTAGAATTCCGCCCATGCCTCAGTGTCGGCCCACTATCCGCCTATATTCTGTCTTCTTAAATTATGTTTGGAGTGAATACTTTCTTTCCTTCCCTGCTGCCTGGAGAATTAAAACACCCAGTTTGGTGAGAGGGGATTCACCAGCGCCCTTGATCTCTATCCCATCAAGTCTCCTGGACGGATTGCCCACAACCAAATACAGCAACACTCACCAGTGGCTAGCCAACGTCGTATACTTGTCCATTCTTAATAGCCTCTGGAGCGAAGGGAAATTACCTTCCCAGAAAGTGTCGTCATTCCCGGTCTGAAATTGTGTAAATTGTCTACCATCTTATGGTTTTAACCAATGTCTTCTGCAAGTTACCTGAACATGTGGTGAGTGGACGGCCGAGACCTGGCTTTGTACCAGGCTGGTCTCCTCTGAGGCAACTCTACTGCAGATAATTTAGTCCACCTGAAGTCTGCTGTCCGAATGGCTTTTTCCTGCCTTCATCATCTTGTTGCGGTCTTCTTCGATCTACATAAAGTTTGACAACACATGGCACCACAACTTGCTTGCCACCTTACGTGAGTGCGGCCTCCATGGCCCACTCACGACTTTTAACTAGAACTTACTTTCACGTCTTACTTCTCAGACACAGGTTGGTGCCTTCTGTAATACCTCCCATCTGCAAGAAAATGGGGTTCTGCATAGTTGTTTGGAGTGTTCCTCTCTTTTCAGTGTCTACCAGTGGTCTGCTGCCGGCTGTGGGGCCTATGGTGACTCCCTGCTTGTATGCTGATGATTATTGCATTTATTTTCGTTTGCCCACTTGGGATACTGCAGGGAGAACGACACTGAGCACAATCTGGGGCTCTCACACACGGCTTAAACTTTTCGGTTGCCAAGACCTGTGTTTTGAATTTCTGTCATCATACAGTGCACCCCCATCCAGATCTGAACCACGATGGCCAGCCTCTCAATGTGGTGTACTCTCATCTTCTTTTGTGACTGGTCTTTGATGCCCGTTTGACATGGCTTCCCCAACTTCATCAACTATAGCAGACATGTTGATAGCACCTCAATGCTCTTCACTACCTCAGCAACATCAGCTGGAGTGCAGATCACTCTACTCTGATTGGCTCTAGACAGCATTGATCCAGTCCCATCTCGATTACAGGAGTCTCACTGCTTGACATCACTTTCGACGTTACAGGCTATGTACCCAATACTCGATTATGGAATATGACTGATAAATGGTGTCATTCAGACTAGTTCCATGATCTGCCTCATAACAGAAGCAGGGGTTCCATCATTGAAGATTCTGCAGCCACGACGATTGATTGCTTTTGTGTTAAGCATCTGCTGCTCCCTGGAGAAACGAAAATACCATATCCTCTTTCCACGTATGGAGATCCACTTCCTGCAACAGTTGCCCAAACCTGGGTTTATGCTCGCCATCTGCATTCCACTGAACTCCAACTTTCCCCTCACCACCTCTTCTTTGGGCCCATCCACGTGCACAACCATGGTGCATCCCCTGTCTACTGCTGTCTTGACCTATCATAAGGCCCAAAAGACTGGCCTCATCCTGAAGCCCTCTGCAGCCAATTTATTCTTCTCCATTCTCAGCACTTTTCAGGGTTCAGAATTAGACTATACTGATGGCTCGTTGGTTGCCAGTCATGTTGACTTTACTTACTCTCATCTGAGATATAATGAACTCTACTCCTTGTTGGATGATCGCAGCGTTTTCACTGTAGAGTTGGTAGCCATCTCTCGTGTTCTTGAGCATATCCATTACTACACTCGTAAAGCCTTCCTCATCTGTAGCGACTGTTTGAGCAGTTTATAAGCATCTTGACTAGCGCCACCCTGGGCATCCTTGGTACTGACTATTCAGGATTCCCTTTTTGCTCTTGAACAATGTGGAAACTTGGACTTCAACTGAACCATGGGTCACATTGGGATCCTGGGGAATGAACTCGCTGACAAGGGGTGGTCAAATTGGCTGCCAGCAAGCCACTTCTTGAGATAGATATTCTGGAATAGGATCTTCGGTCAGTATTATGCCATGAACTACTAAGGGTCTGGAATTCGGAGTAGCGTACTCCGACTCTGAAAAACAAAGTAAGGGTGATAAAGGAGACAAAGAATCTGTGGAGGTCCTTCATGTGGACCTCTTGCGAGTACATCATCATCCTTGCTGGCTCTGTATCAGCTATACTGGGCAGACGTGGATCTCCTCCATCACTAGGATCCACCCATTGTTGCTGTGAGGTGTGTTTGACGGTGTTCCAAGTTTTGCTAGACTCTCATAACGCGGTCACCCTGCTGCAGGTTCTTAATCTTCCTGATCGCTACCAGTGGTGTCAGTGGACAATGCTTCAGTGGCAGAGATGGTCTTCAGTTTATTCGTGAAGGGCGATTTTACCACTCTCTCTAATGGAGGGTACCTCATCACTGTTATCCCACTCAGAGGTTGACAGAGCACCCTCTTGCCTATTCTACCTGGAATATTCAATGACTTACTGGGCTTGATGACAAACCCCATCCCTCGCCCCACCAGCTCTCTTGCTCTTCTCCCCCTTTTAATGTGTTCTATTTGAGTTAGTAGTCTTCCTCTGTTTTCATATGCTTCTCTTATTCTATCCATATTGATAGTCTTTGAGTATCGTCAAGTGGGGTGCTTCTGATAAGTGGCAGGAGATATGTCCTCTACCACACTTTGTCTTTTAGGGACTCTGTCTGCTGCTGAGAAGGTGCACCTTGCTGTCTCCCTTTCTCTCTTTCCCTTTTTCTTCTTCCTCGTCCTCTTCTCTAGACTCTGTTGACGTTTAGGTAGACCTTGGGATGTTCTTTCTTTGGGTTTCACGCACTAGGCCCTTCTTTGGTGCGTAGTTTTGTTGACTTTCTGTTCCAGGTAGGAGGGACTGATGACCTCGTAGACCTTCTAGTTTATTCCCTTTAATCATTAAACAAATCAACCATCCAAGCTACTAAAACAAAGGGGAGAGAGACAAGCATATCCATTAGCTTGTAAGAAATGGCGCAAGAATGTCTACCTGTTTCACAAGAACACACAGTGAGGACCTGATACAGCAGTTATCAGCCTGTTAAATGAATATGACAGAGTGAGGGTACAAGCGGTCCTTACGAACAGTCTCACGTCGTAGCATCATGCTAGCTTCCTTTAAATACTAGTTTCCAGCTCTCATCGGTCGATCATGGGGGTCGATGGCATTCACAGCAATGCCACTCGATTCTACGATTACGATATTGTATGAACCTATGATCCAACAACACTACATTTCAGTGTTGCCAGCAGTGAACGTCAATGCAGTATGCAGCAATAGGGTCTCTTGGGATCCACATTCGTGTTAAGCACCCAGCATCCTCCAGATGCTGAAACCTACCAGGTCGATAGGAATGAGATCAACCGACCATACGACTAAGTCACCAGATCATCGTAGAATTCGGAATGGAACCGAGAACACTCCAACAGCCAGAGCGATACCAAAGTCTCGTGCTAGGCTCGGCCGCAGTCTGCTAACCAGCAGCACTCTGTGGCATCGTGGAAATTGACACCATCACCTGGGGGTGCAGATGTTGAGATGACTAAACAGACGTCAGTTACAACCAACATGCAGCTGAATGAAGCATCAGTCGAGGCTGGTGCGGGACAGCAATGAATTGTAAACACAGTGAATGAGTGACTGAACTTTGTTTTACTAGCGTCGCAAGCGCTTCACAAGTTCTCAGAGGCCTTCCAGACCTCACACAGGGGTTTCCCGCTTCCGTGCTCAGTCACCTCAGTCTAAATGTCGCCGAAGGATCCATTGCTCTGGAGACTATGGACAAAAGTGTGCAGACAATGCAAAGAGTTGTATATTTTGACAAATAAAATAGTCAAAGTTAAAATTAATGTTTTCAGACAAGTAGAGACGAAAAAGTTTCTTCTATTAGGGAGTAGTCCTTGGAGGTGAATGTTTGAACTGTTTTACAGAACTCCATGGGTAGGGGATACCAGGTAACTAGTATTTTGAGGCCAAGTGCAGTTACAAGTAACGTCAGTAAAATGAAAATGACACTCCCGTCTCCAAAAGAAGTAACATCCATCATAAAATCCTTAAAATCAAAGTATTCTTGTAGTTATGACATATCAATGAAGTTAATGAAAGAGTTCTCATTTGAGTTGAGTTCTTACGTTGATCTCTCATCAGCGGAACATTTCCAGACTGGCTAAAATATGCTACAGTTAAGCCTGTTTAAAAGAATGTGGATAAAGAGGTACTGTCAAACTATCGACCAATTTCACATTTTCCTGCTTTTTCAAAAATATTTGGAACAAACGTGTTAAAGCATCTTCTTAAGCATCTGAAGGCTAATGATGTATAGACAGTCACAGTTTGCGTTCTTTGGGGATCCCATAACAGAGGTTATTTGCATGTACAGTGAGAATGTACTTAATTTACTAGATAACAAATTATAGGCTACTGGCATTTTCTCTGAGTCGTCAAAAGTCTTTTACTGTGTGAATCCTAGCATTCTGTTAAGTAAATTAGAATATTATGTTATCGGCAGTGGTGCAAAATAGTTAGTCTTACTTAACTAGCAAGAAACAAAGGATATCGTTGCGAAATACCTGCGGAGTAACCAGTCACACTTCGAAATAATTACATGTGATGTTCCTCAAGGTTCCCTCCAGGTTCTGTTGCTTTTTGCTGTGTACCTTAATGACCTCTCGTCTGTTACATTGCGATGCTAAGTTCGATTTGTTTGCAGATTATACAAACATTGCAGTAAATAGCAAGCAAAGTACAGATTTAGAAATGACTGCTAATCAAACTTTCACTGCCCTTAATAAATGGTTTAAAGCTCTCATTGTTATTAAACTTGTGAATACCCACTCTATGCAGTTCAGAAAATGTAAGATTTCCTTCTAGCATATGTATAACTTATGAAGACATGCAGATAGAGATTCATTTGTGGCGTAAATTAAAGATAATCATGTATAAATCTGTTCAATGACCTTTGTATTCTAACCACTCCTTCTCAGTGTATTTATTCCTTAATGAAATTAACTGCAAGTCATATACCTCTATTTGCAACTGATAGCTCAATACACAGTATCAATACTAGGAATAAGAACAATCTACATAAAGACGAGAGATCACTTACCTTAGTCCAAGAAAGGGGGCAAATATTCAGGTACAAACGTTTTCAATAAATTATCAGCAACCATTAATACTGTAAATAACAGCAGTTCCAGTTTACTGTAATGTAATCACGTATTTTGACAATTTCCTGACAAATTATCAGGGAAGTGAGTATCATATTCAAATGTTTTGTGTTTTTCATGTAATACTTTGACTTGTTCCACAACCAAGAGAATCATCTTATTCTGGGCCTATGGAACGAAACCTGTATCTAATGTAGGATTCAGCAGTGTTGTGTGTTTTCTGCTCTGATGAAAGATATTGGCAAGGATCATATAGTGGCTATTGGGGTAGGCCGGTGTATTTGCTGTCCAATTGAGGATATCAGAAATAAACTTGTTAATGTTGTTCACATAAATATGAGGATCATATATCTCTTTGAATGATATGGCAAGCCCTGAACTAAGTTTTCTGTAGGATGTGTAAATGCTAAGCTCCATGAGCCAAACTGGCGAAAAAATGGTAGGTTGGACAGCACAAAGGTTAACAATTTTGCATTAGGACTTTTGTATCGAAACATTAAAAGCTCGTTCTGTGAAAAAAAAATAGCTCATATCATTTCAAAACAATGAAACAACTAGAAATATTTCTAGAGATGTGCTCTGTTAACAGATCATTTGGAAGTCAAAGAAATGAAACAGACGCTACTAGATGGGTAGCAGTAAGTGCCACATTACATGAGGAGGACGGGGAGTAGCTGGATACAAAAAAGTAACAGCTCCAAGCTATAGGCATTAGTGAATACTACGTTGTCTACCAGTCTGTAAGACCCCCAAAAGGAAACGTTAGCTTCATTAAGCAATTCGAGGATCTGCTAAAAGATTAAGTAGAAATAATTGGGAAGTAACTGTTCGTGTAAATCTACAGATAGATTTTGTTTTGGATAGTTCTAATAGAGGACTCTGCTTCATGATGAGATTTATGGGACTGGCTGGCTGACTGAGTGACCGACTAACTCACTCCACCATATCAACTCCGTCCACCCCTCCCACAGGGGGCTCGCTACTCTTTCATAGGTTCGTGCTTGGCTACTATGGGCCCCCGAGCCTTTGCAGCATTTTTTCCCCTTTGGTGCTTCATGTCTATCGTCTTGGTGTTCTTTTCCCTTCCCTTGGGGCACACGTCTGGGGTGTTATTGGTAATGTTCTTCATTCTGGCACTGACATAAGAACAGAATCACCTTTGTTTTCCGCTCCCTTTTCCTTTCTTTGTTTCCCTTCTCATCTGGTTCCTCTGCCTCAGCGTTTGAAATTACTCTTTTTCTTCTTCCTCCCCAAGTGCTCCTGAAGGCCAGCCCACCCATCTGACACATAACAGGTAATGCACAATTCTCCCCCCCCCCCCCCTCCCGAGGTTGACAGAGTTCACACGTATCCCCTGGTACAGGCCAGGCTCAGGGAGGGGTGATTGCCTTAGCTGCTACGTTCCCAAATCGCCAATTGGTCGCTCTGTCCGGTGTACAGAAGATGTGACCTAAAGTGTGAACAATCACCGAATTCGGGTGCGCCCCCCATGAGGGGGCCCACAGCTGGAAGGAGTGCACCATCATAAATCCTAGCAGTCATGGGGATTTTCTCGCCATGAGCCAGTTATCTTTACAGTCAATGGCTTCGAAACGTAAACGAAATAAGGCTAACGATTCAGAGACCCTCCCAGCTGCACCACAGTTCCTCTTGGTTTCACATACTGAAGACAGTCAGTCCTTTGCTACAGTAAATCCGTTCATTATTCAGAAAGGCGTTGATGCAGTCAACAGCCCTGTGAAATGTTGCTCTCGTTTTTGCAGTGGCACGTTTGGAGACAACTTCTGATTCTCAAGCACAATAACTGCTTCCAGCTTCGCTCCTCCAAGGCAATCCTGTTCATGTAGAGGCCCATCAAATTCAGATTTCTTCCTGTGGTGTTACTTACACTAGGTTCCCCCCTGCGGGTCCAGGTTAAGAATAGGCCCGAGGTATTCCTGCCTGTCGTAAGAGGCGACTAAAAGGAGTTTCAACCGTTTCGGCCTTCCATGTGGTCCCCCTTGGGTTTTGACCTGCATTTTTTCAAAATTCTACAGAAGTACGAGCCTTTTGGGGAAGGACGCCTTACGTGGTGTATCACTGGTCTTCCGTGCACTAAGACCTCGGCACTCAGCATTGTAACGGCGTTGTAACCACACCCACTATTCCTCAAATTGGGCCCAAACGCCAGATGGGTTGCCCAAGTTACGCCCATAGTGCGTCCCCATCTGCACCTACGATCATGATGGACCTTCCATGGCACCCAAAATCCAGCACGGTAGCCAGCCCGTTGTGGTGGGGTCGTCATGTACCCTCTAGGTTGTAGCCCCCTGACAACACAGGGATCGTACTGCCGATACCTAAGCTGCACCCTCCCCACGTCGGCCAAGGAGTAGATGCCCGTCTCCTTGGGGCATCGGGACTCCCGGCAACGGTCATCCTGCCAGGTGGCCCTTGTTGAGGCTGGGTGGCACCCGTGGGGAGAGCCCCTGGTCGGAGTGGGTGGTATCGGGGCGGACGTTTCGCAGATGAAACGTTAACATGTATCAGGTCGCTCTGCGGCAGAGTCTTTTAAAAAGAAAGGTACTGTCTCTGGTTCTGGTTCTCCTGCCCTTTCCCCCTTTGGCCACTCCCTGGGAGGAAGGACAGGCCCGCCGGCTTGGAGTGAAGAACTTCCCCCGCTATTTGGTCTGTTCTCGGACCGATGGGGGGACGTTCGCCTCCTCCAAGCCCATGTTCTTTGTTCAGCACATCGAGGACATCTTCAGGGAAATCGAGGCTCTCAGTAAAATGCGTTCGGGGTCCGTTCTTATAAAGACCACCTCCGCCACACAGTCGGCGGCGCTCCAGGCGTGCGACCGACTAGGGGACATCCCAGTGTCCATTGTCCCGCATCTGGCACTGAATAGGATGCAGGGGGTTATTTTTCATCGGGACCTCCTGCTGCAATCTGATGAGGAGCTCAGGGCCAACCTGGAGCGCCAAGGCGTGAATTTCGTCCGGCGAGTCCAGCGCGGCCCCAAAGACTGTCGCATCGACACCGGGGCCTTTATCCTTGCCTTCGAGGGGGACGTTCTCCCGGAGAAGGTCAAGGTGATGTGCTATCGGTGCGACGTGCGACCTTACGTCCCGCCTCCTATGCGCTGTTTTCGGTGTTTGCGCTTTGGGCACATGTCATCACGGTGTGAGGCTGAGCCCCTTTGTGGCGATTGTGGACGTCCTCTTCGTGAGGAACATACATGCACCCCACCACCTCGGTGCGTTAATTGTCCTGGCATCCAGTCGCCTAGATCCTCAGACTGCCCTGCATATCAGAAGGAGAAGAAGATACAAGAATTCAAAACTTTGGATTGTCTCTCTTATTCTGAGGCCAGGAAGAAGTATGACCGCCTCCATCCCGTGCCGTTGATCACTTTGTTTGCCTCAGTTGTGTCCACTCCTTCTGTGGTAACCTCACCCATATCCTGTCCCCCCCTCCGCCTCCTCTGCCCATCAGGGGGCTCTGCCTCTGCCTCCCAAATCCCTCCCTTCCAAATCCTCCTGCCCCAGGGGCCACCCTTCCTCCTCCTCCTCTCCCCCCGCCACCTGAGAAGCGATCCTCTTCTCAGGCGTCTATCGGGGAAACGTTCCGGACCCCAGCTTCCGAGGTCTGGCGTTCCAAAACGGACCCCGCGCGTGAGGACCTTCTTCGGGTCCAGCCCACCATCCCTGTGCCTCCTCGGCCTTCCAAGAAGGCCTCCAAGAAGAAGTCTCTATCCCCCTCTCCACCCCGGCGCGTTTCGTCTGACGCTCCATCCGTGAGTCGCTGCTCCCGACCGTCCTCAGTTTCGCCGGGATGCTCTGCTGCCAGGCGCTCAGCTGGCCTCTCGTCGGCAAATGATGCTGCCCCTCCTACACAACCAGGGACAGCGGCAGCAGCTGGCGATGACCCGATGGAACCGGATCCGCCTCCCGCCGGTTGTAGCGTTGTTCCCTCGAAACCTGGCCCTCCGCGGCCATCGAGGTGACCAGCTCTTCCCCCATCTCATTCCCCCAACTTTTTGACTAGCGATGGCCTTGTTACATTGGAACATAAGAGGTATTCGATCTAGTCGGGAGGAATTACAACTGCTCCTCCGCCTGCACTGTCCACTCGTCCTTGGTCTCCAGAAAACCAAGTTGTGCCCGACTGACCGTATTGCCTTTACCCACTATACCTCGGAGCGGTATGACCTCACCCCTGTGGACGGTATCCCAGCTCATGGTGGGGTCATGTTGCTCGTTCGGGACGATGTCTATTACCATCCCATCCCATTGACCACCCCACTCCAAGCAATAGCTGTCCGTATTAGTCTTTCTGCTTTTACTTTTCAGTTTGTACCATCTACACTCCACCGTCATCTGCTGTTAGTCGGGCTGACATGATGCACTTGATCGTTCAGCTTCCCCTGCCGTTTTTATTGTTTGGCGGCTTCAATGCCCATCAGCCCCTTTGGGGCTCCCCTGCATCCTGTCAAAGAGGCTCACTCTTGGCGGATGTCTCCAACCATCTCAATCTTGTCTGCCTCAATACCGGTGCCCTGACTTTCCTCTCGGACTCTACTCATACCTACTCCCACTTGGACCTCTCGATCTGTTCTACCACTCTTGCCCGTCGGTTCGAATGGTATGTCTTTTCTGACACCTATTCGAGCGACCACTTCCCCTGTGTCGTTCGTCTCCTGCACCACACCCCATCCCCACGTCCTTCGAGCTGGAACATACCGAAAGCTGACTGGGGACTTTACTCCTCCCTGGTGACCTTTCCGGACCACGATTTTCTCAGTTGTGACAGTCAGGTCGAATACTTCACAGCTGTTATCATCAATGCTGCCGAACGTTCCATTCCTCATACTACCTCTTCTTCACGTCGCGTTTCCGTCCCCTGGTGGAACGAGGCTTGTAGGGACGCTATCCGTGCTCGACGACGTGCTTTACGCACCTTACGCCGCCATCCTACGTTGGCGAATTGTATTGAATACAAACGACTCCGAGCGCAATGCCGTAGAGTCATCAAAGACAGCAAAAAACTTGTTGGGCCTCTTTCACCAGCTCCTTTAACAGTTTTACTCTCTCTTCCGTCGATTGGGTGGCCTGCGCCAGATGTCGGGCATTAAGGCACACTCCTGACCTCAGGTAATGAGGTCCTTGTTGATCCTGTGGCTGTCTCCAACGCCTTTGGCCGCTTTATCGCGGAGGTTTCAAGCTCCGCCCATTACCACCCTGCCTTCCTTCCCAGGAAAGAGGCAGAAGGGGCTCGGCGACCTTCCTTCCACTCGCTGAATCTGGAAACTTATAATGCCCCCTTTACTATGCGGGAACTCGAACGTGCGCTTGCACTGTCCTGGTCCTCTGCTCCGGGGCCAGATGCTATTTACGTTCAGATGCTGGCACACCTTTCTCCGGCGGGCAAAAGCTACCTACTTCGTACCTACAATCGCGTCTGGACCGAAGGTCAGGTCCCCATGCGTTCGCGTGACGCCGTCGTTGTTCCTATACCCAAACCCGGGAAGGATAGACACCTTCCTTCTAGTTACCGCCCCATTTCTCTTACAAGCTATGTCTGTAAGGTGATGGAGCGCATGGTTAATGCTCGGTTAGTCTGGATTCTTGAATCTCGATGGCTACTTACTAATGTCCAATGCGTCTTTCGTCACCGCCGCTCCGCTATTGTCCAACTTGTGACCTTGTCGACATTCATCATGAACAACTTTTTGCGAAGGCGCCAAACGGTAGCCATGTTCTTCGATTTGGAGAAGGCTTATGATACCTGTTGGAGAGGAGGTATCCTCCGCACTATGCACAGGTGGGGCCTACGCGGTCGCCTGCCCCTTTTTATTGATTCCTTTTTAACGGATCGAAAGTTTAGGGTACGTGTGGGTTCCGTATTGTCCGACGTCTTCCTCCAGGAGAATGGAGTGCCTCAGGGCTCCGTCTTGAGCGTAGCCCTTTTTGCCATCACAATCAATCCAATTATGGATTGCATTCCACCTAATGTCTCAGGCTCTCTCTTTGTCGATGACTTCACGATCTACTGCAGTGCCCAGAGAACATGCCTCCTGGAGCGCTGCCTTCAGCGTTGTCTAGACAGCCTCTACTCATGGAGCATGGCAAATGGCTTCCGGTTCTCTGAAGAGAAGACGGTTTGTATCAACTTTTGGCGATATAAAGCGTTCCTTCCGCCATCCTTAAATCTCGGTCCCTTTGTTCTCCCATTCGTGGAAACAACTAAGTTTCTAGGGCTCACGTTGGACAGGAAACTGTGTTGGTCTTCACATGTCTCTTATTTGGCGGCCCGTTGTACACGTTCCCTTAATGTCCTCAGAGTTCTTAGCGGTTCATCTTGGGGAGTGGATCGCACTGTCCTGCTTCTCTTGTATCGATCCATAGTCCGATCGAAGCTGGATTATGGGAGCTTCGTCTACTCGTCCGCTCGGCCTTACGCCGGCTCAACTCCATCCACCATCGGGGGTTACGTCTTGCGACCGGAGCCTTCTACACTAGTCCTGTCGAGAGTCTTTATGCTGAAGCTGCCGAATTACCATTGACCAACCGGCGCGACGTACTGCTGTGTCGGTATGCCTGCCGGCTGTTGTCTATGCCCGACCACCCCTCTTACCAGTCCTTTTTCGCCGATTCTCTCGACCATCAGTATGAGTTGTATGTGTCTGCCCCGCTGCCCCCCGGAGTCCGCTTCCGTCGCCTGCTTCGACAATTGGATTTTGCCCTCCCTACCACCTTCAGAGAGGGTGAGAGCCCGACACCACCTTGGCTCCAGGCTCCGGTTCATATTTATCTCGACCTCAGCTCACTCCCGAAGGAGGGTACTCTGGCTGCAGTGTATTGCTCACGGTTTGTCGAACTTCGTGCTCGACTTGCCGGTCACACCTTTATTTACACCGATGGCTCCAAAACTGACGATGGTGTCGGCTGTGCCTTTGTCGTCGGGGCCGCCACCTTTAAATACCGGCACCTCGACCAATGTTCCAGCTTTACGGCAGAGCTTTTTGCTCTCCATCAGGCCGTTCAGTATGCCCGCCGCCACCGCCATTCATCGTATGTACTCTGCTCTGACTCACTCAGTGCTCTTCAGAGCCTTGGAGCTCCCTATCCTGTCCATCCATTGATTCAACGGATACAGCAGTCCCTCCATTATTTCGCTGATAATGGTTCTCCTGTCAGCTTTCTGTGGGTTCCTGGACATGCAGGAGTGCCTGGGAATGAGGCTGCGGATGCTGCAGCCAAGGCTGCAGTCCTCCTGCCTCGGCCAGCCTCCCATTGTGTCCCGTCATATGACGTTCGTGGGGATGTTTGTAAGAGGCTTGTGTCGTTGTGGTGGGATGCTTGGTCATCCCTCCAAGGAAACAAGCTCCAGGTAGTAAAACCGCTCCCAACTGCTTGGACAACCTCCTCCCGACCATCTCGGCGAGAGGAGGTCCTTCTGACCAGGTTGTGGATTGGGCATTGCCGGTTTAGCCACCGCTACCTGCTCTCCGGTGACCCAGCCCCGCAGTGCCCTTGTGGTCAGGCATTAACAGTGCGCCATGTTTTATTGTCGTGTCCCCGTTTTAGTCAATTTCGTGTTGTCCTGTCCCTGCCATCTACTTTACCGGATATTTTAGTTGACGACGATCGAGCAGCTGCTCGTGTTCTGCGTTTTATAACTTTGACTGGCTTGTCCAAAGGCATCTAACTCTTTTACTTATTTTATCTGCATCTTTGTAAGGACTTTCTTATGTCCCCCCCCCCTCCCCTTGAGTTTTAATAGATTCTATGTGCTCTAACGATTGTGACTGGGCGCTAATGACCTCAGTAGTTGAGCGCCCTTAAACCCCAACAAAAAAAAAATTACACTAGATTGCTCGATGATCTGAATGAGGTGGGAATCCAGATGTACCTCTCTGATCAGGGCATCACTGTAGTGCATCGTGTGATGGAAAAGATAGATGCGTCCTGCACTCTTTTCTCACTTTTGGTAGAGTGTTGCTTCTGTCAAAGATCAAAGCAGATTATGAAGTTATCGTAGTCTGGCTGTACATTCCGAACCCAATGCGCTGCTATCAGTGTCATCATTCCAATCAAACTCGAATGTCCTGTCGAAACATTCCCGAGTGTGTAGCCTGAGCTAGGGATTCTCACAACGGCAATTGTCTGCCTCCTCCTGTGTCAACTGCAATGGCGACCTTGCTGCCTTCTCCAGAGATTGTCCCATGAATCTCGATGAGCAGGCTATCCCGAAGATCCAAGTGAAGGGAAAAGTACCTTACCTGGTCGCTTGCAAGATGTCGGCTAGTTGGAAACCGTGCAATCTACCATCTAACACTTACAGTAATGTTCTTGCTACTCTTCCTTCACAAAGGACATGGCAATGCAGACATGCGACATCAAATTCAGCACTGCAGTTGTGAAATTGCGAAGTGTCATGGTCGAGTCCCTGTCTCATCCTCCAGCAGTGCAACAAGGCACTAAACTTTCGCCTCACATGGCCAAGTCACCTGCTAAACAAACTGGCAGGTCAGAAAGGACAGAAGGAATGATCCTGAGAAGACTTCCTTAGTCCCTCCACCAAAACAACATTTGTCTTCCTCTGACAACCGAAAAGGCTCGAAGAAGTCCAACAAAGGCATACGGTCTTCTTCTTCGCTGCTAAGAGATCCTCTTCGACGCTGTCGCCACGTGATACCCTCGCCCAGCCGACCTCAGTGTCGCTGGTGTGCACTACCAACCGTTTTTCTGCCCTGGACTCCCCAGATCAACAGAAGAAGAATGCCGACGTCTCTATAGATCTCTTGGAGTATGATCCTCCAGCCTCTTCGCCCTGTAGCAGTGAGTCTTTCAGCCACCTAGGTGACGCCCCTTCGTCTGTTCCCTCTTCTCCTTTCCTTATCATGACTCTACTCCAATAGAACATTTACGGTCTTGGATTCCACAAAGAGGACTTACGGCTGATCTTAGAAACACAGTGTCGACTTGTTCCCTGTCTCCAGGAAACAGAATTAAGTCTTCATGACCACTTTGAGCTCTGCCATTTTTCCCAGTCCCGTTTTGACCACCCCTCCTCCCCCTGAGGATGGCAAACCATCTCATGGAAGAGTCATGCTGCCCATCCAGGATGATGATCATACTCAATCCACCTCCCTAACAACCCAGCTGCCACATGTTGCAGTCCACACTTTCCTTCCTCATTTGACTTTTACCTTTGTACAGTTTACATCCCTTTGTGATTCGATGCCACCAGGGCAGACTTCGTCCAGATTATTGGATGACTCTCTCATCCCTTTCTGCTGCTCAGTGACTTTAAAGCACACCATCCCCTTTGTAGTTCACCCAGAATATGTCTGAGAGGTGCCCTCTTGGCTGACTTCGCTATCATCTTAACCTCATTTAACACATGAGCACACATGTTCCTTTCAGATTCCAAGCATATCCGTTCCCATTTCGACCTCGCCTTCTGCACTACCCAGCTTGCCCATCGTCTGGAGTGGTCCCTTCTCTCTGACACCTACTCGAGCGGGGGTCTAGCGGTTCTAGGTGCGCAGTCCGGAACCGCGCGACTGCTACGGTCGCAGGTTCGAATCCTGGCTCGGGCATGGATGTGTGTGATGTCCTTAGGTTAGTTAGGTTTAAGTAGTTCTAAGCTCTAGGGGACTGATGACCACAGATGTTAAGTCCCATAGTGCTCAGAGCCATTTGAACCATTTTTGACTATTTCCAGTGTGCTATTAGATTGCTGAGTCCTACCCCACCTAAGTGCACACCAAATGGCAGCTTTCTAAGGCTGCATGGAGGCTTTAATCCTCCCTGGCGACTTTCCACAAACATTTCCCCAGGTAGAATGTCACACTAACGTTATCCTTACCGCCGCAGAACGTTCCATACTTCGCATTTCTTCTTTACCGCGTCCGCAGCTCGTGCTCGCTCGGTCGCGTTCTCGCTTCCCGTGCACTGGGTCCTGGGATCGATTCCCGGCTGGGTCAGGGATTTTCACCTGCCTCGAGATGACTGGGTGTTCGTGTTGTCATCATTATTTCATCATCATTCATGAAAGTGGTGAGACTGGACTGAGAAAAGGTTGGGAATTTGTACGGGTGCTGGTAACCGCGCAGTTGAACGCCCCCACAAACCAATCATCACGCTCTTTACCGCGCTGTGTCGCGGTCCCTTGGTGGACTGAGGCGTGCCGCGACGCAGTTTGCGTGGGGAGATGTGCTCTCCACGTTTTCAACCGTCATCCTATGATGTCAAATTACATTCTTATAAGCAGTGGCGTGCACAGTGTCGTCGAGTTCTTCGGTGTAGCAGAAAAGCCAGCTGGATTTCCTTTACTAGTTCTTTTAACAGTTCCACTCCCGTCGTGTGGGCCAGCCTCCGACAGCTCTCTGGGACCAAGGTCCATTCCTTAACTTCCGGCGTGACAGTAGCAGATGTCATAGTGGAATGTACTGCTATCTCCAGCGCCTTGGGACGCTATTTTGGGGAGATTTCGAGCTCCATCCACAATCACCCTACCTTCTTCCATCGGAAACGAGTGGAGGCGGCTCGGGCGAACACTTCTTTTCTCGGAATTGAGTGTGCTTCAATGCCGCATTTACTATGGGGGGAGCTAGAGCGTGCTCTCACTTCATCCAGATCCTCTGCCCCAGTGCTGGAAGACGATAACATTCAGATGTTGCAGAATCTTTCTTTTGCGGGCAAGCTCTTCCTCCTTCATATGTACAATCGCATCTGTGCAGAGGGCATGTTTCCCAGACGCTGACGTGAAGCCACTGTCATACCCATACCTAAGCCCAGCAAGGACAAACAGCTTCCTTCTACCTATCGCCCCATTTCTCTCACCAGCTGTGTTTACAAACTAATGGAACTTATGGTATGGTGGCTCGAGTCTCGCAATATACTAACCACTGCAGTGTGGATTTCGGGTGCTCCTATCTGCAATTGGCTGTCTCATCACTTTGTCAATCCATGGTTTTCTGCGGAAATACCAGACTGTGACCATGTTCCTCGATTTGGAGGAAGCCTGTAACACCTGCTGGAGGACTTGTTCTTTCGTACGCTCTACACATGCGGCTTCTGTGGAAACATGCCCTGTATCCTTCAGGAATTTTTAAAAGACCGAGTTTTCAATGTGTGTGTGCGTTCTGCCTTGTAGGACAACTTTATCCAGGAAAACGCTGTTCCTCAAGGTTCCGTCCTGAGCGTCGTCCCCTTTGCTCTCACCCTTAAACATATAATCTCCTGTCTCCCGCCGGGCACGTATGGCTCCCTTTTCGTTGATGATTTTGCTATCTATTGCCGTTCTCCACGGATTTGTCTCCTTGAGCGGCGTGTTCAGTGATGTCTCGATCGTCTTTACTCACGGCGCATCGACAATGACTTTCACTTATCCACTGACAAAACCGTTTCTATTAATTTCTGGCAGCGCAATGGGTTTCTGCCACCATCTTTACATCTTGGGCCTGTTGCTCTTCGGTTCGTTGAAACTTCGAAATTACTGGGTCTCATATTCGACAGGAAGCTTTCTTCGTCCTCCCACGTGTTTATCTGTCCGCACGGCCGCTATCCCTCAACGTTCCTCAGCGGTACTTCGTGGGGAACGGATGGGACCACCCACCTCCATTTTCATCGGTCCTTTGTCTGTACGAAACTAGACTATGGGTTCTCATTTTATGCATTTGCACGGCTGTCAATCTTACGCTGTCTGAATACTATCCGCCACTGTGCCTTCTGTTTGGCCACTGGGGCCTTCTACACTAGCCCGGTTGAGTGTCTGTATGTCAAAGCTGCCTAACTACTGCTGCCATACTGCCACAACTTTCTCCTCAGCAGATGCGTATGCCATTTGTTTGTCAGGCCTGGCCAACCATCCTACACCTCCTTCTTCGATGATGCTCTAATCCCCTGTATGTGGCGCGTCCATCTTGTGTTACCTCCTGGAGTTTGTTTTGGTTCTCGCTTCTGCTCTCGCTACGTGCCACTTCCCCTTGGCTTCGTGCGGCTGTCCGTGTACATATTGGCCTTTATTCCCTTCCTAGAGACACTACTTCAGCCTCGCTCTATCACTGTAAGTTTCACGACGTTCGCACAGAACTTCGCGATAGTACCTTTGTGTACACTGATGGCTCTCGGACTGACCGTGGTGTCGGGAGCGCCTTCATCTTCACCGACGATTTTCGGTATCGAGACGTTGCTCAGCATTTACAGCAGAGCTCTTCGCCCTGTATTAGGCCAAGGAGTTCGTCTGGCGACAAAGGCTTTTTCAATTGTGGCATCTGCTCAGAGTATCTCAGTGCCCTTCAGAGCCTCCGTGTGCTGTACACCTTCCATCCCATAGTGCAACGTGTCCATGAAAACTGTCACTTGCTCATTCTTGATGGAGCCACTGTGATGTTTATGTGGGTTCCTCGTCATGTTGGTCTGACGGGAAAAGAAGCCGCTGACGCTGCTGCCAAGGCTACAGTCCTCGTACCTCGGCCCGCTAGTTCTTCCATTTCTTCTTGTGACCTCCGTGTTTCCGTCTGTCAGCAGGTGCTGTCTCTTTGGCATCACCACTTCAGGGGAATTAAGCCTTTCCCAGCGGCTTTGGACGACCTCCTCTCGGCCCTCTAACCGCAAGATCATCTTGCGTATTGGGCACTGTGTTTCTAGCAATCGCCATTCGGCAAATGATTTTTATTCCAGTCTTTGACCACAATAAAAAGATCCTTCTACGATGACCGGTTTCAATCAGTAATGATCATCTTCAGATTAATTCTACACCATGTCCTGATGTTATAAAGTCGTTAAGGGATCGTCAAAACATATAAATACACTCAGCAAAGCATCGTCACGTAGAACTAAAATATGGTATCAAATAGGCCACATCGTCCAGTCACTTTGCAGCTGGCGTTACTGTACAGAACATACTGAAGTCATTACTAACTGAAAACGGTCATCGTTGAAGGACTTTATGTTGTGATCAAAGACTGAAGTAAAAAACATTTGACATTTTTGTGCAACAAATTCACTCAACTAGCGACTGGCACTCTTCCAAAATTCTGATCGTTTGAACATCCGTTCATGGGTTTTACAAAATTACTGCCTAAGTGTTCGACGAAATGATAAGTTACTCCCATATGCTTGTTATTTAGCTAGCACCCACATGAATGTAACTGCCTGATAATAAGTTTCCTATAATTTTCTTAATTTCCAGATGGAGAAATCAGAATCGACCCGTTTGGTTCGGTCTGTGACGTTAAGTGGATGCACAGTACAGGTAAGAACCACAGGCAGGTATGACTTACTTTCGGATATTCTGAGGTTAAAGCATTCTCAGAGATAACTGCTTATACAGGTTATGGTTGCTAATAGTCAATTGTGCCATAGCTAAAACTTCACTGGGGTAAAGATGAATCATTATTGTGATAAAATATTTAAGTTTTGTTTTTTTTAACTAAGACTCATTTTAATAAATCACCGCTCACTAATCGTGATGCAAGCTTATCCCAAAACCTGGTGCCATAAGAACAGTCTTTCTGTACGAGCCACGCTGTACCAGCCATGTCTGATGAATTTGTGGAACAGGGTGGGAGTCGGAGACCGCCTGGATCTTCCAGTCAGTCACGAGCACAAACGGTTTCTCTCTATGTACAGGCCTGGGCCAGTCCTGTTGTCATTTACAGCCTCGCTATGATCGCAGACAAAGAGATAGGTACATGAAACGTATTCGCAGTTGCGACTGTGGTCAACCATGAGTTATATAATGGAATGACAATGAAAATGTGAAATTAGTGACTGACTGAGGATGCATACTACTCAGGCTACAATAAAGTGCGTGGTTGAGTGTATTTTCTACTGCTACAAATAATCCCCCTCCTTTTTCCATTCGCAAATGGAAATATGAGAGAAACGAAAGGGCCCAACTTACTAAACAGAGTGTCACGTGTTGAACCAAACGATGCCCATTGTCTGCGCACTTTCATGCTGTCGTCATTCCAAAGATTGGAGTAGACAAAATTTCCTAGAATCTTCCAAATAAACCGAAGTCCACGATTCGTATTGTCTACTACTGTTCCTAGTTACTCGTTCAATTTCATAACGCCTTGCAACGCTACAAACTAGATATTTTATCGATATGACTGTCACAGGCAGTACATCATTCGGTTGTTTTCAAATTTGAAGATTGTTTTTCCTACTCATTCGCATTAACTTATACACACATCAAAAAAAGTTTTGCATCACCCCGGTTCCCAGAACTACTGAAGATAGACGTTGACTATGGACACTGTATCACAGGCACAGTCCCTTTGACTGTTTAGATGTCACTAAACCGTCCCAAAGATATAAACTACCATGCATGAGCAGCGCCTATTAGACGAAGGGGATTCGTCATCCGATCAGTTCGTTATTCCACCAGGGAGGAGGTAACACGGCTCGTGTTGTCTGTAGTTCAACCATGCCTAGACGGTCAATACCGCGGATCCATCGCGTCCTCTTTGTTACTTTGTGCCACGAAGGGCTCTCAACATGGGAAGTGTCCAGACGTCTCGGAGTGAACCAAAACGATGTTCTTCGGTCACGGAGGAGATACAGAGAGACAGAAACTGTCGATGACATGCCTCGCTCAGGCCGCCCAAGGTCTGCTACTGCAGTAGATGACCGCTACCTACGGATTATAGTTCGGAGGAACCCTGACAGCATAGCCGCCATGTCGATTAATGCTTTTCGTGCAGCCACAGGATGTCGTGTTACGACTCAAACTGTGCGCAATAGGCTGCATGATGTGCAACTTCACTCCCGACGTCGATGGCGAGGTCCGTCTTTGCAACCACGACACCGTTCAGCGCTGTAGAAATGGGCCCAACAACATGCTGAATCGACCGCTCAGGATTGGCATCTTCACCGCTGAGTGTCGCATATGCTTTCAACCAGACAACCGTCGGATAAGTGTTTCAAGGCAACCCGGTCCGGCTGAACGCGTTAGACACTCTGTCCAGAGAGTGCAGCAAGGTGGAGGTTCCCTACTGTTTTGGGGTGGCATTATGTGGGGCCGATATAAGCCGCTTGTGCTCATGGAAGTAGCCGTAACGGTTGTACGATATGTGAATGCCATCCTCCGACCGATAGTGCAACCATATCGGCAGCATATTGGCGAGGCATCCGTCTTCGGGGACAATAATTCGCGCCCCGATTGTGCACATCGTGTGAATGACTTCCTTCAGTATAACGACATAGCTCGACTAGAGTGGCCAGAATGTTATCCAGACATGAGCCCTGTCGCACATGCCTGGGATAGGTTTAAAAGGGCTGTTTATGGACTTCGTGATCCACCAACTACTCTGAGGGATCCACGCCAAATCGACAGTGCTTTAATGAACTTGTGGTTAGTATGCCACGACGAATACAGGCATACATCAATGCAAGAGGATGTGCTACTGGGTATTAGAGGTACGGCTGTGTACAGCAATGTGGACCACCACCTCAGAAGATCTCGCTCTATGGTGGTACAACATGCAATGTGTTGTCTTCATGAGCAATAAAAAGGACTGAAATGATGTGTATGTTGATCTCTATTCCAATTATCTGCACAGGTTCCGGAACTCTCAGAACCGAGATGATGCAGAACATTTTTTGGTGTGTGTATTTTTCTACACTTAGAGGAAGCTGCCATTCATCATAACAAATAGAAATTGTCATCAAATTACAGTCACTCAATGACGGTACTTTCTCGTATATTGCAGTGTCATCACTTTGTCAGATGATTTATGTTTATAGATGACACGAGCGGTCCTATAACATTACCCTCTGGCACTCCTGACCACATTCTGCTCTCTGAAAAACACTCGCCGTCCAGGGACAACGTACTCAGTGCTGTTGTTAACGAAGTCTGCTACCCGACTCACGTATCTGGGAACCAATTCCTTACCCTCGGACTTTCGTTGACAGTATGCAATAGGGCGCCGCGTCGAACGCTTTCCGCAAATCTAGAAATATGGTTCGTCCGATGTGTGGAAAAAGGACGAACTGAATTTAGCACGAGCGACGCCTTCTGAAGGATACTGGTTTGTAATTTTTGGGGTCGGTTCTTCTACCCTTCTTATACACAGGAGTCACATGCACTTTTTCGAATCGGTGGGATTACGCGTTCGGCTAGTGATTCACGATAAATGTAAGCTGAGGTGCAAGTGCCGTAGAATAATACCTGTAAAACCGAGCTGCGATTACAATCGGACTTAGAATCTTTTTTTTCTTTTTTTTCATCTGTTGCTTGTCAGTAGCAGAGGTACATATTCGTGAGTCCGTCATAAAGGAATACGACTGATAAACGAGGGTAAAAGTGTACCACCGTCGTTGTGAATGATTTTTTAAAAGCGAAATTTGAGACTTCAGCTTTCCTTTTGGTGCCAAACCAGACTGGTCCACGAGTAATTGGACAGCAGCCTTCGAGGGACCAAAGTTTTCTCGGTGGAAGCTGAACTTCATGTTGGGTTCTCCCGTCCTTAATCCAGTTACTCGGAACCAACTTCTCCTGAGCACGATATATTATCAATTTAAACCTTGCCCATAATTCCTGTACTTTCTTTTTGAGTCATAAGTGTTCTGACTGGTTTGATGCGGTTCACCACGAATCGTCTCCTGCGCGGACCTCTTCACCTCAGAGTAGCACTTGTAACCTACGTCCTCAATTACCTGCTGGATGTATTCAAACCTCTCTCTTCCTCTACAGTTCCCACTAATACCACGGAGGTCATTCGCTGATGTCGTAATAGATGTCCTATTATCCTGTCCCTTCTCCTTGTCAGTGTTTTGTACATATTGCTTTCCTCTCCGATTCTACGCAGAACCTTCTCATTCCTTACCTTATCAGCCCACCTAGTTTTCAACAATCGTCTGTAGCAACACATCTCAAATGCTTCGATTCTCTTCTGTTCCGGTTTTCCCACGGTCAATGTTTCACTACCATACAGTGCTGCGCTCCAAACGAACATTCTCAAAAATTTCTCAAATTAAGGCCTCTGTTAGATATTAACAGACTTCTCTTCGCCAGGAATGCCATTTTTACCATTGCTAGTCTGCTTTCGATGTCCTCCTTGCTCCGTCTGTCATTCCTTATTTTGCTGCCCAGGTAATGGCATTCTATGAATGTGTGGTGCGTGTTCTTTCGGAAATGTCCGAAAGAATAGACACCACGCAGAATTCGCAGCTGTTATACATTATATGTGAATTGAAGCTAAAGAGGAGAAGAACGGAATGAGGAGGGCTCACTGCTGTCAGCTGCACTGGGAAATTACGCGGAATCGGTGGCGGCGAGTGAAAATGTGCACCGGACTGGCATTCGTACCCGGGATGTCCTGCTTACTAAGGCAGGTGCGGTAAACACCGCGCCATTTGGGACCCAGTGTTATCGCAACTGGATGGACTATCTCGGTTCGCCTCACAGCCGCTCCACCTACCTATCCGCAGCCCCGGTCCATTTCCTCCATATTCGCTCTTCCAAGATTCCCACAGGAGGTGGGACGTATTTGTGCATCCGCACTGAACAAGGTGGATTCGTTGCCCAGCTAGGCTTATCAAATTATATAAGTGTTTAGAGTCTGTTCATTCGGAGGTGTCCAAAGCGGAAATCACCGTAAGTAAGAAGCAACATATTGTTAACAGTTTTCGATCTTGAAAAAACAAATCAAATTACACACATCTTTACTTACAGCCCACTGATGATGCTTTCCCTCAATAAAACGAAACGTGTCTGGTGAAAAAAAACACTCATTCTCTTGTGGTTTTCAACGACAGAACGAAAATACCCTCAGGAACTGTAAAGCAGCTACGGACATTATGGCCCCACAAATGAAGAGCTTTATGTTCGTTTATTCTGTGACATTTCTCAGTGCCTCGTTTTCGAATTCTTCCACAAATAAGTTTGCTACAACCGGACTCAGCAAGGACACACCATCCACATACTAAACGAGCAGCGATAGAAATACATCGTTTGTTGCAATATGCTTGTGACAACAGTACATTTTCAGGCGGACAAACTTTCGAAATTCAAGTAGTTACGATTTTCAACAACAGATGGCGCTGCAAGTGATGTGAAAGATATAGAAGACAACGCAGTCTGTGGGTGCGCCATTCTGTACGTCGTCTTTCTGCTGTAAGCGTGTGCTGTTCACAACATGCAAGTATGCTGTGGACAACATGGTTCCTTAGAACAGAGGATTTTTCTGGTGTTGGAATTCCACCGCCTAGAACACAGTGTTGTTGCAACAAGACGAAGTTTTCAACGGAGGTTTAATGTAACCAAAGGACCGAAAAGCGATACAATAAAGGATCTGTTTGAAAAATTTCAACGGACTGGGAACGTGACTGATGAACGTGCTGGAAAGGTAGGGCGACCGCGTATGGCAACCACAGAGGGCAACGCGCAGCTAGTGCAGCAGGTGATCCAACAGCGGCCTCGGGTTTCCGTTCGCAGTGTTGCAGCTGCGGTCCAAATGACGCCAACGTCCACGTATCGTCTCATGCGCCAGAGTTTACACCTCTATCCATACAAAATTCAAACACGGCAACCCCTCAGCGCCGCTACCATTGCTGCACGAGAGACATTCGCTAACGATATAGTGCACAGGATTGATGACGGCGATATGCATGTGGGCAGCATTTGGTTTACTGATGAAGCTTATTTTCACCTGGACGGCTTCGTCAATAAACAGAACTGGCGCATATGGGAAACCGAAAAGCCCCATGTTGCAGTCCCATCGTCCCTGCATCCTCAAAAAGTACTGGTCTGAGCCGCCATTTCTTCCAAAGGAATCATTGGCCCATTTTTCAGATCCGAAACGATTACTGCATCTCGCTATCTGGACATTCTTCGTGAATTTGTGGCGGTACAAACTGCCTTAGACGACACTGCGAACACCTCGTGGTTTATGCAAGATGGTGCCCAGCCACATCGCACGGCCGACGTCTTTAATTTCCTGAATGAATATTTCGATGATCGTGTGATTGCTTTGGGCTATCCGAAACATACAGGAGGCGGCGTGGATTGGCCTCCCTATTCGCTAGACATGAACCCCTGTGACTTCTTTCTGTGGGGACACGTGAAAGACCAGGTGTACCGCCAGAATCCAGAAACAACAGCTGAAGCAGTACATCTCATCTGCATGTAAAGCCATTCCGCCAGACACGTTGTCAAAGGTTTCGGGTAATTTCATTCAGAGACTACGCCATATTATTGCTACGCATTGTGGATATGTGGAAAATATCGTACTATAGTGTTTCCCAGACCGCAGCGCCATCTGTTGTTGACAATTGTAACTACTGTAATTTCGAAAGTTTGTCTGCCTGAAAATGTACTTTTGTCCCAAGCATATTGCAACAAACGGTGTATTTCTATCGCTGCTCGTTTAGTTTTTATTGCCGTTTCAAATATACCGGTCATTTTTGAAACACCCTGTATAAGTCCACAAATTTTCTCCTGTTGGATCGCCGTGGTGTTAAGTCTACTACTATCACATGCTTGATGTGAGAGTCCGATCGGCGTAAGTGCGGTCGTAATAGAGTTGTCAAGGACACCGCAGTTGCATAAGTGGGTGCACCAATGGCACTTAGCGGAACGTCTCCTTCGTGAATTTTTGACGACGCATATGCCTCGGCGGTAGCGCAGCTGAACGGAACAGACTTCTGCGTGTTCAAATCGAATGAAGAGTTTTTATGAAATTGTTACAGTTCCGAGGACTTCATCGGTAAGGTCTTTGTTCAGATTTTTAGATGTTTGCTGATGTAATAAGTACGTGTTCTTAGTACCACAGTCGACCACTTCCATTACTACTGTTGCAGTGCCCTTGCCAGCGCGAAGTATAGCACCATCGTCGTCATAAAGGCATCACGTAGCGTTCATTCCACCCACACTTTTATTACCTTTTTGTAAAATTTCAGGTGTCTCCATCCGAACTAAAACAGGGCAATCCTTATAAACCTGAACTACTTAAATGGATCATAATTTCCATTCGAAAGTTCGTAGAGACGGGAAAGTTGTTTTACTCATCTCTGAGAGAATGAAAAGTACCAACCCTTGTTGGCAAGCTGATTGGAAGTCCGCGTCACGTAGGAAGGCGGCTCAATTTTCGACCGTTCTGCGCGTCCCCCTCTATTAGCCACTGCAGCCAATAAGATTCATTCTGTTCCGAGCGGCTAGTCGCGAGTTACAATTGCACAGCGAGAAACTCTCCTACGTGCTGCCGTACTTCGTGACAACCGAATTATTTATTCAACAATCGGTGCTTTTTTCCTCTTTGCAGCAATCTGGTTTTAAATGCGTATCTGCAAATGTTTTAATGCGCTTACAAAATTTCAGGTATTGGGAATAAACGTGAAGTGCTTCACAAGCAAGCGAGGGGGATTATCAACTGCATTTATAACTTTTTCAAATGTGAATTTCAAAACCAGAGTTCTGCTGTTGACATCTGAACAACACAACAACGAACTGCAGGAACGTGTGGAGTTGGCAAAAAAACTATAAAGGAAACTGTAAACAGAAATGTCAGAGTTGTAGGAAACTTATGAAAAATTGGTTTTGTGTCTCTTGGAAAGCATCGAAAATGCAAGATACCTGTAATGCTAATGGATGGTTTTGACAACGACGTTTTAAAGCGGTCCGTGTGAATGCTGTATATCAGACATCAAAAAACTTGTTACAGTTACGCATGGCTTCAAAGGTCGCCCTTCGTCAATGTAAAGAATTTTAAGACACAGGTTTCAGATAGTATATTAAGAAGAGAGTTTTTAGTTGAAAGAAAGGACTTAGGTGCAGCACGAACCATCTCCCACATAAAGATGCACGATGTAAGAGAAGAACGTATTTAAACAGTGCGCCACCTTGTTGAAACATAGACGAAACAGTCATTCCAGGAAAACGCGCTGGAAAATGTATGATGATACTGGCGGTTTTAACTCTTTTGAAATGATCGCTGTGTGTTTCGTGAAGAGGTTCACTGAACAATTCTTGCCATACCTCGCTTCGAAGTCTGTCATTGTAATTACCGAATCAGTTATCATTCAGCTGTTGTAGAGATATTTTGCCCTGGCTTAAAAATAAAAATATTTCGCACAATACGAACCAGACTCTTATCGAACTCCTGCAGCTCGTTTATTAATATGGACAAACTTTACTCCCTTGCACGTGAATGTTGTCACACAGTCTTGCTGTCGCCCACATATTACTGTCGGTATAATCCCATGGAATTGATTTGGGAAAAAGGTCTTGAGGCGTAGCGCCTTCGCATCGCTCCTGTCACTTGGTTGGACGATATCGTTATAGGCATGAGTCATCGACAGATGTCACCAGCTGACATGGACATGAGTTACAGAACTGCACGTAGTTGTACTAGTAGGCAGCAGAGGTCAGCAGTTGATGGAGAGTGCTAGCAGTCGTAGTCAAAACAATGTTGTAAAGTTATGTTTGACTAATATTTAATGTATTTGCATAATTATAATTGTTTTATATGTGTAGTAACAAGCAGTGTGAGTGCTGTATGAGTGAAGAAGAACAGAAGTAAATGAAAATTGTTTTGTTTATTCACGAAGTACCAGTTAAACTACACAGGGATTTACTATAATTGTGCAGTCAGTTTATGGTACTAATGAATCGTGAGTAGAACACAAACTAATCGGTAATTTCAGAAGGAGTAATTTTATATTTGATACTTCCCTAAATTTATTTATTTAGCAATTGCCATAGAAAGAAATGTTTTATTATGATTGGTCATTGAAGTAAAGCGCAGGTTAGCGCGGGATAATACTGCAACCTAATTTGCTGTTTGTGATATCAGCCAATAAGAAAAATGCAAGCTCGCGCCAATCTATGCTGGAAAAAAGCCTTTGGTGTGATCTAAGTAAGTCAGGGCTGAGGGTTCGAACTAGTAACATCTCACTGAAAGCAGCTCCGACGAAAGTACTGTAAAACCGCGGAAAAATGCTAATTACGAGTTCGCGAAGTGGTACAATGCGTATTTAAGTGAACGGTATAGTGGAAGTCGTGTGGAATTTCGGACGGAATATCAAAATTATTGCTTTTGACTGTTAGTTATAACCACGTGGCGTGTTGTGCGGTCTAAGACTGGAACAGGTATTACGTGTAGAGCGGAGGGCACAACATTTGGGCGACCATTTTCATAACTAAACGGTCTAGTGAAGTCTATTAACTTCGGTAACGGGTGTAAATACCATCAACTGGCTACGTGTGTGATTGTGGTGTGCGTGGGAGCTTTACATTGTGTAGACACTTAGTACGGACTTGGCAGTACTAACTGTGATCTTTATCGTAAAATTACACCTCAAAATTTACATTGCCAAGTTAAAACTTCTATTTCAGTACTAGCCACATCTCGTTTACCGGACAATTCTATGTATGTTGCGACCTGCAGTAGACATTAGTGGTCTAGTATTTTCTACTACAGCTTTTAGCTAGACAAATGAACATTGCTGGACACGGGCAGGGCAGATAAAAAGAAATGTGCCGCGCCGCAGTCTAAGGCCATGAGTGAGGAAAAACATTATTCAGGCTAACTACACTGAATCGCTTGTGCATGAAGCAACAGACATAATCCCCCCTGCCCCCTTCACATTGGGCACATTGGGCACATTGGGCACATTGGGCACATTGGGCACATTGGGCACATTGGGCACATTGGGCACATTGGGCACATTGGGCACATTGGGCACATTGGGCACATTGGGCACATTGGGCACATTGGGCACATTGGGCACATTGGGCACATTGGGCACATTGGGCACATTGGGCACATTGGGCACATTGGGCACATTGGGCACATTGGGCACATTGGGCACATTGGGCACATTGGGCACATTGGGCACATTGGGCACATTGGGCACATTGGGCACATTGGGCACATTGGGCACATTGGGCACATTGGGCACATTGGGCACATTGGGCACATTGGGCACATTCTGTGCAGCACACTGAGAAGACTATAGAGAGGTGAAGATTGGTATAGGTCCTGAGCCTATTATCATAAACATAGTCAGATGGTTCGGACTCACTCAGATAGCAGTGAGGATGGTACAACGATGTAAATTTTGGAACAAAGTAAAGTAATAATAGTTCTTAGTTTTAAAGACCCATGGTTTAGGAAATGGTTGTCAACATTTCAGTCACACTCGTAGTATTCGAGAACTTCCTAGCCTTTATTGATTAGGAATTTGTGTCCCATATTATTCAACATGAATCGAACAGCCAAAACATTACGACCACTGCCCACTGCCAGGTGACAGTGCGGGCATGTGACGCAGTGACAGCAGCATGTAAGCGGAGACGACGCGGACGGGGATCGCCCTAGGGAAGATATGGGCTGCAAATAGTTAAATCCATTGAGATAAGTGACTTTGACAAAGAGCAGATTATTATTAAGCAGAACCTGTTAAAGGAGTATGTCGAAAATGGCGAAGCTGGTCGAATGTTCAAGTGCTACTGTCGTGAGCATCTACGGAAAGAGGTAAGACAATGACACTACCAATAGACGCCAAATTATTGGATGTCCGCGACTCTTCATAGAATACAGGGCTGTGTAAAGTAGGGCAGATGGTGATCTCTGGCATCTCTGCTGAAAGAGCACAATGCTAGTGCACACAACTGTTTCGGAGCACATCGCAGCAGATCACCAGTACATGTTCACACGTTGACCCAACATCGTCAGTTAAGATTGCAGTGGGCACGGGACCATCGGAATCAGACCATCAATCAATAGAAATGTGTTAGCTCTTAGAGTGAACGACATTTTTGCTACACAAGGTCGATTGTCGTCTCCACAAAAGCCGCCAGAGGCGAATGGCAGCTTGAACCTTGCACTTCGAGGAAATTGTACTTGGCGCCTTCACAAAGCTGTGTCAGTTGTTCTCGCCTTCCGACGTCACGTAGAATAAAGCTTTACAATAGTCTTTTACATTAGTCTCTTCTACCAACAATTCTTTTTTCTGCAGACTGAGTATACTTAGAGACACACACACACACACACACACACACACACACACACACACACACACACACACGCCTTATATAAATTTGCAAATATTGTGTGAAGCAGCAGCAGTTGTCAAGCAAATGTGATTCTGGTTGGTGTTTAAAGTTAATTTTGCTGTTTATTACGTTTTTATTTAAGACACAATCCAAATCGCAAAAGCTGACAATTATAGCAAGCAGTTTCAATTACCTTCTCGTTAGGCAATAGTCACTTCGAGGAAATTGTACTTGGCGCCTTCACAAAGCTGTGTCAGTTGTTCTCGCCTTCCGACGTCGCGTAGAATAAAGCTATGGAGCAGTGGACGCAACGTCGTCAAGATCTGAAGTAAGACTTCTCTCATGACGACTGAAAGAAATGAATTTTAAAATTTATTATTCCCGTGACAGATGTGAATGTAGAATACGATGGTTCATCATGGGCGAAGGTACCTGAGTATTGTTCGCAGCAACACAGTTCGGGAACGTGGACTTTGACAGCCCTCTGCTGTCACGCACACGCAGTTCCCATCCCTTCCATTCTTCCTTGCCGCTCCACCTCTATTCGCGGAAGCGCCGTCCAATGTGACGCGGACAACCCTCGTCGTTGGCGGTTTGTGAAGTCTGAGTGTGTAGTTAGGGCTGCGTGAAAGTCGCGAGGAAACGGATTCGTTAGCAGTCTTTAGCTGTCAGAAACATGCAGTACACTCTTCGAGAGCGGCTTTTTAATGCGAAAGCATATTGAGACACTCAGCGGATACGACACAATGGGCACTCCGGAGAGAATCACTGTGTGCGATGTTCCAACAAAGACAACAATTTTTTTCGAATGTGAGGAAGTTGGAGACAACTGGTGCACCAAACAGTGGCAGTGGTAAACAGACTATCAATGAGTCCAGAGATTATTGATAATGTTCGAAGAGCTTGCATAACTCTCTAAGGAAATAGTTGCGTCGATTGAGCAAGGAGACAGGCATTTCATATGACACATATGAGAGAGCTATGATAAATAGACATTGCCACCTTAATAGTGCACATGATGCAAACAATGCAAGAGACAGATAACGAAATAAGAATGCGTTACTCTCGACGGTTTCAGGGTTTCTTACTCAACATCCAGACGTTCTCTCCATAACCTCTATTATAGATGAGATATGGTTCCGTATGTCAGATTACATCGACACGCAAATCAGCGGATACTGAGCTGATGTAAATCCCCGTATCATCTGCGAAACACAACGACATAACGCAAAGGTTGGAGTGTGATGCGCGGCGTCACCTTTCAGGATTGTTGGCTCCATACAGTGAAACAAATACAGTTGTTCATCAATGCTGGTGGAGGGCACTTCCAGCATTCGCTGTGAGGACTATGTATGTATGTATGTACATCTATATATATACGCACCAAGCAGTGTGTGGTGGAGGGTATTATTCGCGCCAGTCATACTCTTTCCCCACCCCACCCCACCTCCCGTCTGTTCCACTCGCAGATCGCGCGAGGGAAAAAAAAAACTGAACACCTCAGTATGAGCTCTAATTTCCCTTATCATTGAATAGTGTTCATTGCGCGATTTTGAAAGTTCGTGGTAGTAATATATGCTCTACATCCTCGGCGAAGATCGGATTTTGGAACTTAGTGAGCAGCCCCTTCTGTTTAGCGCGCCATCTATATGCAAGTGTGTCCCACTTAAAACTTTCTATGAGATTTGTAACGCTCTCGCGATGGCTAAATGTACAAGTCACGAATCTTGCCGCTCTTCTTTGGACCTTCTCAATCGCTTGAATCAGATCCAGCTGGTAAGGGTCCCAAACAGACGAACAGTACTCTAATACTGAACAAACTAAAGTATTGTAAGCAATTTCTTTTGTTGGACTGCATTGCTTCAGCATTCTGCAAATAAACCGCAATCTAGAGTTCGCCTTACCCGTTTCTTGTGTAATCTGATCGTTCCATTTGAGATCATTTCGAACAGTCACACCCAGATACTTGACGGATTTGCTGCTTCCAAAGACTGGGCATTTATTTTGCACTCTTACATTAATGGGGATTTTCGCTTTGGTATACACAGTAGGTTACACTTACAAATATTGAGAGATAACTGCCAGTCATTACACAACGCATTTATTTTCTGCAAATCCTCATTGATTTGTTCACAACTTTCGTGTGATAATACTTTCTTGTAGACAAAAGCATCATCGGCAGTCTAACGCCGCCGTCAATACCATCAACCAGATCGTTTATGTAAATTGTAAAAAGCAGCGGACCTATTACGCTGCCCTGGGGCACACCTGATGTTACGCTTGTTTCTCTTGAAGTCTCCCCATTGACGACGACGTACTGCTCTCTGTCTGTTAGAAAACTTTCTATCCAACCGCATATGTCATTGGATAGATAGTAAGCGCGCACTTTTTGCAGCAAGCGACTGTGCGTAACTGAGTCGAACGCCTTTCGAAAGTCGAGGAATATGACATCAACCTGGGAACCGGTATCTAGAGCCTGTTGTATGTCATGCACAAAGAGGGCCAGCTGTGTCTCGCATGACCGCTGTTTCCTAAAACCGTGCTGGTTTCCGCAGATGAGCTCCTCTGAGTCTAGAAAGGTCATTACGTCCTGAGCATAAAATGTTCCATAATTCTAAAACAAATTGATGTTAGTGAAATTGGCCGGTAGTTTTATAAATTGCTATGACCTGGGCCTTCTTCCAGTCCCGTGGAACTTTCCGCTGTTCCAGTGGTCTGACAGTTGATGGATAAGAATGGTTCTATATTTGTACATAGTCAACATAAAATCTTACGGGGATACCGTATGGGCCAGGTACCTCCCTGGCGTCTAAGGATCTTAACTGTTTTACAATCCCAGGTACTCCAAACAATATATCAGCCATCCTTGCGTTTATTCGATAGTTTAATGGGGAAATGGTGCTGCAGTCCTCTACCGTATACGAGTTTTTCAAAAGTTAGGTTTAGAATTTCGGTCTTCTGTTTATCATCTGTTACATTACCCGTACTGTCAGCAGGAGAAGGTACTGAATTATTTGTAGCGTTCATACATTTTACGTAGGACCAAAATTTTTGGGGTCATTTTTAGAATCTGTAGATAAAATATTGCTTTCAGATTCGTTAAAAGAATCTGTCATTGACCTTTTGGCAGCTGGTTTCATTTCGCATAATTTGTTTGTTAGTATTATCCTGTCCCAAATCTGCATATGAGTCAGATTATTGGTTTAAACGTTATGGCCCATTATAATAGTTCAGGTTTATATGGCTAGCACTGTTCTCTTTCACTTACATACTGATTTCTTCACCTATCAATACGTCCGTACTATGAAAGCCTGCTTCGAACACAGGCTAAAATTTCCTCCGTAGGCTCAACAAGTTAACGGCAAAATTCCTGTCACTGGCAAGCAACGACCTATCGTCATCATACCGGGTGATCAAGAAGTCAGTATAAATTTGAAAACTGAATAAATCACGGAATAATGTAGATAGAGAGGTACAAATTGACACACATGCTTGGAATAACATGGGGTTTTGTTAGAACCGAAGATTACAAACGTTCAAAAATTTCCGACAGATGGCAATTTATCTGATCAGAATACCAATAATTATTATAACAAAGTAAGACAAAACAAAGATTATGTTCTTTACAGGAAATGCTCAATATGTCCACCATGTAGTCGACGAATAATGTTGTGAACAGCACTGTAAAGCATGTCCGGAGTTATGGTGAAGCATTGGCGTCGGATGTCGTCTTTCAGACTGCCTAGAGATGTCGGACGATCACGATACACTTGAGACTTCAGGTAACCCCAAAGCCAATAATCACATGGACTGAGGTCTGGGGACCTGGGAGGCCAAGCATGACGAAAGTGGCGGCTGAGCACACGATCATCACTAAACGACGCGCGCAAGAGATCTTTCACGCGTCTAGCAATATGGGGTGGAGCGCCATCCTGCATAAACATCGTATGTTCCAGCAGGTGTTTATCAGCCAGGCTGGGGATGATGAGATTCTGTAACATGATTTTCATGCGCAGTCACTGACGTTTTGCTGTCCAGCGCCATCTGTCGGACATTTTGTGAACTTTGTTTCTTTTTTGGTTCTAATAAAACCCCATGTCATTCCAAGCACGTGTCAATTTTTACCTCTCTATCTACGTTATTTCGTGGTTTATTAAGTTTTCAAATTTAGACTGACTCTTTGATCACCCGGTATAATTAATATTCCGATAAAGCCGTAACGGTGCGCGAAACGGCTAAGTACTGTGTCGTCTGATCACACTGGAAATTACCAATATACGCTTCCCTTATAACACTATGCAACAGTCTATCAATTTTATCCCTGTCATCAACACACAATTTATTAGTGGGTAGCAATCTGAAACAGACTACTTAATGCTGTGGCTGCCAAGTTCTGACGGGTGCGCAGAACGCGCTTTCGTGCTAACACCGCCTCCGTCTATTTGAAAATCGGCGGCACCTTAGCAGAGTCGAGTAGCCCAGAAACTTCGGAATAACGACTGCTCTGCAACGACACGTAGGTGTGAGGGGAGAGCACACAAAAGCTTCCTCTGGAGGTCTTCCAGCGTCGCTCAGCTCTTGACGTCTTCTCCTCGCAGAGGCGTATAATCGTAAAATGTAAACTTTCGCGGATGGAAATGTCAAACTTATTAAAAGTTTTTGAAAACGTGTGATAGTACACCTCCGCGCAGTCAGTAGTGAGACACCAGACGTTCACAGAAGCTGCAAAACCCCCCTTCAACTGGTTCTCTACAGACAAGGACGGAACGTTCCATTCGGCCACGGCAAATTTTAATAAGCGTGACATTTCCGGCCGCCAAAATTCACATTTTACAACTTGTATTACAGTAGATTGTTCTTGCATGTTCTAGACCACTAGACCACCCACTAGTGCAATACCGCAATTTCTGACTAATTCAAACGGTTTTTTAAATTCAGTCTATTTAAATCATTCCAACCGATTTCTAAGCTTCAGCTCAATATCTCGATTTTTGAATAACACTACCGATTTTAGCAATTTACCTAATTTCTTCCTTAACCAACCGATTTCTAAGTCCTTTATTTTCTTATAAAAGGTGAACGTAAAAAAAATGTGCACCCCATTCTATAAAAGGTGAACATAAGAAAGAAAATAAATAAAATGAATCAGTTAACGAAGGTAAATTATTTAAAATATTTATAAAATTTAATGGGAATTCACATAGAAAATTCTATATCATGAAATTCATTATTTTTATTTTTAAGTTTATTCATTTCTTTATATTTCAGTTTCTTTTGCCTTTCTCCAGTTATTTAAAAACCCCCAACCATCAATTGATTTAGAATATCTATTTGGTAAAGGAATTTTAAAATCATTATTAAGCTCCATAAAAACTTTTTCTCCAAATCTAGTATTTAAATATTCACAGCCACTAACATCATATAAAACATTTATCTCTAGCTCACTATTTTTTAATCTCTTATGAGACACATCATTGAGCTTCTTGATTAGAATCTCCATTTATATAGAAAAAATTGTTTATATATATAATTTTATTAGACCTTTAAGTTACCTCAACTGTGAAGATTTCATGTTTCTCACTTCAAATCAAATCATTTCTTCTGTACTGTTCTCTATTGTTAAACAAATAGTCTTTGTAATCTTGTAAACTTATTCTGTGTTTAACTACACATTTCTTAACTCCTTTTGATTTTTTCTCTATTTTGTTACCAACTTTATATGCATACATTTTTGCTCTTAATTTATCTTAAGATTTATTTCCATTGTCAATCGCAACATCAGATATTCCTTTCTGGTGCCCTTACCTTTCAGAAAGCAAAACGAAAACTAATAATCCCAATTTTCTTTCCCGTTCTTCAAATCAGATGCCTCTGAGCACTATGGGACTTAACATCTGAGGTCATCAGTCCCCTATAACTTAGAACTACTTTAACCTAACTAACCTAAGGACATCACACACTTCCATGCCCGAGGCAGGATTCGAAGCTGCGACCGTAGCAGTCGCGGGTTCCGGACTGAAGCGCCTAGAACCGCTCGGCCTTAGAGGCCATCTCCCGTTCTTCAGCACATTATTCTTATCAGAAACTTGGATGCATGAGCCTTTAACCTGATAGTGCGATACTTACCTGTTCTTGAGATGTTCTGCACTGTGCGGATGATATTTTTGAGAAAGTCCCACACGTTAAGTTGAATAGTCGCTCGGCTGCAACGTCACCAGTGATATCGGGAGTTTCGAAAGAGTGTTATCTCTGCCTTCTGCCTTATTCAGTTTGTCTTCCAAAGATCTGTTAAACTCTATACGCTCTATACGCGATCCCCTACGTTTCCCATGCCACCTCCTCTTTCTTCCTCAATCAATTCATCATTAAAGACCTTTCCGCGTAGAGGTCTTCAACCTATTTTACCTACCAGCTATCGCCTACGCACGTACCAGTGGGTTCTCATGCGCTCTTAATGTCGACACCGTAGGTTTATCTAGTGGCTAGCGTTACTACCTCTGGATCACGGGGTCTCTGGTAAGATTCCCGGCCGGGTTGGGGACTTTCTCTGTCCGGAGACTGTGTGTTTGTGTTTTCCTCATCATTTCATCATCGCTGTGTGTGTGTAAAAAAAAAAAAAAAAGGCTGAGTCAAAATTGGGACTTCGTACGGTCGCTGATGACCGCGCAGTTGAGCGCCCCACAAACCAAACATCATCAACGTAGCTTTAAATTTCACTGAAAGTTTTTTGAATTTTCTGTATACTGTTTCGGTCCTTGAACGACCATTTATTTTTCGATTACTTCGTGTTTTTCCTTTGGGCATTTCACCTTTGCTTCCATGCACTTATATTTACTTCATTCCTGAGTGGTTTACATTTCCATATTCCGGTCACTTCTCGAACATTGTTGACCTTGTTTCTTTCGTCCAGCATTCAAAGTTTTCTTCCTTTACGCAAGGATCTTTCGTAGTTAGTTTCTTTAACCAGTGTTTCTGTCCCACTGCTGTGATTGGCCCTTTCGGCGCTGTCCATTCCTTTCCAACTGAGCTGCGTAGCGTGGTATTCATTAGCGCATTATTTACAGCCTTGTAAAACTTCAATCGCGTCTCATCGTTCCTCAGTACGTCAGTATCCAACTTCTTAGTACACCGATCCCCCAGACGAATTTTTTTTAACATCAGTGTACTCTTCATCATTAGTGATTAGGGACAAAGGTCTATAACTACTGCTGGGTGCGTCTTACAATCCAATATCGGATCTCAAAATCTCTGTCTATAATGTAATCCAGTGGCAATCTTCCCACTTGCGACGCCTTTTCCAAATATACCTGCGCCTCTTGTGATTTTTGAATAGTGTACTCAGTTTTACTAACTGAAATGTACTGCAGAACTCTTTAGGTTTTTCTCCGCTCTCGTTCCCACTACCAATCAACCATAATGCTCCGTAACTTCCTTCTGTTCCTTGCCCAGTCTCCCTACATGTATGTATGTATGTATGTATGTATGTGATTGAACTGGGGACCTAGAAACGTCGTAGAGGCGTCGTCCCCGCCATAGCCCTCAGTGGTACACTACCCCACAACAGACAAAGCAGTCCACTTCACCCCACCGCCGCCCCACATCGAACCCAGGGTTATTGTGCGTTTCAGCCCCCAGTGGTACCCCCCCCCCCCCCCCGGAAGGTCTCACTAGACGAGTGTAACCTCAATATTTGCATGGTAGAGTAATTATGGTGTCTGCGCAGCAATCGCCGACATAGTGTAACTGAGGCGGAATAAGGGGAATCAGCCCGCATTCGCCGAGGCAGATGGAAAACCACCTTAAAAACCATCCTCAGGCTGGCCGGCACACTGGACCTCGACACTAATCCGCCGGCACGCTTTTACGCTCGGGAAGCGGTGCATAAACGGCAGAGTTATCCGAGCGGGCCTCCCAACATTATTCGGTTATCATCTAGTTTTGCATACTGAATTACTCGTTTAGTAACCTGATACATTATCTGTCGCCTCAACTTTTACTTGGAACTACGGCACGTGTACCTGAGCTATTGTTGTTGGCGTAAATTTATCGTAGACTCTGAGAACGAACCTATCATTGAACTGTTCGCTGTAACTGTCTATCTCTCTATCTCTCTATCTCTCTATCTCTCTATCTCTCTATCTCTCTATCTCTCTATCTCTCTATCTCTCTATCTCTCTATCTCTCTATCTCTCTATCTCTCTATCTCTCTATCTCTCTATCTCTCCCTCTCTCCCTCTCTCCCTCTCTCCCTCTCTCCCTCTCTCCCTCTCTCCCTCTCTCCCTCTCTCCCTCTCTCCCTCTCTCCCTCTCTCCCTCTCTCCCTCTCTCCCTCTCTCCCTCTCTCCCTCTCTCCCTCTCTCCCTCTCTCCCTCTCTCCCTCTCTCCCTCTCTCCCTCTCTCCCTCTCTCCCTCTCTCCCTCTCTCCCTCTCTCCCTCTCTCCCTCTCTCCCTCTCTCCCTCTCTCCCTCTCTCCCTCTCTCCCTCTCTCCCTCTCTCCCTCTCTCCCCCCCTCTCCCTCTCTCCCCCCCTCTCCCTCTCTCCCCCCTCTCCCTCTCTCCCCCCTCTCCCTCTCTCCCCCCCTCTCCCTCTCTCCCCCCCTCTCTCCCTCTCTCCCCCCCTCTCTCCCTCTCTCCCCCCCTCTCTCCCTCTCTCCCCCCCTCTCTCCCTCTCTCCCCCCCTCTCTCCCTCTCGCCCCCCCTCTCTCCCTCTCGCCCCCCCTCTCTCCCTCTCGCCCCCTCTCTCCTCTCGCCCCCTCTCCTCTCGCCCCCTCTCCTCTCGCCCCCTCTCCTCTCGCCCCCTGAGATAAGCTGTGTGTCACTTGTATAATTTATAAGCTTTTGTTGACTAATTATGTTAATTTGAGGTTAAGCAGCAGTGTTACATTTGAAGATCCGTTTCTTTGCTACTCTTGTTATGTGCTCCTATTACGCACCTTTTAAGTCCAATTTCAGGGTGCTTCGAAGAGGAGTTGATAGCGCATTGTTTGGTGGTCACGGACGAACACTGTTAGAATTCATTCACCATTTAATTCATCAGATGATAATTAATACGTCCTTGAGATCTTTCTTACCGCTCTTTCTCTCTCAAAACCCGGCCAGTGCTATTACGCAAACCGCGTAATATTCATATTGGCCATTGGCCTCCAAACATACTCGTCTACCAACGCACTCGCCTGTCAACTGTAACGATGGCGCAGAAAGGTAGAGTTCAGCTTAATTAGAAGACGGAGTAAAATTTCTCTGTGACATATTTCACCATGTCAATAGTATTGTCTACAGCAAAGCAAGAGACTTTCAGTAGTGTTCTCAACCAGTACTTATAAATGTCAAAGCTTTCTTACGTCAATTTTACTAGCAGAAATAAAGTCTATTAACATTCCATCTTAGTTAATTCTTATCCAATCTAAGAAATAATCATATAAAATACATTATTATTATTATTATTATTATTATTATTATTATTATTATTATTTATTTCTTGTCTCAGACGTTATGTCTGGTTAAAAATGGAAGGTGACGCGGACCTTGATCAAGCGTGACTTCCTTTTAACTTCACGGTATATGTTACATTGCATTTAGGAACTTTCGGGTAATTGAACATGTGTCAATAATTACAGATTTCTGAAGTTGTATATATAAGTTTGGATGTAGCTGTATTGCATTGATGTACTGGTGGATATTGTGTGGTATGACTCCTGTAGTTGATAGTATAATTGGTATAATGTCAACTTTATCCTGATGCCACATGTCCTTGACTTCCTCAGCCAGTTGGATGTATTTTTCAATTTTTTCTCCCGTTTTCTTTTGTATATTTGTTGTATTGGGTATGGATATTTCGATTAGTTGTGTTAATTTCTTCTTTTTATTGGTGAGTATGATGTCAGGTTTGTTATGTGGTGTTGTTTTATCTGTTATAATGGTTCTGTTCCAGTGTAATTTGAGCCGGCCGCGGTGGTCTAGCGGTTCTAGGCGCTCAGTCTGGAACCGCGCGACTGCTACGGTCGCAGGTTCGAATCCTGCCTCAGGCATGGATGTGTGTGATGTCCTTAGGTTAGGTAGGTTTAAGTAGTTCTTAAGTTCTAGGGGACTGATGACCACAGATGTTAAGTCCCATAGTGCTCAGAGCCATTTTGAACCAGTATAATTTGTATTCATCGTTCTCAAGTACATTTTGTGGTGCATACTTGTATGTGGGAACATGTTGTTTTATAAGTTTATGTTGTAAGGCAAGCTGTTGATGTATTATTTTTGTTACATTGTCATGTCTTCTGGGGTATTCCGTATTTGCTAGTATTGTACATCCACTTGTGATGTGATCTACTGTTTCTATTTGTTGTTTGCAAAGTCTGCGTTTACCTGTTGTGGTATTGGGATCTTTAATAATATGCTTGCTGTAATATCTGGTGTTTGTTTGATCCTGTACTGCAATCATGAATCCTTCGGTCTCACTGTATATATTGCCTTTTCTTAGCCATGTGTTGGATGCGTCTTGCTCGATGTGTGGCTGTGTTAGATGATACGGGTGCTTGTCATGTAGTATTTTCTTTTCCCAATTTACTTTCTTCGTATCTGTTGATGTTATGTGATCTAAAGGGTTGTAGAAGTGGTTATGAAATTGCAGTGGTGTAGCCGATGTATTTATATGAGTAATTGTGTATTTTGCTAGTTTCTGCTCGTTCTATAAAGAATTTTCTTAAATTGTCTACCTGTCCATAATGTAGGTTTTTTATGTCGATAAATCCCCTTCCTCCTTCCTTTCTGCTTAATGTGAATCTTTCAGTTGCTGAATGTATGTGATGTATTCTATATTTGTGGCATTGTGATCGTTTAAGTGTATTGAGTGCTTCTGGGTCCGTGTTAATCCATTTCACTACTCCAAATGAGTAGGTCAATATTGGTATAGCATAAGTATTTATAGCTTTTGTCTTGTTTCTTGCTGTCAATTCTGTTTTCAGTATTCTTGTTAGTCTTTGTCTATATTTTTCTTTTAGTTCTTCTTTAATATTTGTATTATCTATTCCTATTTTTTGTCTGTATCCTAGATATTTATAGGCACCTGTTTTTTCCATCGCTTCTATGCAGTCGCTGTGGTTATCCAATATGTAATCTTCTTGTTTAGTGTGTTTTCCCTTGACTATGCTATTTTTCTTACATTCGTCTGTTCCAAAAGCCATATTTGTATCATTGCTGAATACTTCTGTTATCTTTAGTAACTGGTTGAGTTGTTGATTTGTTATTATTATTAGTATTATTATTATTATTATATTTGAGAAACGCTACACAGTGATTTCCATTTCCTTCTGCATGTTTACGCACTTGACCGTTGCTGAATCTTCCGCCTTTTAGGAGCATTTTCCCATCTTAAGGAAATCCACTCCTCCGCCGTCTTTAGCAATGCCTCTGGCGGAGCGTGGGCTACTCCTTACGCTGATGGCTTTCATTAAAAATTTAAGCAGTGGCTGGATTGGAATCTAGGACCCAGGACGTTTTGATTATAAATTAAAGGCTCTCCTTTTATGTCGTCCTTACGTAGGGGCTGTTGAATCTTAGTGGAAATTTCCTCTATCTTTTCTGGGCGAAATTTCACTAACTGCAGTTTACAGGATATCCCTAGCTCTGCAGGTAAGGCAGCTGGCGCCAGTAGCACGGCGTAACACCTCTCTCCCCGGTCTGTAACTGTAGGTTGAGGACGCTCCGCTGCCGGTGGAGCTGCCAGAGGATCACGTGGAGGTGCGCGTCTCCCACTGTGGCCTCAACTTCACCGACAACTACCTGCGCCTGGGCATCATCCTCAACCTGGACTTTCACGTTCTCATGGGCAGCGAGTCTTCCGGGACCGTCACACGCGTCGGAAGACGGGTCAACGACGTCCAGGTAAAGCGTGCAGACAGTGGGAATGGGCATGACGGACGTCTTTACTCGATCTGTCGATTCAGTTCGAAAGCGATGGGCCTCATTAGGCAGCTCGGCTCGGAAGAGTCGGCATACAGCCACTTGCCGCAGAGATTCCCAAATAGAAGTAAGCATAAGTGCGCCCTACTCTGTGTTGCACCAGACGATCAACACAAAACTCTGTTAATGTTATACTTTCGTATTCATACTGTAGCTGCTGATTTAATGTTCATGCATGATGTTTAGATACCGTACCAGTCCTCTCCTTTGGGTACTGTGAGCTCATTTGTTGTTTAGTAACTAATCTATTCAACCTGACAAATTTATGGCTCACAGGGCTCCCGTCTTATATGTACGAGGGACATCAAATGAAAACCGAACACACACCACAACGGGACCATGGAATGATTACATTTGGAAGTAATCACCTGACGTGCTAAGACATTTGTCCCACTGTTAGACGAGATGCTCAGTTCCTCTTTTGTACAACGCTGTCTGTTGATGGCGGATTAATATGTGCACCCACTCTTGGTCTGATTGAAAGGGACGTCTATGCATGTCTTCCTTCAGGTCGCCAAATATGTGATCAATTGGTGAAAGATCGAGGCTATACAGAGAGTGTTGCGGTGTTTCCTAACCAAATCGCTGAAGCGTAGCATTCGTCCGATTGGCAGCGTGGGAGAGGGCTTTATCATGGAACAGAATGATTCCGTCTGACAGGGAAGCTAACAGTGGGTAACACCCGCATCTCCCCTGTCCAAGAAATGCAATGATGTTCACCCAAGCTCTGGTAAGGTTGTGATGACCACCTCATACTTGGAGGGGCTCTCTGCTTCTAGAGATCCTAAAGTGTGGTACCGCAAGCAGTGCTCAGCGCTATGAAGACACATTGTAGAAATTGTGACCATAGTCAGAACGCCCAGGGACGCTTTGGGACGGATTCATCACGTGGCACGACGACGCCCGTTCTCACTCTGCCAATTGGATTGGACAAAGGCTACAATTCAGCGAAACACTGCAACATCCTCTGTACAGTCCATATCTTTCACCGTGTGATTTTCACACCTTTGACGACCTGAAGGAAGACGTGCTAGATGTCAGTTCGTTGAACGAGGGAGTGCAAGAGTGTGGGCAGTCGAGGATCCGTCAGCAAACGAGCGCGTTCTACATAACAAGAATTGACCGTCTCGTCTCCCAGTGGGATAAATGTCTTAAGGTGTGTGATGATTACTTTCAGCCGGCCGCGGTGGCCAAGCGGTTCTAGGAGCTTCAGTCTGGAATCACGGTGCTGCTACGGTCGCAGGTTCGAATCCTGCCTTGGGCATGGATATGTGTGATGTCCTTAGGTTAGTTAGGTTTGAGTAGTTCTAAGTCTAGGGAACTGATGACCTCAGATGTTAAGTCCCATAGTGCTTAGCCATTTGAACCATTTTTCGATTACTTTCGAATGGAACCATTCCATGCCTCCGTCGTGGCCGATGTTCGGTTTCCATTTGACTACGCTTTCTAACTAGGCATTCTAGATACTTTGCGTCAGGATCATTAGGATAAGCATATTTTAAGTTAACATTATGTAAGGTACAATATTACATAACATTTGGAAATTATTACAGTGAAAAGTAAAAGAAAAATCACAAGCTTATATTCATTTATAAAAAGCATATAAAAATACGGGCAAGCTGATTTTAAACTATCCGTAATGGCGACAAGTTTTCAATCGAAACGTAATAAAATAAAACGAAGACAGGGGAAATGGCATGACTGATTAAGAAACGAAAAAAAGCTGCAAGAATAACTGGGAGAAGTTAGAGCAATAGCTGAATTGTTCCACGGAGGGAAATATGGCCTTAGATTAATTTTGGGGAAACGTCACGGACGTGACAGAAGAAATTGTTTTAGTTGCTTCTAAAGACCAACAAGGTATTTAATTGGGAGCAGAGTGGATGTTAGGTTGTTGCACAGTTGGACGGAGGAAGAGTTGGTGAAATGTTTTCTTTTACAGGTGGTTATAACTAGGGTACATGGGAAGTGAAACTTTCTTCCGATAGTATTAACATGATAGGTGCTTATATCTAAGATGGGAGGTAATGGGGTGCATGTACACAGAAAGGCGGATGTATCTGCAGTCTAGGATTCGTCTACATAACATCATGGCTTGCGGAATCTGAAGGCAGAGACGACGACGACGACGACGACGACGACGACGACGACGACGACTGGGTCGGTCGTCGATATGTTGTGCGCAAGACAAGATACGAACAGTTCCACAACTCTTCATCAATCGCCCTGATAAAACCTGACAGATCAAAGAAGCATGCACCTCTATACAGAATAAAAAAGGAAGAGGATAGAGAGAATAATCATTTGTGTGACAGATTACTAAATTAAAAATTCCACAGGCTACAATTCAATCGAAGAAATACCAGAACAGGTTTTCGTGTCTTACAGAATGAGTCAAGAGAATTTTTTAATACACTACTGGCCATTAAAATTGCTACACCAAGAAGAAATGCAGATCATAAACGGGTATTCATTGGACAAATATATCATACTATAACTGACATGTGATTACATTTTCACGAAATTTGGGTGCACAGATCCTGAGAAATCAGTACCTGGAACAACCACCTCTGGCCGTAATAATGGCCTCGATACGCTTGGACATTGAGTCAAACAGAGCTTGGATGGCGTGCACAGGTACAGCTTACCATGCAGCTTCAACACGATACCACAGTTCATCAAGAGTAGTGACTGGCTTATAGTGACGAGCCAGTAGTTCGGTCACCATTGGCCAGACGTTTTCAATTGGTGAAAGATCTGGAGAATGTGCTGGCCAGGGCAGCAGTCGAACATTTTCTGTATCCAGAAAGGCCTGTATAGGACCTGCAACATGCGGTCGTGCATTATCCTGCTGAAATGTAGGGTTTCGCAGGGATCGAATGAAGGGTAGATCCACGAGTCGTAACACATCTGAAATATAACTTCCACTGTTCAAAGTGCCGTCAATACGAACAAGAGGTGACCGAGACGTGTAACCTATGGCACCCCATACCATCATGCTGGTTGATACGCCAGTATGGCGATATCGAATACATGCTTCCAATGTACGTTCACCGCGATGTCGCCAAACACGGATGGGACCATCATGATGCTGTAAACAGAACCTGGATTCATCCGAAAAAATTACGTTTTTCCATTCGTCCACCCAGGTTCGTCGTTGAGTACACCATCGCAGGCGCTCTTGTCTGTGATGCAGCGTCAAAGGTAACCACAGCCATGGTGTCAGAGCTGATAGTCCATGCTGCTGCAAACGTCGTCGAACTGTTCGTGCAGATGGTGGATGTTTTGCAAAGGTCCCCATCTGTTGACTCAGGGATTGAGACGTGGCTGCACGGTCCGTTACAGCCATGCGGATAAGATGCCTGTCATCTCGACTGCTAGTGATACGAGGCTGTTGGGATCCAGCACGGCGTTCCGTATTACCGTCCTGAACCCACAGAGTCCATATTCTGCTAACAGTCATTGAATCTCGAACAACGCGAACAGCAAGGTCGCGACACGATAAACCGCAATCGCGATAGGCTACAATCCGACTTTTATCAAAGTCGGAATCGTGATGGTACGCATTTCTCCTCCTCACACGAGGCATCGCAACGACGTTTCACCAGGCAACGCCGTTCAACTGCTGTTTGTATAAGAGAAATAGGTTGGAAACTTTCCTCATGTCAGCACATTCTAGGTGTCGCCACCGGCGCCAACCTTGTGTGAATGCTCTGAGAAGCTAATCATTTGCATCTCAAAGCATCTTTTTCCTGTCGGTTAGCTTTCGCGTCTGTAGCAAGTCATCTTCGTGGTGTAGCAATTTTAAGGCCAGTAGTGTAACTTCAGGACTTAATGGACTTCGCTGATGAGTTAAACTGAATGAATAGTATCTTGAAAAGAAACTGAAAGAGCAACACAAATAAAAATGATTAATGTAGTAAAATGGATATAAAAGATTGGGTTTAGCTAGAAAAGCTTATCTAAAGAGAATATTTGTTAATATCAGATATAAATTTAAACGATAGGATTCCTTTCCTTAAGGTATTTACTAGGAGTGTAGCCATTCTCGGAAGTGAAAAGTGGACATTAGCATTAGACACAAGATGACAGAAGCTTCTGAAATGTGGTGTTAAAGCAATTGCTGAAGATCAGATGAATAGAATGAATGATGATTAAATCGGTGCTGCATCGAAATGGAGAGAAACAGCTTTATGGTTTGTAAGTAGGCTGCTTAGGTTTTTGTGTTGGTAACGCCATGTAGCGCTCCGTATGAAAATCACTGTGCTGTGTGCAGTCTGTGGCTGGTTGGCATTGTTGGAATATTCGCTGTTGTAGTGTTGGGCAGTTGGATGTGAACAGCGCGTAGCGTTGCGCAGTTGGAGGTGAGCCGCCAGCAGTGGTGGATGTTGGGAGATGGCAGCGTTTTGAGAGCGTATGATCTGGACGTGTGTCCATCAGAAAAAGGAAATTTGTTAGACCGTATGTCATATATATATATATATATATATATATATATATATGTTTTGAGTACTATTAAGGTAAATATATTGTTTGTTCTCTACCACAATCTTTCTTTTGCTCACTGTGCCTATCAGTAGTTAGAATCTTTTATTTAGCTGGCAGTATTGGCGCTCGCTGTATTGCAGTAGTTAGAGTAACGAAGATTTTTGTGAGGCAAGTGATTCATAAAAAGTATAGGTTATTGTTAGTCAGGGCCATTCTTTTGTAGGGATTATTGAAAGTCAGATTGCGTTGTGCTAAAAATATTGTCAGTTTAGTGTTGATCAGAATAAGTAAAGAGCGAAATGTCTGGGAATGTTCAGTTTTGCTCAGCTGTTTGTAAATCAAACGACGTAAGAGGTTTACCAGCACTGTCATTTATTAGTATTTCTAAGGGGATGTTTCAGGTTCACCTTTATTAAAAGAAAGAATAGGTTGATAAGACACATTCTTAGGCATGAACCAGAAGTCAGCTTGGTTGTGGTTGGAAGTAAGGGAGAAGGCGATCAAAAATAGTGTAGGATTATTAAAGCTTGAATACATTTAGCAGTTCCTGTGGATGTGGGTACCAATACTTACAACGTCCAGTAGGTAAGAATATACTTGCATAGTACTGACTAACTTAGACACCTTTAACAAAATCTTTAGAATGAAGAAATGGAATGACAACCACACATTACCACTGCCCAGCAAAACTAACTGATGGCCAGGGTGACAACACCGTCGTGTTTACACCCGAGAAACGGGGAAGGAATGTGCTAACAGCGTTATTCCGGTATTCTTAAGACGAGCATTGTCACATTCTACTTCTCTATACGCCAATGCGCCAATGCCTTGCAAAGCACAACAAGGAACACTGACAGTCACCATTGTTTGACAATACTCCTCTCACTCTTCGTCAATATTCCTTTACACTGTAACCAGTTTTAAATGGCGTTCCGTTTAAATGAACTGCTGGCCTCTATTATTCTCACAAATTTTTACGTAAAAATTTAATGTTATGTACCTATATCCAAACTATATGGTCTCTTTCGCAATAAAGACGTCTGGTTTATTCAGGTGTCAAGTTTCCATAGGCAGGATAGTTTTCTTAGAGTGCTCTTGCTAGCTCTGAAGCCTCTTTATGTTCGACAAACTATGGCGTTTTCACAAAATTGGTATTTCCTTGCATTTCTCATAATGCTGACGAAATTTCTGCCCTGATGACGCATTAACCCACATCGTCAGTTGTTTGTCAGCAGTCTGCTTCTTATACTAGACTCCAACATTGCTCAGTGCCGTTTCCTCTCCGTGATTTACGCACCGTCGACTCCCTCAAATTTCATCTTCACATTTTCCATCATAAGGTCATTCCTATCCTCAATTTACACTGGCAATAAATTTATGGAAGCCAACAGCAAGCGTCAGAGACTGCTTGCTCACGAAGGCATTTTCCGCAATAAATTTTGTGCTTGAACTGCGAGGTATCACCTCAGACTGCTTTCAACTGAAACTTGACTGTACCTAGTCACGTGGCAGCTGTCACTACCACAGGCAGTAATTTATTTTGTTTCCGGCGAAGTGTAATTCACCAGATACAACTACGTCTTATGATGATAGAAACAGGACCATTTCTAAATTTATTACAAAATTGGAAACACAACTGTGCGAGGTAAAAAAGTTCAAATGTCGAACGTTCTACTTGCCAAATCTCACATTTGTCAAGAGACTCAAAACACATTGTATCTCCTGTTCATAAATAATTTGAGTGCAAAAAATCGTGAAGGTATTTTGTTACCACAGAATTATGCTGTTCATCTCATCGCTGCAAAATGAGACAAATTTTAAAAAAAATATTTGATTAGAAACTTTCTGGATGTCATACCAGTGAACTGTTTCTAATTGCCAGTAAGAAAGTTTCGATTAAAGTGCCAGTAACGTTGAGGCACTAAGCTCTGTGATATCACAAGTTCAGAAAGACAACAGTAACGTTTTAACTAGAACTGTAGTCAATAAAACCCATTTCCAATGTCTTTTGAATTTTTTTACGAGAGACTAACGAAAAAATCTGAATACTGACTTCTGTCCTTTTTGCACATAGCTCCATTCTTGGGATCAGATGATGCAGAGTTTACTGTGGAGCTCCCTGTGCTGTTCAGGAAAAATTGTCATCGTAAACATGTCCTTAATGTGTGAAATGTTTCGCAGTTATGAATATGGACAACCATGACAGTGAGAATTTATGCTCGGACCCGGATTTCTTGCATATCCGACCACGTTTCACAGCCAGATCCAAACTTCCATATGTGGTCAAACACGTGTCACAGCCTGCACTCGTACATCCATTACATATATTGCTTTAAGGGCGAGACATTTTAATCGAAAGTCGCTTGCCCTGTGTAGATGGCTAAATAACGTTATTGCACTGCCGTCTACCTCCAGCAAATGACTTTAAATTTAGTCTCCCCTACACGGGAACATATACAATGAACGTAAAAGTGCGGGTTGTGCCACAAGATTTGACGACGTATGGAAGCTTGGGTTTGGCTGAAACGTTCTTGGATAGCCTAACTGTAAGGCGATCACTGGTAATAAGCGGAGAACTCGGATTAGTCCCGGTCGGCATAAATTATCATTTTCGTCATTCCATTACACTGCATGCATGAATGTCCGAAGATACATTCTGTTGTACTTCCGAACAACACAAGCACTGCTATATCGTATGTCTTAATGTTTTGTATCTTACAAACATGGGTGGTCTTTCATATGAAGTACGGTGTAGCATAAATTAGCCATTGTCTCTTCTCTTTCGACTAAATTACCATCCTGGCATTCTTCTGTTTCAGAATAAGGACTTAATAGTTTCACGCAGTAATCCTCCTCAAACAGCTATCACTGTACTACATTTGGAGATGTTACATGCCCACAGTAGACACGTGTTTCAACAGCATGTATAAAATCAAATAAGTCAGATGTATGCACTGTAATTATATAGAATGCATTCATAGATTTATCAGGTTCAGAAGTCTTGTGTAAAACGTGCTGAACAAAGAATTTGAAACATAGAATTTGGAGCTAGAGGGAAGCACTGTTCGGCACAAATACCACGCACCATCTAGTGATGAATGTTTGACACATTATCTCCGTGATATTTCACTAGGAAAAACTCTACACACATCGAAATGAGAAGGCAATAGCAAGTAAAAAGTGTTTTGTGAAAGAATATCGCTTAGAACGTTTGACGTTTTCTTTCTTAAATTGGTCTTCAATGTACATTATAATGACTGCACCACTGTAAAAAAAAAAAAAAAAAAAAAAAAAAAAAAGGCAGCCATAAAAGCGGATCAAACAAATCTAATTTGCAGGACTACATGTCTACGCTGTAGGGCGGATGCTCAAGCAGCTCCCATTTGAACTTGGCCATTACACTTGGTCTGACCTCTCGAAGACATGTGGACATGCATTACCATGGAGCAGAATCACTCCCCCCTTGATCAGCCCAGGCCGTTTGCTCTTGACGGACTACAGTAGACTTCTCAGTATGTCTCACAGTACATGTCACCCTTAATAGTTTTCCTGTGTTCCAGGAATACGATAAGAATTAGACCTCAGACGTCGAAAAAGACGGTGAGTGTCATTTTGCCCGTTGAGGGCACACCTTTGAAATTTTTAGGGAAAGTTGACGACGCTACATAGACATCCCTAGATATCTGACTACGTTATCCCAAAACTGTAAGTTTTACCCCGTTGATTGTTACGATGTATAGAACTTTCTCTCTAGATCACTCCTTATACTCTGATATGCGCGGGAGGGGTATCTCAGCCGATGCTGCACCCTTTTCGCCAGTTGGTCTGCGGATTACTTTTCCTAACAAGGTCCAGAATTCATTGCAGATGAATCAGTTGAAGCAGTTCTGTTGCGACTCTTTGCAGTATAATACATCACAAGGGATTTGTAGTTTCTCCTTTGGCTGCTCTTGCGAGAATCTGTAGGGCACTTACTGAGTCATTAGAAACTAGCACCTAGTCGACTTGCGTGCTGACTATGTAAGAAACAGACTGATGAATAGTATAAAGTGTGTCTACGCTGTTTCTGGTGACACAAAGTTCGTTTCAGCGAAGTCTGCGTCGTTGCCCACCTTTTCCGATCGCATGTGTGTCCATGTGTTCACCTTGCTGTGTGCCCTAGTCAAAAATACCATTTGAAATGGGTGGGAATATATCTGACAGCCGATGTCAGAATAATTACCTCCTACTGATCTACAGATGAAATAGCAGCTGAGGAACTTGTACACAGATACATGGCAAGGAGAGATATGGCAGCAAACTATCACTGAAGTGTAGGGTGGCCAACACACGCTATCACAACTGACGAAAAATGCTTTCAATCTGTCTTTGGACCATTGTCCCACTTCAACCCATGGTCGGCCATGTTACTATTGATTTGGCAGTGTTAGTTGCAGAGGGTGGCCACACGCCCTTCCTGCCGCCACCCAGAGCCCCCCAGGATGGAATTAGTGTATCCCAGCTGTCTGAATCTAGTGTAAGCCATGTAATAGTACGAACGTTTTCAAATGTCTGTGATTCGTGTAACTGTGGCGGAACTTAGGGAGCAGCCCGATATTCACCTAGCGGGATGTAGAGAACCACCTAAAAACCACACCCAGGCTGGCCAGCATACCGGCCCTCGTTGTTAATCCGCCGGGCAGATTCGATCAGGAGCCAGCGTGCCAGCGTGCCTACCGCGAAGCAGCGCATTAGCGCTCTTGGCTACCCTGGCGGGTTAACTGACAGAAAGTGCTTCATTGCTCTAATTATACATCTAAATTGTCGTGAAAGATCTACCGCTCATAAACAATGGATTATAGTGACACACACACACACACACACACACACACACACACACACACACACACACACACACACACTTAAGACCTGGGCGCTTCCTGCGAGTTGTTTTATGTACACTCCTGGAAATGGAAAAAAGAACACATTGACACCGGTGTTTCAGACCCACCATACTTGCTCCGGACACTGCGAGAGGGCTGTACAAGAAATGATCACACTCACGGCACAGCGGACACACCAGGAACCGCGGTGTTGGCCGTCGAATGGCGCTAGCTGCGCGGCATTTGTGCACCGCCGCCGTCAGTGTCAGCCAGTTTGCCGTGGCATACGGAGCTCCATCGCAGTCTTTAACACTGGTAGCATGCCGCGACAGCGTGGACGTGAACCGTATGTGCAGTTGACGGACTTTGAGCGAGGGCGTATAGTGGGCATGCGGGAGGCCGGGTGGACGTACCGCCGAATTGCTCAACACGTGGGGCGTGAGGTCTCCACAGTACATCGATGTTGTCGCCAGTGGTCGGCGGAAGGTGCACGTGCCCGTCGACCTGGGACCGGACCGCAGCGACGCACGGATGCACGCCAAGACCGTAGGATCCTACGCAGTGCCGTAGGGGACCGCACCGCCATTTCCCAGCAAATTAGGGACACTGTTGCTCCTGGGGTATCGGCGAGGACCATTCGCAACCGTCTCCATGAAGCTGGGCTACGGTCCCGCACACCGTTAGGCCGTCTTCCGCTCACGCCCCAACATCGTGCAGCCCGCCTCCAGTGGTGTCGCGACAGGCGTGAATGGAGGGACGAATGGAGACGTGTCGTCTTCAGCGATGAGAGTCGCTTCTGCCTTGGTGCCAATGATGGTCGTATGCGTGTTTGGCGCCGTGCAGGTGAGCGCCACAATCAGGACTGCATACGACCGAGGCACACAGGGCCAACACCCGGCATCATGGTGTGGGGAGCGATCTCCTACACTGGCTGTACACCACTGGTGATCGTCGAGGGGACACTGAATAGTGCACGGTACATCCAAACCGTCGTTGAACCCATCGTTCTACCATTCCTAGACCGACAAGGGAACTTGCTGTTCCAACAGGACAATGCACGTCCGCATGTATCCCGTGCCACCCAACGTGCTCTAGAAGGTGTAAGTCAACTACCCTGGCCAGCAAGATCTCCGGATCTGTCCCCCATTGAGCATGTTTGGGACTGGATGAAGCGTCGTCTCACGCGGTCTGCACGTCCATCACGAACGCTGGTCCAACTGAGGCGCCAGGTGGAAATGGCATGGCAAGCCGTTCCACAGGACTACATCCAGCATCTCTACGATCGTCTCCATGGGAGAATAGCAGCCTGCATTGCTGCGAAAGGTGGATATACACTGTACTAGTGCCGACATTGTGCATGCTCTGTTGCCTGTGTCTATGTGCCTGTGGTTCTGTCAGTGTGATCATGTGATGTATCTGACCACAGGAATGTGTCAATAAAGTTTCCCCTTCCTGGGACAATGAATTCACGGTGTTCTTATTTCAATTTCCAGGAGTGTATTTCTCGGAAAGACTGGCCCCCTGGAACGATAGCGAAATTCCTAACAGTCAGTCGTAGATGAAGAACTGGTCAACAGTGGCATGCTTCCAAACGTTCTGGACGTGCTGGAACTGTCTGAAAGTGATCTTCGGCTAGGTAAGATCAGTATGAAGTAGGAAAAACATTAATATCATGTGTGCTGCATAAATTGGATACACATGAGTCCTCATGCTGTTCATCTCACTGTTTGCCAATTCTCCTGCTCCACCCCCCAACAGGTGGAGAGCAGCAGGGCCTGCAGTCACTTGTCTCCACCGCTGCATGCAACTGACTATCATCGCTCTCGTTTATCCTACTTCTTCAGGTAAACTGTCTGAAGGATGTCTGGTAGAGGTTTCAGACGCTCCACTGTATCGAATAACAGAACTGCGCACGTGCGTGCATAGGCACAAGCCTGCTTCCTTACAAACTGTGGAAGGATGCGATGCCTGTTGTACAGATGCCAGAGGAACAGACGGTGGAGGAATTTTACACAGGTCACGTCCTCCTTCTGGAGTAACACGCTGCGTGTCTGCCTAAAGACAGATTGACTGCTGTAATATCACCTCTTTCGTTCAAAAAAAGTGATTAAATAGACATGGATACTCACTCGCTGCATGAAATATTACCATCGAGTATTAACCAGATGCGGTTCTAATGCTTGCTGTAACGAATATTGCACCAACAGACTTCACCCCACGTGAAGTAAAATGAGTAGTTGGGTAAAATGCATTGAAGCTACGGAAAACGATGGAAAATAGGTAAAACAAGGAAAGTAAGACAAAAATGATTGTTATAGAGCTCTGACCTCGACAGTTTGCTCGTCCGTCATCGACAACAGTATCGTAGACGGAGTTCATAGTTCTATTCAATTGGATGTTGCGAAATAACAAAGAGGGAAGGGATGTGAATTATAACGTGCTGTTGGCTGTAAAAATGATACTTTTCCCGACAAATGATTAGCTATTATAGTGTGTAAGGCGCTGTCCTGTACGCAACTACTCAAACTTTTAAAATGAATACTGTGATAGCAACAGTGCAAACAGCTGATGTAGTAGCAAAATCAATGAAATCTTCAGCTAAATAAGTGTAAACTCGTTCTTGTGGTATGATCTTACGCCTGATACAATGAATATTAAACCGAAAACACCTAATACTGCATTCAGTATACTACAAATTAAGCATTAACGCCATACATCAGTCCAACATACATTCAGCTATGAAGTTCCACACACTATGTTGTGTAGAAGAGTTCAGAATGACATAATTCTGGTAGGACCAAACAACAGTATGAGAACGGATAGAGTGAACATTCTGGGATGGATAAACGATTTTCTTGTGAATGGTACCAGTGTGTCTTACGAGGAGACAGATGTAATCATCTTATAAGCAGGCAACTACTAAAAAAAGCACAACAGCAACCATTCCGTCACACTAAGAATGCGTCCTGCGATTGATTCTATGGGAAGATGGAGCATTGTAATGATGTCATACAACAACTGAACAAAGAAAAAGTTCCAGTAGAACAGTGTCTGTGTCTTCACCTCGATGTGTGGTGACAGACTAAGCAGCTTAGAACCAGTCTCACCTCCCCTCATAGATACCTCTCCTCCCCCCACCCCTCCCCGCTCCCCCCTCCCCCTCCCGCTCTTGCGTAGAGATATTGGTTTTGCAGACTTGTTCCAACCTGTTGGTTTGACAAACATCTATTGTTTCAGGTCTGCAAGAATCCAACGAATTTTAAGGAAATGCCAAATCTTTGAGTAATAGCGATTTACGCGATTAATCGTCACGGATGGGGGCAAAGGCAACTACCTGGGAGAACAGCAGCCACCAGCATGCGACGACTCTCGGGCACGTATTGTGGTGGACGGAGTCAGCTTCAGGTGTTGCACTGGCCAGAGGGGAGGACGCTGTGACCAGCGCCCGTTGAGGTCACAGCAGGCGATTGCCATTCAGTACACTGGCTGCTTCCAGAAGCTCCCAAAACAAGCGCTCTCTCCTAGCCTCTAAGCACTCGAAATTAGTGTCTGTGGATATTTTCTAAGTAAAGTGTTGTACATGTGGGTATTAATACATTTCAGATGACAATTATCAGTTCAGAACAGCGGCTTACACACTATGATAATTCATTTGTCGAAAAAAAACAATCATTTTCACACCCAACAACACGTTATAATTCACATCCCCTCCCTCTTCGTTATTTCGCAACATCCAACCGAATAGAACTATGAACTCAGTCTACGATACTGTTGTCGATGACGGACGAGCAAACTATTGGGGTCAGAGCTCCGTAAAAATCATTTTTTGTTGTATTTTCCTCAGTTTTACCTATTTTCCATCGATTTTCGCAATTTTACCACGTTTTCTGTAGCTTCAATGCATCTTATCCAACTACTCGAGTTCCAAGCCACTACTTCCGGCGACTTGTCACGTCAACAAAACTTCTCATCGCATTGCAGCGTGGTTCTCAATTTCTTTGCTAACCAACCCCTCCATTACTTTGCGAGTGCACTATGTATGTTGACATATTATGAACGCTGTTACACTACGTACATCACGTGACACAAATACTATTTAATATCGTGGGAAATAGCCAGCAGCAGAGAGGAGGTGCAGGCACTAGGTTCATTATCTGAAACATTTTATAAATTTGATGAGATGTTGTTATGATCGGGCATATCTCCTTTTGTTGATGTAAGTCACAAAGTATTCTCGCATTTGTAAGACAGTCGGAGATCTTTCTGATCTCAACACATTTTACAATTACTACCACAACAAACGAATCACATCCATACCAACACTCTGCGCTCTATCTCGAAACGAGCTTCCTCTTCGCTGAAACTATTGACTAAGGATCCTGAACAAAACTCCAGATTGTCTTCCTACATATTTTTCTTAATGTTCCTCTATCCTTAACCAACCCTCCCTATAATACTGGCTTAAACTGTCTCCAATTTAATTTTGAATTCACAAAAAGTAAGAAGGCACTATACCCTCCACATTACATCACAACACACTCAAATGTTACAGGCTCATATTTACTACACATCAGTAACTAGTGCTAACCTCCGCAGCAAGCACGCACCTAGAGAGAGGATGAATAAGCCTGGTATGGTACAGTGTTTGCGGAACAGAAGTTATGGTATTGAAATGAGAATACTAGTCCGTATCACCAACGCCGGTCGGTTCTGCAAGTTAGCAACAAATGTTATGCTCTTTCTGGAAAAAAAATCAAAAGTGATTGATTACGTAGAACTCGGCTAATTTTCTTGCTTCAAGAGACGTCGAATGTACAGTGTCTAGTGCCCTCCTACTTCTGGTCAGTTCAAAATTAAAGTGAAGACACTTTTACAGAGAGGGCTGGTTAAAGACAGAGGAACAGTTAAAAGAAGCGTAGAGGGACCATCTAGAGTTTTTCTCAAGATCGTTTTCGGTAGGTTCAACGAAGGGGCAGCTCGTTTCGAGGTAGAGGGCAGAGTGCTGATGTCGATGTGATTCATTTTTTGAGATGGTAATCGTAAAAGGTGTTGGTGAGATCTTTGTCTCCAATTTTATTCTACAAATACGAGAATACTTCTTGACTCCCAACCACATAAGAAAATAGGCCAATAACAATATCTCACCAAATTTATAGAGAGCTTTGACTAAGAAACTTATTGTTGGCACCCTCCCCCACCCTCTGCTGCTGGCATTTTCCACACTATGAAACAGTATTTGTGTCACGTCATGCAGGCGGTGTAGCAGGCCTCACGATATGTCCACATTCATATAGCACTCGCAAAGTAGGGGAAAAGGTGGTTTAACAATGAGACAGAAATTGAGAACCAGGCTGCAATATCATTAGCATCACGAGATACACACAATGAGAAGTTCTGTTGACATGTCACCGAGAGCACTAGTGCGGAACTCTAGTAGTTGGTTAAAATGCGTTAAAATTATGGAAGACGTGGTAAAACTGCGAGAATCAATGGAGAATACGTAAAAGTGAGGAAAATACAACAAATGATAGTGACAGAGCCCCGACATCGACAGTTTGCTCATTCGTCATCGACAACAGTACCGTAGAGATAATTCGTAGTTTTACTGAGTTGGTTGTTAGGAAACAACGCAGAGGGAGGGAATGCAAATTATAAATTGCTGCTCAGTATAAAAATGACTGTCTTTTTCCGACACACGAATATTTAGCATAAAAGCTGCTGTTCCATATTGATATTTTTCGTCTGAAATGTATTAACACTCATATGTATAATAATTTATTTACAAGACTTACACACACTAATTTTGAGCGCTTGGAGGCTAAGATAGCACGATACAGATTAAGTGACTTTGCTAGAAGTGGTCAGTGCCGGCATATTGCTTGCAGCAACCTCAATGGCTGCTGGTGAAGGCGCCCGACCCTCAACCCCCGTCTGGCGATTGCATGCCCTGGAGCTGCCCCTTTCCACCATGACCCGTAGCCGAGGGCATTGGAATGCTGTTTGCTGTTCTTTTCCCAGATAGTTATTTTTGCCCCACTCGTGGCGAATAATAAAGTACTTCCTATTGTTCCAGGGGTCGGCACATCTTTGAAATGCATTTGATATCTGGAGACCTCAAACAGTATATCGTTGTCAACCCAGCACCAACCAAAGCGTAGCACCTACAGTGGATGGACCTCTTTGCGTACCATCAGCGACAGGCTAGAACAGACATGGAAAACCAGTATCTCTCTCTATGCAAAGGAGGAGAGAGGAAAGATTGGCCCTAAGCTGCCACACATCGATGTTAAGACATGTATAGCTGTCGCCACTTTCTCCTGGCGAGATCTTTTGCAGGCAGTTGTTATTACAATAATTATTCTAAATTCCCAGTGCGTATGCTGCAGTGTCATGTGTTGTTTATGTTTAATTAGAGCAATGAGGCATTTTACATCATTTGCGGTGGTGTGTGTTGGTCTTCCTACACTGCTGTCACTGTTTGTTACTCTATCCCTCCTTACCATGTATCTGTGTAAAAGTTCCTCAGCAACTATACATTTGTAGATCCGTAGGAGGCCACTTTTCCTACACCTCAGTGATACTTCACTGCCCTATCCCTTCATACCACATACCTTCGTAAACTTCCTCAGCGGCTGTACACTTGTAGAACAGTAGGAGATAAGTCTTCTGGCAACGGCTAAAGCACAGTTTCCCAACACTTCGGAGTGGTATTGCGGCACACAACACTGTGAACATATACACATAAACACAATCAGCAACAGAATGGATGTGGGGGGAGGTGGCAAGTGGGGCTGTGAGTTGGGTGGCTGTAGGACGGTTTTGAGCAACCTCTGGTGGAGTATTGTTTACTGGAGTAGTCAGTCTTCAAACTTCAAGCCTAACATATACATACACAATCAAAAAAGTGTGGGCTTGGGAGTGGCGGAATGTGGACAACCCAGCAGCAGGTTAACACTCTCAAAAATAAATTGAATAAATAAAGGCAATATCTTATGTCCTTCCTCTCCAGCAGCTCAGCACGGACTTAGCCTTTTTCCGCGAATTCACATGTGGGGGAGGGGAGAGGGGAGGAGTGGAGTGTGTAAAGAAACTGGTTCTCTACTTCTTAAAAAAACATTTTAAACAATAAAACATGACCTATACAAGGAATCTGATTACCCCTTTTAGTCATGAACGAAAAAAAATAAATCAGGTAATTCAGTACAATTACTATATAGATGCGACACATTAAATCACTTTAACGGGGGCCAAATGGACACTTAGTCAATAGAATTCCAGTAAACCTGCAAAAGTAAAAACAAATTATTGTAGGAGCCTACATAGACATCGCGCATCTGCTAGATGCCCACGAAATACGTAATTTTGTTTTGAAGTTGACAGCCAATGAGAAAATAGGTGGTTTTCAAGCAGCGATGGCGGACAGCATCAGCTGGTAATATATGTAATTTTGTGGTAGCTAATTTTACTACACAAAAAATATGTACTCCCTCCAAAAGAAGTTACAAACATCAAAATAAAATTGAGCAGCCAAATGTCTGAGAAGAATTTTGAAAGAAAATTATTAATATAACTTTAATTTGGCGGGTTTTCAACACTGTCAACAAGACGAAATAATGGAAAGAATATTTATTGGGACTAAACGAAATTGAGATATTGTGACAGTATTTTTCAAATAGTTAATTTAACTGCAATTGTCTTTTAATTTTGAAATGAGAGAAAGCGTAATAATTTTCTTTTAATGTCTTAACCGTTGCTGCAGGCAGTGCGATGACGTCAGCGGTGGTCCGCGCGGACGATGTGTGAAGTGAACCCTGGTTCGTGACGTGAAGATAATGATAGATCCTCCTGTTTCATTAATATTCCAGTTACGGCGGTGGTCCACGTCTCCGTTGTAGTCGAATCAGCTGGCAGCACTGGCTCGATAATAATAGTTCCAGCGTGTGCGTTGTCGTTACGCGCACGACGTTTAATAATAAAAGTTTATTAATCACGCGGTGCCGGTAGGTCGGAATTATGCAATGTCTTTAGTATTTACCATATATATCCAGTTAATGCCAATACTTCGCACAGTTCTTTCACCGTGTTGCTACAGGAAAACAGTCACATGTGTTTATCGCTATAACAGTCCATTAAACATCAGTTCAATTTACGTCGTCGTCTTTAAGACAGTTTGGACGATATAATAAATGTTTCTCGATCAAATCACAGCACTGTTCTTTTACTTTATGGTTTGTTCCACTTTCACGCAGTTCTAACAGTGTCTCCGCACGACAACAGTGTCCGATTCATAGCTAATTGTCACAAGTTCACACAGTTTGTAAAATCGTCACCGCACACATTCAATATACTTTTCAGGTTTTACTGTTCACTTAATAATGCACGATCTCCTATTAACACAGCGGACGCACTGTAATTAATTGTTCCTCCGCGTATCACCGTCTTTAACACCGAACTTTTTCACGGTTTTTTTTTTTTTTACCGGCCGCGTACAACAACTCGCACGCTCTCTATCGATAGTCGTTCGTTCGCTCTCTCGATGACACAGTACTTCTCCTAGCGTAACCAAAGATTTACAAAGCATATAAAATCAGAACATTCATATTCGTACAATATAAAATATAAAACAGTAGCAAAATGAATGATGAAACAGTATGACGTATTAACAAATAAAGAATAGTTGAAATAAAGGATACATACTTACTATGACAAGGTAATGCACAAAAGAAAGAAAATATTATCGACTTTCAGAGAAAGCAATGTGTTCGCAGGTGGTGATATCAACACTGCGATCTTGCCACACACACCACCACAGAGAGGAGGTGGGCGTCCACTCAAGGACAGCCACAATCTTGAATAAATTTGGCAACAATGCAGATTTCACTAAAACGAACTTTGTCCCTCTGCTCTCATCCTATTTGGTCATATAAATGTGATCCCTGCAGAGACACTCACCCTGGAACCGTCTGTGTACAATTTGTACCAGTCGTGCCAGCTAAGATAGGTTTTCGACAGTGTAGCAGCGCTCAATTCACTCTTACATCACTGGCCTTATAAAGCACAAAGAATTTAAGAACAGAGATCGTTTTATTGAAGCAACATGACCTCTGTGAAAAGTGGTGGAATATTCTGGTGTCGAATGTTCAAGGATTTCACCATACTACTTGATATTTGTGTAGTGGTTTGGATGTATTCATCCAGTACGACTTACTCTGTCAGATTTAGTAACTGAGGTAATTCCCAAGATAATGGATCATTGCTAGACGATTTGACGCCCAACATGTAACGGTGACAGAAGAGCTTTCGTCCCATGACGAGTGGGGAAATTTCCAGTTCGCTGTAGTGTTCGCTTTTATACGAGCAGCTGGTCTGCACACACAAAGTCGCGACACATAATGTATATGCTCTGCATAACCGGGTGAAAAATTGTTACCTTGCGGTAAATAAAATGTCTGCAATAACTTAAATTACTTTAAATAATGCAACTGATTTACTACACTCACTGAAAATTGCGCAGAATCCCTCATAACGCTTTGTTGGGAAGGACCGTAATTTGTGATGTAGGTTGTTTTCTACACTGTCAATATAATAAAATTCGTGTCGCTGGCGAAACTTCCCGCCAATCTGAGAGCTTCTACGAAGGCAGCAGCCTCTAATTCTTATAACTCGTCTCAACGTACACACACACACACACACACACACACACACACACACACACACACACACACACACACACACACACACACACACTCTCTGTTCAGTAGAGTAGGTACGCCTGCCAGTGGAACGCAGTGTAACTTAAACTTTACTGTAGTTCGATATCTGTGGAACTGTTTGGTCGCAGGTCAGTCAAAAGGCAGACAACGGAATTCCATGATTTTCTTAGAGACCCACGTCCTTTCTCTCGAGCAGCTATGACATACAGCAAACATAAAAAATTTAGTTACAAATAAAGATCAGTTTAAAAGCCCGAAGGACTTACTAGTGGCCAACTCCTCCTACTCCATTGACGAATTTAATAGAAACAAATGATGTATTGTATATATTCATACTATTAGTATTATTTCAGCTTTAAAAAAAATTTACGTGTTCCACGAGGATCTCCTCAGCAAGGATCTATGGAACGAGAAACTAATCTAATCTCTAATCTAAATACAGACTATGAACAACTCAGTAGTGCTCCATTTACCTCGTTCAGTTATTAGACTAAAATAATTTCTATTGATGCACCTCGCCTAACAGTATCGTGACAAGTTTTTCAACCATGGATTTGTCCCAGGTGGGACAAAAAGTTCTTTGTTTGCAGATGCAAGGTGGTCTTTTCCGTCACACCATCCAAGTTCCACGAAGAAATTGTTATGTGCTGCCGGAATATATTAGTCCCAAAACCGCTGTGGGTCTCGGACTTAACTACTTGATAGCACACTTGTGTTTGTTCGAATTTGGACACCTCAAGACTAAACATGTCATTTTCATGCAATCCATAGGAGGTACGTACACAATGTTTAATATTATCATGTTTGTATTACATAGTGATTGCAAGAAGTTAGTCTGCTACGTACTAGAATCGTGATGAGGATTAAGCAAACCAAGGCTGGTACGAATGTTCTAATGTTCATGTGTTAGTAAAAATACAGTAAAAAGCTACTATCCCTTTATCGGGAACAATCTTGTGTCCGTTGCTCACCTACTTACTCTGAAGTCAGTAAATCCAAAAGTATCTCGGCCAAATGTTTTTAAGGAAACCCAGTGGCTGGAACGACAAGGAAAGAAGTGAAGAGTATTTAATATAAACCATTTAGCGAACTTTCATATAGAAAACACTCACTGCTTGCATTACTTTCACCGGCAAACTCTCCAACACTAACAAACTGCAACACACACTGAGACATAATACATACATCAAAAGAAGTTTTGCCTCACCCCGGTTCCCAGAACTCCTGAAGATAGACGTCAACTCTGGATATTGTATCACAGACAGTCTCTTTGATTAGTCAGAGGTGTCGCTAAACCCACCCAAAGATGTAAGGGCGTCGTATTTCACCAATAATTTTAATTTGTATTTAGATGGCGTTGTGAGGGAATGAAGACAACGAATTATGATATTTAGTATACAGAACAGCTTCAAAGGGAGACATTTTATCAAAAATCTTACGCTTGCTTAGTTGCGGTAACAAAGAAAACTTGCACAGAGCACCATATGAAGTTTATTAAATAAGAAAGCAACATAATTTAAGCATATTGAGAAATAGAGCGAAGATCATAGCGTTTCATGGCTCAAAACCCTTTAGACTCAAATACATATTGGAAAATAAAACTATTGAACTAGTTAACACCTTCAGATTCTTGGGCTGTGACATGATACGTCGGTGAAGTGACTGTTGAAGAACAAATTGAAAAGGGAAAGTAAAAAACGCTAAAATTTTATAAATTTGCAGCAGTTTAATGTGGACTATGGAAGTGAAAACTACAGTTAACTTCAGAACACACAGTAATCCAAGTAGCCGAGATTCATGAGAACGGTCCAGGGAGGAACATGAAGAGGCAGATTAAAATATGAGACCATCCGGAAGAATATAGGGATATGCCACTTGGATGGAAAAGTTAAGGAATACAGGAGTGAATGAAAGGAAGGTATAAAAAGTGCGATGGACTTAGTCCAAAACAGCTGTTACAGTACATACCTAAATTGGTAGACGCAAGAGATTAGTGTATCAAGCAGTCGCAGCGTACCAACTGGTCTAATGCTTGAGGGAGAAGAAAAGAAAGACTTAAAGAAAATGTGTCAAGTAGGAAGACGGGTTATGTGGAAGCCTTCCTGTTATGATGTAGGTGTATAGGATGGCGAACTGAAGACGGGCGACCATAAGCTGTAAATCTTAGATGAGTCATTACTCAACGTAAGTTCGTTCCTGGAACTAATGGTACCAACGCGACAAGCAGGCGAACGAATACTTATCAATCAAAACGGTCACAGCGAAGCTTCCTGGTAAGTTCCTAGTATAATTTACGTGGAAAATAATGAAATAGACATAGCTACTAAAAACACCTTCATACCATTGTCTTATTTTGTAAATAGCGCAATGAGCCAATCACAAAAAGTTGTACTACTTTCAGTAAGATTGTTCGTAGAACTCGTGCATTTCATTTTCTATTTTCAACCATTATGTAGGTGACGTTCAACCTACACTGACGGAAAAAAAATCGCAACACCAAGGAGTTGTGCGACATAAGCGAAAGTTGGAAGGCGTATTTCTGCATCTGAGAGGTGATGTCTACTCAGATTTTGCGACGGGCGCCTAAGTAGCGCCACTGTACGGTTGCATATCAGGTTTGCCTTTAACACTCGTTGTAATTGTCGTGAGCGTTGGTTACCTTTGAAGTTGGACATAGTGAGTTGATGTTAGTCAAGAATACGTTCAAGTCGACAAAGACGCCATTTTTTTAACACCTCACTGTGTTTAAACAAGGTCGTGTAATAGGGCTACGAGAAGCTAGATGTTCCTTCTGCAATACTGCAGAAACCCTTGGCAGAAATCGAGCCATTGTACGTGATAGTTGGCAGCGGTTGTCACGAGAATGTGCGGTCGCAAGAAGACACGGCTCCCAACGGCCACGTGGCACTGCGGAGAGGGATGGCCATTGTGTTCAGAGTGGAGCTGTGGCGCATCTTACTGCAACGGCAGCAGCAATCTGAGCAGCAGTTCCCACCAAAGTGACACAACGTACTGTTACAAATCACACGCTTAAAGGACAACTCCCAGCCAGGAGTCCTGTAGCGTGCATTCCGCTGACTATGTAGTGTTTAATAAAAAAGAAAAGAGAAGAGACGAAAAGAGATTGAAAACGTGGGAAGAAATGGTGAATAAAAAGGGGGTTCTAAAATCGTTAATGACCGTGAAAAAGGGAAAGAATGAAATGCAAATCGGATTTCGTATTACAGGAAGGTTATCGGACTTCGTGATTCGGAAAAGCTATTGTTGGGATGGTCCTTGTGGCGTTTCTGAGCAAAAGTCAAACCAATTTCCACTACAATAATTATTTGACAGAGAACAGAGAATAACAAAATGTGATTAAAAGGGGAAATGGCGTAGATAAGAGTTCATGCTTTACCATGTTAACATGTCTTCTTTCGTGCGGCGTCCAGGTCTTCAAAAATCTCCTACTTCGTTTCTGCGTGAAAAGTAGTAGCTGCTCCGAAATCTTGCAATCGTCCAGGAATCACTAATTTATACAAATCAAAATCGTCTTGAGATTAAATGCAATGTATTTTATGTTGCTGCTTCCATCCTCTGAATTTCATAGAAATTTCCACAATACGTCTGCACATCAATAAGTTGTTTTTCCTCTTAATCAGACCAAGACTAGCTAATAAGTTTTTACGTCTGCATTGAGCTTCCGCTCTCGAGAGACAAAAGACGGATAGAAAACAAAAAAGTTACATTTTTAGTACTTTCCTTTTCTTATATATTTTCTCTGCCGTCGCGCGCTCATACAGCGGCGACGGTATAATTTATATCTGAGGGAACGAGTGTAGCGCGGCGAAATTCAAAGTCCAGCTACAACTACAAACCATCACCATTTGTGTATTAAGTGGTGACAAGCGAGAGTTCATCGGAGAGAAGGGTGGAGGTCTTTTGCCTTTCCTGATGGAAGTCGGTTCTGCCTCATTGCAATTGATGGCCATGTGTTAGTTAGGAGGCGGCCAATTGACCTGCATCCAACCTGTCTACTAGAAATACTGGACTTAAACCTAACAGTTATAGTCCGGCGTGCGATTTCGTATGACTGCAGGATCACTCTTTGTCATCCCACACAGCCTGACTGCAAAATTGTACGTCAGTCTAGAGATTTGACCTCTGGTACTGCCATTCATTAACAGCGTTGCAGGAGGTGTTCCCCAACAGCATAAACCTAGCCCACATACTGCTCTTCTGACACGACATACAATACAGTGTCTCGACATGGCCTGGCCTGCTCGATCACCAGATCTGCCTCCAATCGAGCACGTGTGAGACATCATCGGACAATTCCAGCGTAATCCACAAAAGTTATCCGTCCCTGCATTGACTCGCCAGGTGCCCAGGCATGGAACGCCATCCCACTAACTGACATCCGGCGCCTGTTCGACACTTTTGCATGCTTGCATGCAACATTCTGATTGTTAATATGTTATTCATGTGATAGCATTTCACGTTTGGAGTGGCTTATCTCGCGCTTAGTTTAACCTATGATCTTGGAATGTTAATCACTTACATATGTTAGCTAAGTAAATGTATTTCCGAAATTTCATTACTCTACTTATCTTTTGGTGTTGCTATTTTTTTTCGTCAGAGTATAATCATAGCGTACATATCAGGGTGAAGGGAAGGGAATACACATTTGTAAATAAATTATTGTAAATAACATTAGCCACGAATACTAAGTCACCGCTGAGCTTCACTGCACAAGGGTATGATATGTGGAGTGTGGCGTACTGCTCACCAATGCAATTCCTGTATGCTGTAATGAAATTGGTGTAGGTACACATGGACTGGTCTGCATACCAAATAACTTTCGTAACAATGGCTTAAGGGCTATCTGAAGTGTTATCCAATAAGAGAAAATGTGGCAGCCTGTTAACAGTTAGGGCTGTATTTATTTATAGTTACCCTTTGATCCATTTGGCGCTTGACTGTAGTCAGAATAAAAACTAGTTGGCAGCGGACATTTACAGCCTGATGTTAAAGTGTTGTCGCTACAAGTAGGATTACAATCTGAAGGGAGACACCTAAGCTCACTGCTCTCCAGGGCGATAGAAAATCAGTTCAAAGTATCTCACATTTTACGTATAAAGTGGATGAAATTCTTGTACGATATAGATCTCTAGTGTTTCTAAGGATGTCAAAAACCAAATCTCGATTTTCAATGCGATAGGGTCCGCAATAGCGATGAATTTTTTGAAAGGTTTCTTAAAGCCTTCAGCTGCAATTTTCTTTATTTCCTGTACGATTGTACACTTTCGGCCTTAGGCCATTTTCAAATATCTAAATCGGAAGTATCATACATAGGATACCTTCGTGACGCTTGTGACTTTGATGTTGGGACAAGTCATATCTGTAGATATAATAGGTACATTATAACTTACTTTATGGATTATTTTTTAGTAGTAGCTTAAGTCATATGCGTCGTTGCTCATATGACATGTTAATATTATAAAATAAATCATAGATGTTCACGCTATTTTAGGAGCACATTATTTTTGAGCAGTTGTCGCAGATCTCTTATATTTAACGTACTTAACAGTAGGAAGATTATAGTTACTTTACAGAAATTTTTCTACTTAACCTGCATATGCTTTTGTTCTCAGTTATAGTTAATTATCGTTCATCGCTGGTGTAAATATGACTACGTAATTTCTTTAAAATAACTTGTAAATATTTGTTCAGTTATTGTGGGAGCACGTCATTTTTGAATAGTTGGTACAAAGATTTTGTATATGAAATCCATCACAGTACTCTAATACAACAGTACTGACAACTAAGAGTGTCGAGTAAAAACTGCTTTACGGTTGCGTGATGTTTCGCAATACAGTATTATTTATTAATGAGTGTAGCCATAGTTTTACATGCTATGCTTCCGTAATGCTTCGCCGTGGAACTGATAGAAAGCTGTCCAGGGATTTCCCATTTTGCAGGACTTTTTGCTCATTTAAAACTCTCTTACTGGTCTTTTAGATGGATGTAAATTTCTTCCGTAACATCCCTGATTTTTCCTTTCTATAACTTATGTAATATTTGAACTGATCCTTCTATATTAGGTATTTTGTGGTTGCTGTCTTAACTGTGCAGCAAATGTGGATGGGTTAGTGTTGCTTATTGTACTGTGTTCATTACATCGTATACTAACACATGCCGTGCAGCCTTTTATTCTTTCAATAAACATCCATGAATTAAAAGTACTTCTTCACTGCGGCTGCTTTTCTTAGAATTAAGCAATTGCAATGAGCTATTCAAGTAGTTAATGTTACAACTATCTCATTAAAACTAACTTTAAAAATAAGGACGTTCTTTACATTTTGTGTGGTGTAACAACTAGCTTACTGACCTTCATTTGCAGGTGGCGTTGGTACAGCTGTAATTCAGCTTGCACGAACAGTTCCCCAAGTCACAATTTTGGGGACGGCGTCATTTTCGAAACATGTCAGTCTGAGATATCTTGGCGTGAAGCGTGTATTTCGCCACGAACAAGATTATGTAAGCAACATTATGGAAGCGTACCCAGATGGAGTAGACCTAGTGATAAACAGCGCCGGTGGAGCAGATATTACGAAGTGTTTAAGTCTGCTTAAACCGTGTGGAAGGTTGGTTACCATTGGTGAGTGTACTCTCCGTAAGAAAATTAAGCTGTTAAAATAAAAATAGGACTATTGGCTCTAGTAGATGGTAAATTTGCGACTCTTATTGTTTAAAAACGTGATGTCCACGAAATTACAAAGAGCCAGTGTTGGCGGTAGGAAATCCAGTAGAACCAGGGAGTATTATATACCTTTCATTCCACCTTCTAAATATAGTTACGTCCTGTCAAACGTTGTGATTAAATATACGTTCATTTTGGTCCTGGAGCTCTAATAAGGTATTGCTATTGTGTAGCAGATTTCTGGCATTACTTGAGCGTTGCATGACTCTGTTTAGCAGTGACGATGATTATTTAGCCATTGTTCACTTGGTGGATGTGTTTTACAACGGCATGTTACAATAATATAGACACTGTCTCTTAGTAAATAATTTCTTAACCAAGCCAGATATACAGGGTGTCACAGAAAGGGACTTGCACTGGCTGAAATTTAATAACTGAGGAAGTATTAATGATAACCTGATCTAGAAATTGTGATTACGTTGTGACTACATGGTGACCTGTTGACTGGTGTGAGTAGCCATTTATTTGTTTTTCGTGTTCAGTTGCCAGTAACTATACTAAATAAGATGGCTAGAACCATGTCTTCCGAGCAAATGTAGTGGATTTCAATGTTTTATTGGAAATATGCAAACGTGAAAGTGCAGAGACAAAGCATGGCGGAGTTTGGTACTGCGCCACCGTCACGTGAAACAATAACAAAATTACGTGATAAGAAGAAAGAACTGTAGGGCAGGGAGAAATCAGCGGACGAAAGAGCGGTGCACGCAATGGTAAAAATTCTCACAACATCCGCAGAGAAGTCCATAGGGCGAGTTGCGCGCGTGTCCGTGTCAGCACATAGTGTTCACCGCATTTTAAGAAGAGCAATGTGTAAACCGTACACTCCCAGGTTGTTCCATACGAGGATGATCCAGAGAGGCGCTTCGAATTCCGTGAATGAATTTGCGATGTTGAAAAGCTGACTTACATCATTCTTTGGTGTGATGAGGCGACGTTTAAATGGAATGGAACCATAGATCACTGTGTGTACTGGCAAGAGATTATGCCCATGTTACGGAATAACAAACTGTTAATACTCTTCAAGGGTTGTCAGTGTGGCGCGGCATGTCTGTCAGAGGACTTATCGACCTATCTCTTTTTTTTTTTTATGGAAGAATAGTGACTGGTGAAGGTACTTCACCATGATGCAGGAACGGATTGCACCGGCTGTAACGAGAACATATTTTTTCCGAAGAAGACAGTGCACCGTCACATTATCGTCGTGACGTGTGGCAATCCCCGGATGAAATATTTTTCGAGAGGCTGACAGGCCGACGAGGAAGTGTAGAGTTTCCAAGCAGATCTTCCGATGTGACGCGATTAGATTTCTTTCCATGGGGAACTCCGAAGAACACAGTCTACTCCGGAAAGCCACGTACGCTGGATGAAAGAGCAGAGGCGACAGTGATTGCCTGTGAATCTACTACAGTGGCAATCATAACACGTGTGTGTTGCGTCGATCTGTTCCGCAGCGTTGCACACACTATTGCTGCCGATGGAGGACGTTTTCAACAATAACAGTAAAACATCAGTAATGTCTTGACCATCTGTGTGACTTAAAAATTCATAGTTCTTATTATTTTTATTACAATTATTAAAGTTCAAACAGCGTAAATCCTTTAGTAACGTGAAGCTGAAATGACTTACGTAATGACGATCATATCTGGTTCAAACTGCAGAAGAGTGAGGTACAACCTTTGGTAGTGATCTTAATGTTCTTATATCTCGTTTAGAGTTCGGTATCCGTTTTTCCAAGAACGGAGCCAGGATGATTTAGTCCTCTCGGAGTAACTAGCAGAGTATTCTTGCAGTACACTACTTGTGATTTGTATTCCTGCTTTGATTAATGCCGTGTAAAGTTCGTTCAGCTGTCTTTATAATGCTTAGCATTCCATTACCTCACCACTCGGGCGTAAAAGTTCATCTGGCTGAGCTCCAGAGTTTGGAGATATTTTCATTCCGCACAGATGTGGCGGGTAAAATCGGTATCCAAACCTGACAGTTATTGTAGATGTATACGTTTCTATTCGTCTGCGAAAACCATGGCTTCCTAGGGATATGGGACTGCACATGTAGTGGTTAGTGGGAGCACTGCCACATTGTCTTTCCATTCCTGTAGGATCTGATTGTTAAAGATAGAAAGTCAGATCTAGAAACGTATGGAGACATAACATCACACCCTGCTTCTATAGTTAGTCTACAAATTCATTCCAGAGTAAGTGTTATTCTTGTTGGTCTGACTGAAATGTATGTACAAGTGTGGTAAACGTTCTCCAGGCCGAAGCAACCAAATCATGGAACCTGCAATTAATCTTGGATGTAGATAAAAGTTGGGTTATAGAAGTACATACGTGACCTGTGTCGTGGTGGTTGATTCGTTGCTGGTATATCGGGATGGAGTGCCATTTCCCTCACCTGGACATTTGGGTTTTGGTGGTGGTGGTGGAGGTGGTGGTGGTGGGCTGGAACTGAATGGCGAACTAATTATGACAGTTGCAGAGCAGTGATTGTCGATGGTAATCTGGTTGGTGCCCTCAGTTACGTCAACAAAGGTCGCTGGAGCGTACCAGCATCAGCGGTAATCCGCCAGATCTGGGGGCGCATGTTGCGGGTGGGGTGCGTTGGTTTCAGTGCAGAAGCAGATAGTTGACGTAAAGTGGTGCGTTATCGACAAGTGTTTCTCCAACAGCAGTATTCTCGCCCCCATAGACCATAGCAGGCTGGAGTGACTGGGCATTGCCACCGAACTACGACGACGTACTTGTTGCGGTTTTCCTGTTTCGAATCTCTTCCAGAAGCTCCGCCAGAGCTGTAAGATGCCGCAACTTCAACTTTTAGGAATTCTGGGTGGCGTCTTTTGTTTTGTCAACGTCCTGAAGGAGAGTTGCTGCGTGGTGAATACATGCTGTTGCTCCATAGCGCATCAGCCTGACAAGCATTTCTTCCAGTATGACTTTATATTGATCGACATACGACTAATGAAGCCATAATATGACAATGTTTATATTTTCTTGCAACGTCGGTTTCGAGTGATACCTAAGGCTTTCGGCGAATATCTCCACCTCTATCAAGAGGAGAGTAACTTAACTCATGTTATGGTGGTATTTTACTTTTTATACTATAGGTTAACTTATAGTATAGGTTAATTTATTGACTGTCAGTTTTTATTTGTAGGCCATTGTCATTTGACTTAACATATTGTTATTTGGATATAGTGAGTGGAGCTGTGGTCGCTATAAAATGGAATGCCAAGTGCACAGATCGGGCATTTCCGACATATTCTTGAGAGTTCAAAACAGGGGTGACAGCAGCGGACGGAAAAAGAAGCATTTGCGCCGTGTATGGGAATAATGCCATTGGACAGAGCACGACAGGAAAACGTTTCTCTCGTTTTAAGGAGGATCGTTTGGAAATTTGTGACGCTCCACGTTCAGGAAGACTTTTGGGGCTTAAAGTAGATCGTTTAAACGCACTAATCCGCAGTGATCTGCGTTACTGTAATCGAGAACTGGTAAATGTGCTGAACTGTGATCATTCCACTGTCGTGCGACATTTACATGCAATGGAGAAGATTCAAAAACCACATGTATGTGTACCACATGCTCTAAGCCAAAATTACAAAAATTAGTGGAAGGCCATTTGTGCACCTCTGCTTGCTCGTTGTAAAGTGACTCGTGGAAACAATCAACCATTCGTATCCCGTATCGTTACTAGTTACAAGAAATGGTGTCTTTAGGCTAAAATTAGGAAAAGAAAGGAACGGATGAGCCCAAACAAAGCAGCAACTTCTCCTCCAAAGAACTGCGTGCGTCCACAAAAGAAAAAATTATGCATCTGCTGGAACAGCGACGGTGCCGTCTACTACGAATTGCTTCCCCGAGGGGGAAAGCATCACTGCTGACATTTACTGTCAACAACTGAGACGTCTTCTCAGGTCTCCCTTTGCAGTATTTTAATACGTACCGATTCAATGAGTAGCTTGCAGGCTATAGACTGATGCTGCCCTCGTCACTTTGTGATGTCTGCTATCCATGATCATCTCTCTGCCCTTGGCCGTGTCGTCTCCTCCGTTGCCTTCCTCTGTCTCTCAGATCACGTGTGTATCCCATAGAAAGAAATGACTGACCATTTGGCTGAGGGACAGATACTTCGTGTCCATTCCCTTCCATGATTTCAGGTGCAGATATGCGGATACACATCAAATCTCTTTGCCCAAAAGTGGAATCACATGTGGTGCGCTACAGCTCTTAGTAATAAACTCTTTACAATCAAGAAGACCACTGCAATTTGGTGCTCACCCTTCCACTCCTCTTGGAAGGAGTCCACTGCCGTACGCTGCCTACGCATCGGTCATGCTAGGCTCACCCATTGGTTTTTCTTGCCGATCGAGCCACCCCCCTCAATGTGGCTGGGGTGCCAGAATGGCGGTATGCCGTATATTGGGGAAATGTCCCGTTCTTTTGGCCCTTCGCACTGAGTATAACCTTCCAGATTACTTCTCTTTAATACTTCCAGACGATTTACTGATGGTTGACGTGGTCCTCAGTTTCCTGCATCAAACTGGTTTATATTTTCAGTTATAAGATTTTACGTTACACCTGGTGCAGGAGCAGGGTGATTGTGGTTGGGTTCTCTCTTCCAGTTTCATAGGTCTGGGACCCGTGGCCATTCCCTCCGTTTTCCCAGTTTTTTTTATTTGGCCTACCCTTTTATGACTTCTACTGTGTGTGTTTTAACTCCTTCGCTTTATACACTCCTGGAAATTGAAATAAGAACACCGTGAATTCATTGTCCCAGGAAGGGGAAACTTTATTGACACATTCCTGGGATCAGATACATCACATGATCACACTGACAGAACCACAGGCACATAGACACAGGCAACAGAGCATGCACAATGTCGACACTAGTACAGTGTATATCCACCTTTCGCAGCAATGCAGGCTGCTATTCTCCCATGGAGACGATCGTAGAGATGCTGGATGTAGTCCTGTGGAACGGCTTGCCATGCCATTTCCACCTGGCGCCTCAGTTGGACCAGCGTTCGTGCTGGACGTGAAGACCGCGTGAGACGACGCTTCATCCAGTCCCAAACATGCTCAATGGAGGACAGATCCGGAGATCTTGCTGGCCAGGGTAGTTGACTTACACCTTCTAGAGCACGTTGGGTGGCACGGGATACATGCAGACGTGCATTGTCCTGTTGGAACAGCAAGTTCCCTTGCCGGTCTAGGAATGGTAGAAAGATGGCTTCGATGACGGTTTGGATGTACCGTGCACTATTCAGTGTCCCCTCGACGATCACCAGTGGTGTACGGCCAGTGTAGGAGATCGCTCCCCACACCACGATGCCGGGTGTTGGCCCTGTGTGCCTCGGTCGTATGCAGTCCTGATTGTGGCGCTCACCTGCACGGCGCCAAACACGCATACGACCATCATTGGCACCAAGGCAGAAGCGACTCTCATCGCTGAAGACGACACGTCTCCATTCGTCCCTCCATTCACGCCTGTCGCGACACCACTGGAGGCGGGCTGCACGATGTTGAGGCGCGAGCGGAAGACGGCCTAACGGTGTGCGGGACCGTAGCCCAGCTTCATGGAGACGGTTGCGAATGGTCCTCGCCGATACCCCAGGAGCAACAGTGTCCCTAATTTGCTGGGAAGTGGAGGTGCGGTCCCCTACGGCACTGCGTAGGACCCTACGGTCTTGGCGTGCATCCGTGCGTCGCTGCGGTCCGGTCCCAGGTCGACGGGCACGTGCACCTTCCGCCGACCAGTGGCGACAACATCGATGTACTGTGGAGACCTCACGCCCCACGTGTTGAGCAATTCGGCGGTACGTCCACCCGGCCTCCCGCATGCCCACTATACGCCCTCGCTCAAAGTCCGTCAACTGCACATACGGTTCACGTCCACGCTGTCGCGGCATGCTACCAGTGTTAAAGACTGCGATGGAGCTACGTATGCCACGGCAAACTGGCTGACACTGACGGCGGCGGTGCACAAATGCTGCGCAGCTAGCGCCATTCGACGGCCAACACCGCGGTTCCTGGTGTGTCCGCTGTGCCGTGCGTGTCACCATTGCTTGTACAGCCCTCTCGCAGTGTCCGGAGCAAGTATGGTGGGTCTCACACACCGGTGTCAATGTGTTCTTTTTTCCATTTCCAGGAGTGTAGTTTGACCACTCTGACTGGATCCGCCCACTTTTAGCGAACCCTATATCTTATGCAAGTAACTTTAGGATTGCGAGACTGATGACCTCGCCGTAGTCCCATAATCCCCATCCATCAATCAATCAATCGATCGATCAGTAAGTCAACTGAGAAGTCTTGCAGACGCAATTCAAGAGCAGCGACAAGGGAGACTGCGTGAAGTGATGCTAGCCCACGATAACGCCCGCCTTCAATCTGCTAGACTGACAAAAAGCACTATACAGGAGTTGGGTTCTGAAGTCATTCTGCATTTACCATGTTCACCTGATCTTCCGCCCTCAGATTCCACATTTTCCGCTTTCTATCGAACAACGTACAGGGAACTCCCTTTTCGGATGAAAATGCGTTCCGAACATGGCTCGATGAGTTCTTAGCCTGAAAACCAAATGTTATCTGCAGTCGCGGAATCGAAAAATCACCCCTGCGTTGGCGGGCTGTTGTAAATAGTGTAAGGAGAATATATTATTAATCACTAAGGTCTCTGTTACGTACATAAATTCGCAACTAATATTTATTTACATTGTTCCAGGTACAAATAGCTCAGCGAAGTACCCGAAAACTACCTTATGGGGACTAAGATCAACGTGGAATACGAAACGAATACCATCTGCAGACATAATCGGCAGGAATCACGCAATATCAGGGCTAAACGTTGGTCACTATCTCGAAAACAACCAGAAGAAAGTGCGCTCCATACTCGACCGCGTCTTCCAGCTGCGGGCCGAGCGCACCATAAGACCTCGTATTCACTCCGTTTTAGATTTCGAAAGGGTGAGTTTTCACGCAACAGCGGCTAATGTGAACGTGGAAACGTTACCTGTATCTTCTGCACATTATTCCAGGTTGGTGAGGCGCTGGTGCAGCTGTGGAGGAGGGAGAACTTGGGGAAGGTGCTGCTCGTCGTTCAGCAGGACTCTCCCCAACTGCGAGTGCGAGGAGGAGACGCGCTTGCAAGCGTCGCTGGGGCGGGCCGGGGCGTCGCCACGCGGTGACCCGGGGGCGGTGGCCGCATCAAAAGTGCAGCCTGAGGTGCGAACACGGGTAGCAGCCACGCCAGGTTGTATAAAAGACGCACACAGCTGAATTGTTGACCAAGAATCTACGAGGAATCGCCTTTGAAACCTGCGAAATTAGTGACACTCACTAAAACTTGCGATATTTTATATTCCTTCTACACGTTAACAACGTTAAAACAAGTACAGTGTCTCAGTTGTGCAAAAAAGAGGCACTGTAAAAATGTCGATGAGCTTTAAAAATGTCGATGAGCTTTAAAAATGTCGATGAGCTTTAAAAATGTCGATGAGCTTTAAAAATGTCGAGGAGCTTTAAAAATGTCGAGGAGCTTTAAAAATGTCGAGGAGCTTTAAAAATGTCGAGGAGCTTTAAAAATGTCGAGGAGCTTTAAAAATGTCGAGGAGCTTTAAAAATGTCGAGGAGCTTTAAAAATGTCGAGGAGCTTTAAAAATGTCGAGGAGCTTTAAAAATGTCGAGGAGCTTTAAAAATGTCGAGGAGCTTTAAAAATGTCGAGGAGCTTTAAAAATGTCGAGGAGCTTTAAAAATGTCGAGGAGCTTTAAAAATGTCGAGGAGCTTTAAAAATGTCGAGGAGCTTTAAAAATGTCGAGGAGCTTTAAAAATGTCGAGGAGCTTTAAAAATGTCGAGGAGCTTTAAAAATGTCGAGGAGCTTTAAAAATGTCGAGGAGCTTTAAAAATGTCGAGGAGCTTTAAAAATGTCGAGGAGCTTTAAAAATGTCGAGGAGCTTTAAAAATGTCGAGGAGCTTTAAAAATGTCGAGGAGCTTTAAAAATGTCGAGGAGCTTTAAAAATGTCGAGGAGCTTTAAAAATGTCGAGGAGCTTTAAAAATGTCGAGGAGCTTTAAAAATGTCGAGGAGCTTTAAAAATGTCGAGGAGCTTTAAAAATGTCGAGGAGCTTTAAAAATGTCGAGGAGCTTTAAAAATGTCGAGGAGCTTTAAAAATGTCGAGGAGCTTTAAAAATGTCGAGGAGCTTTAAAAATGTCGAGGAGCTTTAAAAATGTCGAGGAGCTTTAAAAATGTCGAGGAGCTTTAAAAATGTCGAGGAGCTTTAAAAATGTCGAGGAGCTTTAAAAATGTCGAGGAGCTTTAAAAATGTCGAGGAGCTTTAAAAATGTCGAGGAGCTTTAAAAATGTCGAGGAGCTTTAAAAATATATTCTGTCGCTTTTAAATGCATGCAATAAACTTGCTGTACTCAAATGGCCTAGTGTATAATAATACTCAGTCCTTCCCATCATTTTCTTATTTTTTCCGCTGTAACATGGCTCACTTTCTCCTCCTCCTCCTCCTCCTCCTCCTCCTCCTCCTCCCCCTTCTTTTTACCTTAAGACTTCACACCCGCTTACTATGTCAGTGTGTGGCAAGCACTGCTACCGAGCGAGGTGGCGCCGTGGTTAGACACTGGACTCGCATTCCTGGTTTAGGTTTTCCGTGATTTCCCTAAATCGCTCCAGGCAAATGCCGGGATGGTTCCTTTCAAAGGGCACGGCCGACTTCCTTCCCCGTCTTTCTCTAATCCGATGACCTCGCTGTCTGGTCTCCTTCCCCAAAACAACCAACCAACCAAGCACTGCTATGCACTTTGCTTTTATAAAATAGCATCTGATGCTCGTACATCTATAAAATAATACCTGAAGCCTGTATTTTGTAACTACATTGGCCCTAAATGCCATCAATTGCATTATAGTTAGATGAAAAGGAATGCCTTACTCAAGAGAAAAGACATGTTAGTAATAACGAGCATCTTGGTTACATAACAAAACTGGTGCATAGTTTTGTCTTACTACTAAATTGAAACTTCCTGGCAGATTAAAACCGTGTGCTAGGCCGAGACTCGAACTCGGGACCTATGCCTTTCGCGGGCAAGTGCTCTACAACTGAGCTACACAAGCACGACTCACGCCCCATCCTCACAGCTTTACTTCTGCCAGTACCTCGTCTCCTACCTTCCAAACTTGACAGAAGCTCTCCTGCGAACCTTGCAGAACTAGCACTCCTGAAAGAAAGGATATTGCGGAGACATGGCTTAGCCACAGCCTGGGGGATGTTTCCAGAATGAGATTTTCACTCTGCAGCTGAGTGTGTACTCATATGAAACTTCCTGGCAGATTAAAACTGTGTCCTGGGCCGAGACTCGAACTCGGGAAGTTTCATATGAGCGCACACTCCGCTGCAAAGTGAAAATCTCATTCTGGCTTATTACTAAATTCATAAACTAACAGAAACGTACCATGTCACTGTAATATAGTAACGTAAAAGAAGGAAAAAATACTACTTTGTATCCCCAATGTGTTCACATCATGATAAAAATAATTAAGAAAAGACATTGGTGTCACAATCCGTTAACGTAACTCTACTCTACCATTTTTCTGATCTAAATTTTATTGTATATCTGAAATGGTTATATCTAATATCCGAGTTTGGAGTATTAGATTGTATCTCTGTAAGAGGGTGTTATGAACGTGTTTCACAAGGACATATTAAACACTTAGTCAAATATCCATCTTCCCTTTCCTGGTAATGCCTCTGGTGATCCAAAGATGAAGTGATTCGCAGTGCTACTGATTTGTTACTTTCTCTACAGCTCTTTTGACAAACGTTAACGTCAGTTGATGCTCTGTGTCATGGATGCAGGTCACAGCAACGTATTTGCTGTTAAAGGCTCCATACTGTGTGTTAAACCCTGTGTAATGGCGACGGTTCAAACCTGCGTCCGGCCATCCTAATTTAGGTTTTCCGTGATTTCCCTAAATCGCTTCAGGCAAATGCCGGGATGTTACTTCGAAAGGGCACAGTCACCTTCCTTCCCCACGCTTCCCCAATCTGATTCGACCGATGACCCCGCAATTTGTTCCCTTCCCCCGAATCAACCACCCAAACCAACTGTGTGTTAATGGTTATTTAATGTGCAAACTGTCAGGCGTAATATGTATCTTTGGCATGCAGTCATACCTTGTAATTGACAACTAGTTCATCAGACCAGAAATGTTACGTTTTTTTTTTTTTTTAACGACGACCCGCCATGCCCTGCCATGCAGGCGGGTCAGATATGTTGTAACATATAAGCAATGTTTTCAAATACATAATATCTTGTTCCTATGCCCTGCACTGTAGGACATACACGCTTTAATAATATGCAGTGCAGCATGCATTTGAGAACAGCTATAAAGCCAAAACCATGATTGTGTGGAATAAATGAACAATCAACACATAGCACAAATTCCTTTTAAAACTATAGTAATGGAGATACAACTTTTTCCATCAAACTGATCTACTGATGTGGTAACAATTCTACTGATACAGCTAATGGAACAAAACATCTTCTGAAGAAACACGTCAGACAGTAATGACCCTACGATTTATATTAAAATATACACTGAACAAATGGGAGCTGGAAGTGAACGGGCTGCATTTTTTACACCTCACTCTCAGTGCGCATTAATCTTGATTTACAGTGCGGAGGAAATCACTATTTTGTACCAACAGTGAATGGCATTAACTAAACCTCTAGAAGGAAATTTATTTAATTATCTGTTATAGTTTAAGAATTAGAACATTTTGCCTAATAAAGAATTTTATAATACTCATTCCCATGCTGGTACCATTTTCGGGTAAATAATCCGTCCAAAAGCATTCAAACTATGGGAGGGTGCTATCAACATTCGTACGAACACATTATGCCTCCCGTTTTGTAGTTTGTAGTATGTCTGAGGAAGCATGAAACTCTTATTATACCACATAATTATTTTGTTTAAGAACAGCGGCTAAAACTAAGTGCATAATCACAAACATAGAAAATTTCTGCCATGTATTGGGTCTAATACGGAGACTATCCCATTCTTCACTTCGGAGAAATCTGGTGATCATACCTCATATCATTGTGAAGACGCATGTACCTAATGTTCTGAAAATGTGGTTCTGACTAAATAAGACCCTTCTGTGCTTCTGACTCACCGTACATGTCAGCAGCATATTCTTGCTGGCAGATTCTTCTTTGTTCTCTGCAGACGTTTAACAGGAGTCTTTTCCTTACTCTGAACTCTTTAGTAGTGGCTCCCGCAGCCCTTTCAGCTTAAAGTACTCGCTGACGTTCTGTGGAAGTCAGAGCAATCAATCGTATCCTGGTTGGGTACCAAATATGTCTACTACTTTTGTCCTACCGATTGCACCATCATTGAAACAGGTAACAGCACCCATCACACCTATTTTGATTACTGTCCACCAACAGGCAGGTGTTGAAACTCTCATTATGGTTTTGTGTGTGGCCATGTAGGCATCTGCTCTGTAATTTTGTATCTGCAAGGTCCCTATGTATTGGCTTTCTTTCCATGACTGTGGCACGCAGACAGAGAATGTTTATCGTGATATCACTCACCCAACACTTGCACTATGAAGCAGCACCTTTAGGTCACAGCCCATGCTGTGGCTTCTCATAAGTAGAAATTTTGCGACACCAACTAGCCCAGTCAACTTTCCTCATATTCTCCAAATCTCTAAGATTTCATCCTTTTGCAGGCCCTCAATATTGTGACAATTTGTCTATTTAACACTTTGTTAGAAGACCAAAACCTCCTATATATTTTCCGCCTGAGAGTTTCTTCCCACACAAGTTTTTACACAGCGTATGGAACAACAGATCTACTAAACGAATAGTAGAGGCAATACTGACAATTTGTTTTATCTTAGAAGATACATTGAAAAACGTCATAGCATTTATATACTAGGAGGGCAGACGTTTCACAATATCGACTGGAATGCAATATCTGAAATTCTGAAGGAGCTAATGGTAAAACACGGGACATCCCAAAGAGTAAAACAGTCAGATAGGGTGGGAGTGGGGGTGGGTGGGTGGGCGGGTGGGTGTGGAGGGGGAGGAGGAGGATTGTAAAAGTCGGGCATTTGATGAGTACAGAAAGGTGCAAAGAGAGAGAGGCTTAACAACTTGTTAAGAGACGGAGCCTTGTACAGGATAGAATAGCTTAGAGAGCTGCATTAGAGCAGTCTGCGGACTGAAGATCGGAACAGGAGCTATAAAAGTTATGGGTAAGTAATTCATTCGTGTGATTCGCAAGTATACTTGTGAACGTTCAAACATTTAATCCGTGTCAGCGTTTCTGAACAGTGTACACCAGCAGGCTCACATTATTTCACTTACTACGCAGCGCTCTCACTACCCAGTGAAGTTACGTTAGACAAGCGATATTCACCGCTATAGGAAATGATTTACTGTGATTCAGTGGACTAATTCAATGAGTAACTTAAAGTTATTGCACACAAATTCGTTGAAATTTTACAGATTTGTGGAAATTTCATCACGCACTCTCAGGTATGCCAACTTATTTCCAGTGGGAGGCAGTGACTGAGGTAGCGCTGTGGCAAGTCCCCGGATTTTCATCCAGGAGTACGATTGTGCAAATCTCGTCCGGTAATTTAGGTTACCCGAATCTCCCTTAAGTCGCTTTTGGACATTCAGTACTGTTCCTTTGAAAATGTCACTGCTGAGTAGGTCCTCAGTGCTTCTCAACCATAGTTTGCTCCAGCCCTTAAGACCCACCGACGATAAGATCATCAAGCCGTAATCTTCCAGTTGCACACTTTGAAACAAGGACATGACATTCCTAATATTCATCATCCAAGAACTAAAGTAATACTACTACCGAGCGTATGGTGCCTGTTAATGGAGATGAATATGTAGGAACAATAATATCGCTGACCAGCGAGAGCTACGAGTGGGACACTCTGATTCAGCAGTTCGGTCTGAAACTTCGTAGCGTACCTTAAGTATATTGAAATACTAGCTGACAAACCAGGCATTATTCGGCTATTCACTTTACCACTTTTCTATTATAAACGAAAACAAAAAGAGCCGTATTTTTTTGGGAATATCCTGGACAGTTTTTGTACGTTGGGCACAGCTGTTTCGCGCGTCTACAAAGCTATATTTTAAACGGCTCTTCATAGCTCTATACACAGGTTTTTTTGTTTTTTTTGCTGTAGTCGATTGCACTTCACAACTGAAAGCTGCCAAACCCGCCGCCATGTGTCAGCTATTACATTAGCTGAATCGGTAGAAGAGTGTCTTATTAGTGAAGAATAAATGTATTAATGGTTCATGCATGATGTAGTACTTCTCCACGTATCTCAGTGTTTATGACTTCATATCTCTTAAAATACATGTCGTACAATAATGTATTTATGTAGGTACATCCAACGGCATATCTGGATACTGTCTGCAAAATGTATTGCGAACAGAGATAGTAGCAAAGAAGTAATAAATTTAAACATCACGCACAGTGCAGCAGTTATTCATACGTATCTCATTTCGATGTCATATCTCGAACTATAATAAGTAGGTGCTTCTGCACCTACCCACAGAGATTGTTGCCCGACAGTAGGGATGTATGTACAAAGTTAGATTGAAATCGGTTCAGTAATTTAAGAGGAGATGAGAGAAAAACACACACACACACACACACACACACACACACACACACACACACACACACGTACGTTTTTATAATATGTATGAATATATCATGTTGTGCTCAGTAAAAACGTTTTCGAACTCGGTAACTCTGACGTTCTTTAGCACCCGACACTATTACGCGCCGGAGTTCCCAAAATACAGCGAAAAATCAAAGGTCTTTGAGTATATTCCAGTCACTGTACTACAGAATTGTAGCGAATTCATTTTATGCTTCATATCACACAAAATGCTTAATTTATTCATATGCTTATTATTGATAACTGGGTTTGTAACGTAAATTATAATTAAAAATTTAAGTATTTACGTTTATAAACACAACTTTATTCAACGAAAACCGTAAACTGCTTTTGTTTCTATAGTCTAGTGGCTTCCAACCGACAGGGCGTGCCCCTGGGGGAGCGTAAGAGATTTATAGGAGAGCACAGACAGCTCAAACGACAACATACACTGCCAAACAAGTCAAAAATTTTATCCTTGCTTAGTGAGTGCATTTTTTGTAGCGTTGTAGCCTCACCTTCGCCTCGCGCGTTACCTTCATCTCTAGAGCTCCTATATAACACGCTGATAGTCCACCATGTTTTCCTCACCTATGAGGATTCAGTAGTGTTTTCCTCGTGGGTGGCTCAATATTTTACAATATTGCTTTTAACATATTTAATATTGCCTGTATGAAGTGAACCAAACAGTAATTAATTTTATAGAGATATTTAGAATGTCCATTTCGTATAACAGAAAAATTGAAGTGTAACATTAAACGGCTCGAAACTTGCGTGATAATTTGTAAATCGTAAATGTAATGAGTTAAGAACTCGCTACCCATGTCTTCAAATCTTTCTATAGCTATTTGTTAGTTTCGCCTGTATATAGCCACATGTAAAAGTGTTTATTTTTTATTCAAAAGGAGGTACTTCAAGAAATACCGAATTTTTATTGTACAGAGGTGGAGGGAAAGTGTAGTTCCATCTTACAGTGAAACGAATATTTATTATAAGTTTCACATATCATTTAAGCAGTATTCATTTTATGTACGTCATGATAGGTTTGTTGCTTGTTGAGTTGTGGTAAAAATTTTATTCTTTAAAGGTAAAGTTACTTAAGCAGGTTTCCTCACAATCACCAATCGGCTATAAAAATATCTGAATCATTACTCGTTCTGCCGTGCCTATATAAGAAATGTGGTTTAGTATTATTCAATTTGTTTATGTATGTTTATTATAAGACGAACAAATACATCAAAAATATTCTCTCCACTTTGCCAATTGCGAAAATATCTTAGGACTCGAAAAATTTTGAGACGAACTGCTTCAGTATAATTTTCGACTGGAAAGAAACGCAGTTTCATACAACTGGTTCCCTGTTTATAGCTACTTTCATCAACGCAAATTTACAATACACAAGTAAGCGCCGGGTGGTTTCTAATTCTCTCTCCGGCAGCCTATGGAAATCTAAGCATGCAAGAACCATTTTGGCAATAGTTAGTGCAGTTCACAGCTGAGCAGCCATATTTACGAAGAATTCAATACATTTAATTAGAAATCTCCACTCGCATAGTGACTCGTATGTAAACAAATAAGAATATCCTATACTTTGCGGCAAAACATGGCGGACTGTTCAGCTCATGTTATAGGAGTCTTAGTTGTACCGACACAACACATTCTTCAGCCTGTGCTCTGCATACTTAACGCAGTATTACGCCTGGTGAGTTCTGTAGAAGTAAATAAGTTTTATTGGTTTTGTATGTCAAGCGAGACTGTGTGCTACAAGGTGACTCTTTTTCAATAAATGTGAATCCATCCAATTTCCAACAGCCACAGTACATTGTGTGTCATAATGTTCTCACTAAAGACTCATTGCGGTTTGTGTGTCTGGAACGTCATCCAGCAGCACCTAGCCCCGCGCCGAAAAATAAACCAACAGACTTTTTTGTTGTAAAAAGAAATTCATTAAAACGTCTGAAACAGGACTCTACTGCAATCTTTCATGGAAAATGAGAAAGTTACTGAAGCATCATATGAAATCTGTCTTAAGAGCAAGAACCAAAGAAACCTCATATTACTGGTGAGGCGTTGATCAAACCTTTCACTCTTAAGGCTAACAGATTTGTTTTTGGAGAAGATAATCATAGACAAATGTACAAGAGACATGTTTCAAACAAGTGTGAAATGTATGATAGAAAAAAGAGCCCTGAATGTGAAAGAACAGCTAGTTAAGATTGAAAAAATCCATTTTTCTTTGCTTTACAATGTGAAGATTCTACTGAACAGCTAACGAGTGTCACCAAATAGTGTACCACCGACTTGTGGACGAGATAAAAATAGTGCAAGAACCATTGCTTCCTAAAAACTTGGAAACATCAAAAGGTTCTGATGTATTTTCTGCTATTAATGAAATTTTGGTTGATAATGGTTTGTTTTGGAGCACAGTTATAGGAATGTGTTCCGATGGAACACCAGCCATGTTACGTTCACGTTCTGATTTCATAAGTATTGCCGACAAAACGATATCCTCATCCTACTGACTCACAAAATGATCACATACATACCCTAGCTTCTAAAACTTTACCTGAGAATCTGAACACTGCACTGGAAGTGGCTATGATTGTAGTTGATAAAATTAAGCTTTAAAGTTTTCGAAGAATACCTGTCAGACTTGTTTGAAACCCTCAATAATCTGTTTGAAACTACAAAGTAGAAACACCACGATAATGCACGCCAGTGATGTCCCTGAGATCTTCTTGGAAAAGAAACTACAGAAGCATCGGTTGGCTGTTTGCGTTAGAAACGTCATTTCCTCGATTCAGTGAACTTCTGTATAGAAAACAACGCGATGCCAACGAATGGACAGTTATCATCAGTGGACCGGTGAAACGGCTGAAAGAAGAGATCAGATTCTATTTTCATAATTTGTTTTCGGGAGACTGTCAGTGCAAATTCGCCAGATCACCCTTCACAATTGATGTGCAGGCATTCCCGATGAAAAACAAGAAGATACTTTTGAACTGAAATATGAGTGTAAAGAACCGTATCAACAAATGGGGTTGGAAGAATTTTGGGCCAGTGCCCTTCCAGTTTATGCAGAAGTGTAAACGGAAGCCTTAAGAAGTCTTCGTACAGTTCTAATTCACAACAAAACATTGCAGTCGCCTGAAAGAGTGACCGTAGATATACTCTAACTAATTTGAAATCAAACGTTCAGAGGCTGTTGAAGAAATACAATTTGAACTGTCTCGATGATAGTCTGAATTATTCTTGTGACTATCATCGCATAAAGAAATGTTAGATGCGAAATATTGTTCACGGGTAAACATCATCATTAGGTATTAAAGTAAGAAATAAAGACATTCCTACTCCACCTACCAAATCCTTTGAAATATTAGAGTTTTGATTTACTCTGCATTTGATAACCTTATTTTTACTAAAATTGTGGATTACAGATTATCAGTTTTTCGAAAGAAACAAAAAATTAATAAATACTAACAGCGTAGGGCATGGGAAATTGTGGAATGCAAACGAGGCAACAGATAGAAAAGGTTGGTTACTACTACTACGTATATACGATCTAACGCGTATGGGGGTGGTATTATTCCTTCCTCAAAATAAACAATTTTATTCGTGCTAACATCTATAGAAGTATTAATTCCTACGTGAATCCGTTACATGAAAGAAAAAGGCACTCATCTGAATCGACCCAAATACGATGCGTCTAGACAATTTGTAACATACAGAACACAGTCAACTCAGATTTCAAAAAAATGGTTCAAATGGCTCTGAGCACTATAGGACTTAACATCCGAGGCCATCAGTTCCCTAGAACTTACAACTACTTACACATAACTAGCCTAAGGACATCACACACATCCATGCCCGAGGCATAATTCGAACCTGCGACCATAGCGATCGCGCGGTTCCACACTAAAGCGCCTAGAACCGCTCGGCCACAGTGGCCGGCAACTTACAGACTTGCTCAAGAATAAATCATAACCCCTTTATCCTGAAGATGCTTTTGAGATTCTACTGAATTAGCTGTTCTTAATTCGAGCGAAAGCAATTCCTATTACTGCTTCCAACGTAAATGCTTATTTAAAATCGAAATTCTCCGAAAGTTCTTCACCGATTGCTTTGAACTTTTGGGTCGGCGTTACAGTCGACTAAACGCTCATGTTCAGAAAAAAAACGACACCCAGAATGACTAGATAGGCCGTTTATATTCACAGGTCATGTACATCAGTATGCACTGCAGAAATGATTGGCATTTGAACCTTGTCGGCCCACCGGGTTTGAAGTCAACATGGATATCGCGGCGAACAACAGGTACGATCTTATATATAGTGGTGTCACCGCCAGACACCACACTTGCTAGGTGGTAGCCTTCAAATCGGCCGCGGTCCGTTGGTATACGTCGGACCCGCGTGTCGCCACTGTCAGTGATTGCAGACCGAGCGCCGCCACACGGCAGGTCTAGAGGGACGTTCTAGCACTCGCCCCAGTTGTACAGCCGACTTTGCTAGGAAGGGTTCACTGACAAATACGCTCTCATTTGCCGAGACGATAGTTAGCATAGCCTTCAGCTACGTCCTTTGCTACGACCTAGCAAGGCGCCATTACCAGTTTATATTGAGATTGTAATTATGTATAAACAAGAGCGATGTTCTCCAATTATGGATTAAAGTTAAGTATTCCAGCCGCTACGTTCTTTTCTTCATAGTATAACTCCTTTAACTGTTCCAGACCACGCCAGTCTGCGTGAGATTAAACGGGTGCCTTTCGGCTACCCGTCACTGTGGATTGGCGGTCTTGCCAGTCCACTATATATATATATATATATATATAAACATGATTGTCTGTTACAAAGAATCTTATATTGCGTGAATAACTTCGTCTTCAAAGAATCTAAACAGTTCTGTGAACTTTTAAACGATTTTCTGCATTTTTTGGATCCTTACAAACCGTGCAACATTTTCTTTCAATATTCATGCTGAAAAGCATCGTGTTTGATTCAAAGTTCCGGTGTTTTTGCTAAATATAATTACCGACCATTTGACTATCTTCCTCCGTGCGGATGCAAACACTCACATGTGTACTAGCGACTGAGCACGATGGATCACTGTCTTTGTATAGTAACACCACTCTGCCTAACCCCACAAAAACATTATCACTGTCAATCGACAACACTTCCATTTAAGTTTCATTGTGAGATAGGACACAGGCCGAAAACAACTCACAGGGACAAAGTTCACTGTCTGTATATCGCTGAAGGCGATTTCACACAATTCCAATGAATACTGTCTAGAACAGTCACTAGTTAGCATGATACACAGTAATCGCGACAAAACACAACACATAATGTTACAGCACAATTACATGTAGAAAATATTTTCAAGTTTTACCTTTGCAGTCAAACAGCAACAATGTTCCTGTCTGTGATCTAATTATTACATGTATATATGCTCATAACCTGAGCAGCACAGAAAAAAATTGTCCAACGATCTGAAGGTTTAAAAAAACTAGAACATTAGACTAAAAAAGGACAAAAGAACAGGAAAAGGGATAGGATACCCTATTCAGACGAAAGAATCCACGAAACTCACTTAATGCTAAGGAACAAAATAAGAGACTTGCAGAAAATGGAATAATCTACGGAATCAGAAAAAAAACAGTATGCAGATTATCCTGCAAGTACTAACAACCGACAAAAAAATCAAGCATGGTGTAAGTATCCAAAAATAAATCACATACATATATCTATACATCTGAATTGAAAGTTCACTCATTTTAGGGCACCAGTACATGACACACAGTGGTGACATATTATCAACACATATCACAGGAAACAAATTACGTAACTTAAATAACTACTATTTACAGATCATATAGTTACACAAATCATGACATACATAAAAAGTACACAGAATTATCTATAGAACATTTTTAAATCCTTATGATTGTACACACCCTTTATTTTCAATGTCTGTGGATACGCCAACAGGTATGCACCGGGATGTGGCGGTCCATGATACATTCTTTGCCACTTATTGGTCCTCTTCTCCAGAAGTGAAGATCGTGAATGAGATGTCAATAGTACCAAATCCCCAACATTATAATATTGTCTTCTCTTTAATCCCTCGTCGTGTCTCTCCTTTCTCATAAGAGCTTTCTCTTTCATGTTGAGGTAAGCATCGCGAATCTTTTTCTTCCCATGAGATCCTATTTCGGGTATCTTCGGTAATGCTTGCACCCGCTCATTGTTTTCTTCGGTATTTAGTTACTCCTAAACACCGAAGCGGAGCATAACCAGTAGTTGTATGCAGCAGGTTATTTACGACTGTAGTAAAGCCTTGCAACAGATCAATCCACTTGGTTTGCTTCGTTGAGCTGTGGGTTCCCATGAAACGATTTAACCCGTTTGCTGTTAGAATCGTTCTTTGCTTCCCAACAGGTGGAACGAAATCAGAAACCAATTTCTGGTGTCTGATCGAATTGGGTACATTACATACTTAGAAAACGTATCTAAAAATCCAACTATGTATTTACTACCTGTTCCTTCCCTCGAAACTGGCCCACAGATGTCCACAGAGTTTAGATGTAAGAGCTTATGTGGAATGATGGAGTGCATCTCATCTTGTGTACGTTTGTTACAACGCTTAGTCAGTTGACAAACTTTGCGTTTCTTCAAAACCTGCTGAATGCTTCTCCTGATATTCTGAAAGTAACAGTAGCTATCTGTCTTGCTTGCATATTTAAGTACGCCAAAATGTCCCCTAACATAGTGAGTGTGCAGTATGAGCTTTCCCACGTAATCTTCTGGTATATATATATATATATATATATATATATATATACACCATTTATCTGAAGTATCGGACCTTCTGTAGAACAAAACATTATCAACTGCTGTGAAAAATCTTCGGAGCTGCCCGTGGTCTGGCTGACTCAGTTTATTCAAAATTATAGACGAATGATCATCTCGTAGCTGCATGACAGACAGTTTACTACACATGTGTAAATAATATCTCCTGGATTCCAAATCTTCCATCAGCAAGATCCTATGTTGCTTCTCCTCATCCTCCACAGTGGTGGTGGTCTCCAGACCTTCAGGTAGTCTAGATAAAGCATCTGGAATCTGGTTATCTTGTCCCTTTACGTACCCAAAAATGGTTCAAATGGCTTTAAGCACTATGGGACTTAACATCTGAGGTCATCAGTCCCCTAGACTTACAACTGCTTAAACCTAACTAACCTAAGGACATCACATACATCCATGCCCGAGGCAGGATTCTAGCATGCGACAGTAGCAGCAGCAGCGCGGTTCCAGACTTAAGCGTCTAGAACCGCTCGGTCACAGTGGCCGGCATTATGTGCACAACTCCCAAATTGTATTCTTGTAAAGCCAAGTCTTCACGCGACAGACGAGCGTGAAGTAGTTTGCATTGTTGCAAGAATGTGAGAGCTTGATGATCGCAGTACAAGGTAGTGCGTGCTCCAAACAAGTAAAGTGGAATTTTCGAAACGTCCACACAACCGCCAAAGCTTTGAATTCTGTGGTTGTGTCGGAGCTCTCACAACACAACACGCGACTTGCGTAAGCTATGGGACAGAACGTTGGCTCCAGAATGAGATTTTCACTCTGCAGCGGAGTGTGCACTGATATTAAGCTTCCTGGTAGATTAAAACTGTGTGCCGGACTGAGACTCGAACTTTAGACCTTTGCCTTTCGCTGGGAAGTGCTCTACCAACTGAGCTACCCAAGCACGACTCACGATCCCTCCTCACAGCCTTACTTCCGCCAGTTGGTAGAGCACTTGCCCGTGAAAGGCAAAGGCCCCGAGTTTGAGTGTCGGTCTGGCACACAGTTTTAATCTGCCAGGAAGTTTCAGAATGTTGGCTGATTATTGATGTCCTTGATTTGAAACAAATAGCAACTTAAACCAACACTCGATGAATCTGTCACCAAACCAAACTCCAAAGTCATATCCAGGTGGAGTAACAATTTTGCATCCGCAAGAGTGTCTTTTATAAGCTTGAATGCAACCATAGTCATTTGTCCACCTTCACGGTACGTTTTTTCGTACAAGCTGGTGTAAGGGCCCTGAATGCATCAACTGTTTGTTTAAAAGTCGCGTATATAAGGTCGTCATTCCAGTGAAAGATTTTAACTACTTCTTGTTTGATGGTGTGGGAAAATTCTTGATGGCGCCCACCTTTGCTGAAATCGTCATTATTCCCTTATTGTCTATTGTACGCCCGAGTAAACTGATCCGTTAGAGTAAAAAATGAGATTTTTGCAGGTTAACTATCACACTTGCTTTACTAATTGCATTTATGACTCTGGTCAAATGTTAATGTGTCCTTCCCAAGAGGATATAGCAATGAGAATATCATCGACAAAAAGCGTAAGTTGACTATGCAATTCAGGTCCTAAAACAGCATCCAATGCCTGGAGAAACACACCAAAGCTAACATTTAGAACCTTAAAATGATAGTTTCTCCCTGCATAAACAAATGCTGTGTATTCAGGACTTAGCATTATCTGCCAGTAAGAACTTTTAAGGTCACAAGTTGTAAAGAATTTCTTGCTATGAAACTTCTGTATAAGCTCGTCCGTATTCTCTGTATGAGTTGTGGACAGGAACTATCATCTTATTTATCTGTCTTGCGTCCAAACCTAGTCAAACTTTGCCCTCTGATTTAGGTACAATCAATAAAGGACTGCAATATGGGCTTGTCGATGGCTCAATCAACTTCCTAACCAGCATTCGTTGCAATTCTTCATCGACAGATCGTCGAAGTCGCCAAGGTACAGGATAAAAACTTTGGCAATATTTACTATGTGGGTACACTTCTAAATTACACACACAGCCTTTCACTATACCCGGTTATTCACTAAAGACATTGATATTCTGCTGCAATAATTCTGCCAATTGTTTACGCTGCCGATCGTCCAATCAGTTAGATTCAGACGTCTTTTGAGATATAACATCAGTTAATGCGCATACTTGATAAACCTGTTCTGCATCTGATCTCCGACTCTTCTTGAAACACTTTACAAGCTTAATTGTTGAACCCCGACAATATCTTCCGTGGCTACAGTCTTCTCTGATCAGGTCCACACACAATTCGCATCACAATCTTAAGAGGCATAACTCACAGAGAAGTCGAATTTTACGTCCTTCTCCCGGATACTCTCAATACCCAAAATACAGGCCTCTATTAATTTATTTATTACTAGGAACGTGCATAAAGTCGCTACATTTTCTATTCTTAATTCAGCGAAAGTCTGCATCTTTACCTTCTGTGCCCTGATACCGATTGCACCTATAACTTCACAATTACTCCCAGGAAAGACTGGTAGTTTCAGGTGTCGTTTCAACCTCTCAAACAGTGCTGCAGGGATTGCATTCACATTTGCACCTATATCAAGAATAACTTTAATGGTATGGCCACATACGTCTGCATATATCACCGTATAGGAACGGTCATACGCTTGGCTGTACAATGCTAGACGTCATGCGTAAGTTCATTTTTTAGTCTCTGTTCGTCATCGCATTGGAACATAACAACTATCTTGCTCTCTCCAGTCATTTATATTCGGAGGTTGCTGGTTAATATTTTGTGGTTGCCAGTACGGATTATTCCCGTGGAATTTCTGATTATTCTGCCTATGTTGGATGTGGTTACTTCGATTCGTGGTTTGCATCGCGTTGAATCTTTGGTCGTTAGGTTTATTTTTCGCCCAGCGATGTTGGAACTGCACCGCATTGGCATTCGATCGTTGGCCGCCGTTCAGCTGTTGTTTGTTATGCTGAGCTTGGAAGCCTGAGCTCTGCTGCGCTCTACTATTATTATTGCTGCTCGGTCCTGGGTTATATGCAAAGTTCTCGTTTACACTAGTCGATGACCTATTCCCGTGATCTGTAGCTCTTATGTCTTCGTTTAATAGGTCGATGGTGTCGACGACAGAGAGAAAGCCTTCGTCATTGTGTTGGGAACACACATGAGTTTTTCACATATTTCGGCAGGTAACTTTGCCTTAATAATCTTCAAAATATCTATCTGTGTGACTGGAGTATCCCAATATCTACTTTTACTCAAGTACTTCTCAAAGAACCGAACCAAGTTCCCACTCTTGACTGAAAATGGTTCTGGATTATAAACCTCTTTTATAAATCGTTGTTGAATTCCCTTAGACCAATACCTACTCAAGAAAGCTCACTCAAAATCCTCTTAGGTGCCACACGTTTCCATAATATCCATGTACCATATACTACCTTCCCCTTGTACGTAGCCAGCGACGAAAGAAATCTTTTGGGCGTCAGCCCATGCATGGGGTGAAACACCTCTGAACACACGAATGAAAACGACTGGGTTAACAGTTTTGTTCTCCGGACAGAAGGCTCGGAACTGCCGGTGCTTTAGGAGCTTCTCCTACACTAACATTTGGGCGTATACATTGTTGGGTGGTATATTGCCATAAATAGGATCAGACAGCACATGTGCACTTTTTGTCATAGGCGTGTGGCTACTCATCACTGACGCCGAATTCATCATATTTTGCTTCTGTTCGTCGGAAAATATGACATGTGTGTCAGAACCACTCGCTCTTATTTCCTTTATTGAATTGGAACAATCTTCAGTCGATTTTGCTATATTCTCTTTCCACTCTTCACCAAATTGTTATCTTATTGCATCACTATCAACATGGATCCTTGTGGAATCTGATACATTAGCCAGTTAACCGTTTTGCACAGCTTGTTGCACTTGTTCATTAACACATTGTGTTCTCTTCTATAACTGCTACAAAATCTGATTTAACAAGTTCCTATTTGGACACAAGAGAATTTATGATTGCGGTAACATCTTTTACTTCGGTTTGGATTTTAGATATTTCCTCAGGAACTTTCTCCTGGGACAGCTTAAGATTGTCGCAAGGAATGGTCGTGTGGTTAGAGGAGCCACGTCTCTAATAGCGTGGCCACTCCCGCCGGAGGTTCGCGTCATGCCTCGGGCATGGGTGTGTGTGTGTGTGTGTGTGTGTGTGTGTGTGTGTGTGTGTGTGTGTGTGTGTGTGTGCTGTTCTTAGTATAAGTTAGTTCAAGTAGTGTGTAAGTCTAGGGACCGATGACCTCACCAGTTTGGTCCCTTAGGAATTCACACATTTGAACATTTTTAGTTAAAAATCTTTACACGACCCACATAGTTTCAAAATACTCACATAAAATCGGTACAAGTCTACATATGATTTTTTAAAATATATATCTATAACTAATAGAAATAGGAAGACTCTGCAGAAAAGGACACTATTAGATTCCAGACTGGTAAACTTGCTGTTGCTTGCCTGCAGCCTGGACGTTCAGATGACCTGTTGAGATGAACAGCACAGCATCAGTCTACCGGCCCCTCTGTCCCCGGTGTGGTCTCAAACAAAGACAGGGTACGCAACGCAGAAACGCACGCCACAGTAAATTTCTTAACAATAGCATACGTACACGAAAATGATACAAATCCCAGCAAGTTCCATAACTTTGCAAGCAGTACAGTCAATTGGTCGTCACTCTGAAATGAGAACTGCTACGTCATAAAGGAACAGAAGTAATTAATTACCTAACTTGACCTTTGACTTTGTCGCAGATAAGACAAGTACTGCATTTAATACTCTCGTTTGATGTTTTGCCTAGATGCATACATTTTAAATTTTGTTACCTGTCTAATACAAACAGTGTGTGAAAAAATTTGACTGTAGATGAATGTTTTCTTCGTGGCTACTGTAAGGAGAGAACGGGTTAGGTACAGGATGAGTTGGCGGTCGGAGGTTTATGTTTCTCCGGTTCTCAGAGAAACTCCAGGCAAAGTCGGAGAAAACTGCTACAACTCATGTAGACGACTCCGTCTCTCGTGGCATTCAAAAATACTCAGTCGCTGTAAGATTTTCTGGAAACACTTTCTGAATGAGGAGATTGAACAACAGTGGCACTATGATATCTTTTGACTAACAAACTGATCGCTTAGGGAACGTCTTGAACATACAAGCCGACGGCGAAATATTGCGCGTCGTTCGGACTGTGACAGTAGCAGATTCGCCCAGTATCGTTAATTTGCGAAGAAATCGCTTTGCACTGTATTGCTAAACACACTAATAGTTTTTATAATGGTCCGAGGATCTAACATCGACAAAAATTCGTATACGATATTTACCTTCATTTTCATAAGTTAAATTTTTCATTCTAGCTAATTGCAATTAAAAGTTGTACCTCCTAGGCACTTCAAAATTACTTCGACATGCAAAATTATCTGACCTCAAGGAAACACAATGTCCAGTACGTATTCCTTATCTCCAACAATTGCAAAAAAAGGACTAGATGCTTTCTTTTCTCCTACAGCAAAGAGCGTTGTCGTCTCAATTACGGTAACGCATCATGGCTGGTACTCGCGACAGGAATATTACAATAATATTACTTTACGCAGGGACATTACAACAGACTAACATGCACCGTCCCAATACCACGTGACTTGAGCAGTAGGAGATGTTGCGGACAGATTTCTAGTTCTGCGCATCTGAATGCTCACTCCATAAATATTTGTACTCTATGGGCTACACCACAGGACGCCATTCGCCGCCTATACAAGTCGATACCATCATACATGGAACAAGTTATCAAGGCCTATGCCAGATCCTGTGCCTACTAGGCAACGGGACACACACTGAACCGAGGTGATGAAATACTAATCATTTCTGATTTCTGCAGAAGATACTAACGTACAGTCACGTTCAAAAGTATACGAACGACCTGAATTGCATTTCGCCTGATTCGCATGCAACCCACTTAACGCAGTTGTCTAGCAGGTCCTCTAATCGCTCCTCGGTACAGTCGCTTGACTACTGAAAATGGTTCCAACAAGTCACCACTAGAAAACACTGCCCTGTATCGCAATAACTCAAGATGTAAAGTTATACCACGATACTACAAATATCAGGAAACACCTTATCACAGATAAGACTGTCCTTAAGGCTTGTAAGCTCACATTTATTACAATAGATGACATACCTGAAATGTTATAACTCTCATTATTACGTCAGATAGGTAATGCACGTAGTAAGTTGGTCGTATTCATGATTTCCTCTTCAGAGTAACATACCGTGCTTATTATTTAACATAAAACGACATTAAAAATTTAAGTTATTCTCGAGCAGCTAGTTCAGAATATGTATGAACTTCAAATGACACGACGAACCGTCTCGTTGCTTATGGATTCAAACCCAGGTCATGCAGACTAAGCAAAGATTTCGTGACTGACGGAAACTAACAGTCATTCCTGACTATGCATACAGAGAGTGATATACCTCCACTTTAGACAGTGTCAGTTACCAAATATCAACTTTAAATTACATAACATAAACATTTTTAACGGACAGGAATTCCTACCCAGCATCTATTGTCCCTGTTAACGAAGTACGAGAGATGTTAAATATTGCTTCTTCACAAGTAACTTACTTGAAATGCCGTGACATAAAGCTTTGTGTTGGACAGGGATTCGAACCCAGAACCTAATCAGATTGTTATCGGAGCACAATCAACTGTGACATATCGGATTTTCTCGGCAGTAGCTAGATGTTTTAACTGAAATGATGAGACGAAACATTACTTTTTTCCTTCCCAGGACTCCAACCCGACACCTATCGCTGTTATATTCTACAGAAAACGAACGTTAAATATGGGTTTGTTACACCAGCAGCGACATGTGAGGATGTTTGAACAAGATATAATACGACGAAGAGTTCAGTGCTGACTGGGAATCGAACCCCGCACGTATCGTTGTTGACTACACACAAAGAGACGTCAGCTACCGAATTTTTCTCCACCAGCATCCTTGAACTTACAGTTATCTCGAAAATATTTCTGTGTCTCACTGGGAGTCAAAAGGGTCAGATATCGTTAGTGCTGACAACGAATGAAAATAAATTAAAAATCGAAATTTTTATCCACCAGCAAATAGGTGTTCTCATGCTAGAGCTTGATAATACATAATGAAGCTTTATTGCCTGGCTACGAATCGAACCCATTCACGCGCAATGTGTGGAGATGTTGAAGAATCTGCAGTTTTGAACAAACAACAAATTGTAGACGACCTGTATTGTTACGAAGGGATCAAATTCCGCGTTAATGGCGGTCTGAGTTGCATTCCCAGTTCAGAACCAATTTTATCGATATACAGAAGCTCAGATACAAAATGGAATAACCGACCTGTGACCCTACATAGCGTTTGTTTCGTCACTAGAAATAAATAAGCAGTATTAGAAAGGTTACTGTTGATAGAGTTACCACATGTCACCACACCTGACTTTATTGTGGTTCAACCTAACGTCTACTTGGTAGAGAAGGAATATCATGTTTAATGTGAATTTCATACCACAGTGCCATTATACCTTCTTCACTTGGCATAGCCAGAAGAGAATAGAATCTGTCTCTCCCCATCAAAAATCATCAACAGAAGTTGGAATCGAACCCAGATCAACCCACCAGACCACCGAATCCTTTGCTCATAATGGTGTTGCGCCACACTGGATGAGCATTCTGACGCACAGACTCCCTGTAATGGTTTGCAGCATGTTCAGTACATTCATTTACTTGGTTGACCGAATCGCCTTGAACTAGCTGCCACAGCTACCCAGTGCATACATTCGACTCTATTTTGTAATCACCGAAATAAAATCACCTAACTGCCGCCTACACAGAACTGCCAACAGTGTAGCATGCAGAAATTTAAACAGGAAGTGTTCCTTTCCACTTGAGCTACTCTATTGCGCTGTCTGTTTGTTGAAGATGTCGTGTTGTGCAAAAGAAAAGCTGTACTGTAACTCTCTGTCTCTCAGAAGTCTAGATCCAGCCATATGCATTATCACACAGCACTGTGGAATGCGGAAATCTGTAGGAATTGTTATTGTCTTCTGGAGGTGCTGTAGCCATGTGTCAGGTAGTAGCGTAATGGTAACCGTCGCCCACCGTAGATGAGATCTCGCGAGTTCGAGTACATTCACTGCTACATTTTTCAACGCAATTCAGCTGCCTGCTGAAGTTAGCGATCTAATGGAACTTTGAACATAATTCCCTTCACTTCTCAACCCAAAATAGTCGCATGTGGAAAAAGGGCTAACTTCTGTGATATTTTGTTCTTTTCAGGTTTAATAGACGGCCAGGCAGCAGATGCATCTCGAAACTTTTGTATTATGTATGTGGAGAGCGCATCGTTTCAAAATACGTCAGAAAAGTATTTTCTATATTAGGTGTCGTGTGGTAGTGGCATTTTATTCCTCTTCTAACCTTGTTTGACAGCATTAACTCAAAACAAGTTTTCTACATGCATGTAATCAATAAACTGCATTTTCATTGTCGGACTGTTATAGATAATATCAGAGAATTCGCATATATCGTTGATGATTAATTTCTCTCTCATGTTTACTATTGTTTTGACTACACTAAAAGAAACCTTACGAAAATTGTGCACTGTACTATAACAAATGAAATAAAACTACCCATGATAACCTAACGAAGAAAGTCTGTTTTAATAAAACTGAGTATCTGTACACAAGTTTGCCTCTATTGGCACGAATTAGTAAAATACTAGTCACTTAAATTTCGATTGAGTCTGTGCTTAATTGGTATTCTGTATCATACTCAAGAGGTATGCAAATGTGCCATTTCATAAATAAAGTTATGTATTCCTAGAAACTCAAAATTTGAAACTTCCAGGCAGATTAAAACTGTGTGCCAGACCGAGACTCGAACTCGGGACCTTTGCCTTTCGCGGGCAAGTGCTCTAGAGCACTTGCCCACGAATGGCAAAGGTCGCCAAGTTCGAGACTCGATCTGGCATACAGTTTTAATCTGCCAGGAAGTGTCATATCAGCGCACACTCCGCTGCAGAGTGAAAATCTCATTCAGGAAACCCAAAACTTGCTTGTCAGCAGCGGAAAGAGGCGTTACATGTAGCGCAGCATTGTAAGTTTTTCACCATTGCACTATGAACCGAAAGTATTTTCTTGCGATTTCCTTATTGATGTTTGATCTGACTGCTTGCAGCTCTTTCACAGAAGGGATAAAAAAACTTGCTGTCAGCGAGACTGGAACTGCGAACCATAACAGACGCTTACTTCACAGGTTAGCACAGAACGACAGCGCTATGGAAAAGGTTTGTGTTTTAGTTCCATCTTACGAGGCCAATAGGGACTAGAGCTTGTAAACAGCTATTTAAAGGACGAGATTAGTTGCGATTTCCACGAGCAACAACTTTCCTGGGCTGAAAACCGTAAATTTACAATAATTTGTTACACTTCAAGCGATAATAACTCAGATTATTCAATAGATATGACAGGAAAAATCAAGTGAACTTTGAGGCTTAATTCCGTGCACACCAGGAAGTAACTCGTCGATCACATAGTTGCCAAATATACCTTGCTGTGTTGCCAAATCTCAGTTACAATACCAGCAGGAAGAATACGAACCGACGTGAGCCTGCAGCGGGTTGGGAAGTGACCATAGCTGACGACTCAAACACGCAGCTGCTATGGCCTGGAATACGTAATGCGTCTGATTCGCATTTCTGTAACTAGGTTTAGGGACTGGACCGTAGTTACTAATAATACTCAGAACTGACTGCAAACTAAGCATCATAAATCAGTAACTCTCATAGTTGTTTTTATATTTCTTTCGTAAGTGGACTCAAAACTAAGAAACTCATTCGCTGAAGTTTTCGTGCCTCACCAATAGTCGAGCACAACAAACAAATAAAAATGAAAAAAGAATGTGTGTGTGTGTGTGTGAGAGAGAGAGAGAGAGAGAAACAGAAGAGAGAGAGAGAAATAAAAAAGAATGAGACAGAGAGTAAAAAACTGTTGTAAACAAATTGAATCATGGTATTTAAAGAAACCTTTGATTAAAATGACACATTCCACATCATTACAAAATGTCATATTCATGATCTATGGAACAAGTATTAATCTAATCTAATCCAATCTGATCCAGTCTAATCATACCATATTGCTAACCAGTCATGAACAGTCATGAATTACCGAAATTTTCACCAATATCAGTATCCAAATGTAAACTTGAAAATAAAAAACGACAGTTTTTGTAATAAACCAGGACTGCAATCAAGACCCTTTCGTCCCTGTTAACTAACGACGAAAGATGTCTGATATACCTTCACTCAGAGGTAACAAAGTGTGTATACATTTAAAGATGAAGCGCATGATGTGAAGTTCTGTGACACAGATACGAACCCAACACGTAATCTGATTGTTAACTAAGTAAAATCAAATGTTACTTACCGGTTTTTCTTACCAGTTGCTAGGTGTTTGAATCTAAAATAGGGGTACAATTTTTTGTGCCTGAGCGACAGTCGAATCGCATACCTACTGACCTTTATCATCCACGAACATAGCTTAAGTATCAATTGCTTACTCACCAACAGCGAGATGTGTGCGTGTTTGACCAGAAGTATCGACACATATTGCTGTTGTTGGCAACACATGGACAGACATTAAAAATGAACGATAATTTTCACTAGCAGGCCGGTGTGAATGTGATAGGGCTTGAAATGGAATTATGAATATTTTTGTACTGAATCAGGATTCGGTCCCACATACTTACCTTTGGAGGAGACGTAGAGAAGATTGCAGTCTTGGGAAAAGGAACGAAATAATTGAACTATACTGTTGCAAGAGATTGAGGTCCCTGAAAGAAGAGATTCGAATTCGAATCACAGTCCAGCATCAAATTTTTCGTCTCTAGTTCAATCAAGTACAAGCAAAATAAGAGCTCTGTCCCTTTAAATGGCTATCGGTTCATCAAATAAAATAAAATTTTCTGATGTGACAAAGTTTACTGACGACAGTATTTCTGTTTACCATGACTTCCGCCTATGCTATTGACCAGCGTAAACCGGCTCTGTCCAGTTGGTAATGAAGGAATATGATGTTTAATGCGGATTCTGGATTATAATGTCTTTCTCTCGAAGTTCCCAGCGGTAAAGCAAATATGTTTGTGCTTCTTGATAGTAAATGTCTTATCTCACACATTGCACCTGTGATAGTTCATTTCACCAGACCATTGTGGCCACATTTCCCAGCCCCAGGAGTGTACCGTAACGGATGATGTGCTTAGCTTACAATACTAGTCAAGGTGGAAAAAATGCGAGTCTATTAAATGGTTAAGTAGAATCAAGCTTCTGACGCGGGGATTATGCTACTCTCATGTCAGCAGGATGGAAAGACTATTCTAGGCATCATAGTCTCGATGTGAAACCATTTTGAAATTTTCACTAGTTCAACAAATTTCTTAGTCCCAGGACATTCACTGTGATGTGTGAAGTTACCAGATAATTCGATTAGTACCGTCATTATTACTATCGTTTTCTTCATACCGCTGCTGGAACACATGTGCATGAAGATCATTTAATGCCTTTTGGTCATTACAGAAGTAACTGCCCAAGAACAGGTTCTTTCCTTGTCCACGGAATCCTTTTCATGTTAATATCAAACATCAGCAATTAATCGTAGATTACATTAAAAGTAAAGTAATTGATAAAGATGTTATTTGATAACAAAAACGCGCTGCCTTTCATCGTTCACTTGCGCCTAGAAATGGCTGTCGTATACTACCAAACCAAATGCCAAGGGATCTTACTGTCTTCTGATGTACGTCGCTGTCAGTTCTTCCATATGATTTGGTCGACGTGACCTGTTTCAAGTTGTGTATGACAGAGAATGTTTTACAAAATCAATTGTTTTCCTTTGCAATAAACAGAAAGATTTACTTTCTAAGCTATCCAAGTCCAAAATTTTCCTAATATTAGTTCAAATTTAATATTCGCTTCTATAATGTAGGAAAGTATTTCATAGTTGTAAAACCCGCATTCGACTCATTGACCTTACACTTAGTCGCTGACCATAAAGTCTAGCTAGAATTACAAAAAAATTAATTTACGACAGCAACGTTAACTATAGCGTTCGAAGTTTTCATAGTATTGGATACGTGTGTGTAAACGCCTTCCAATGCCCACTCATGGAAGACAAGGATACACAGTCTAGCTCAAAATTGTAAATACGCCTCAGTTTGTAGATGAACCCAGACTTTGATTGACAATCGTTTTGAATATTTATCAGTACTGTACCCATTGGTGTTAACATCGTTTTCAGCCAATTATTCCCCCAGCTACAGGAACACTAATTGTTATACCTCTTACACAAAATACTTATGCAGTGCTATCAGACGAAAAGATCAACCTGACACAAACTGTGTGAAGTTTGTTTTACAACCTTGGCACCTGGATAAAGAGCTTTCCCTATTTGAGATATCCGTGAACGTTGCTGCATAAGATGATTTAAGAAAAAACTAAATTCTTTCAGCTACGACAGTGCTTAAAAAAATTGTCTTAACGACACTAAATCGTGGTTTGTGAATCATTTACCAGCCGTACTCTGCCGAATTTCACTGGTTGGAAAGCAAAAAAGCTTACTGACAAATTTCACAGGAGGAAAAGGGGGACAAAATGTCTCCCACTGGACGCCATGTTGTTTTATTTAAATGATTACAAAACCAGGTAAAACGAACAGTGAGGTTGTCAGTATAAGCACATTACTGTTGTCAGTATGATGTTGCACTAACTAATTTTTTTTAATTTAGACATTATGGTCAGCGACTAAGTGTAAGGTCAATGAGTCGAATGAGGGTTTTACAACTATGAAATACTTTCCTACATTATAGAAGCGAATATTAAATTTGAACTAATATTAGGAAAATTTTGACCTCGGATAGCTTAGCAATTGATACTTAAGCTATATTCGTGGATGATAAAGGACAGTAGGCATGCGATTCGACTGTCGTTCAGGCACAAAAAATTGTACCCTTATTTTAGATTCAAACACCTAGCAGCTGGTAAGAAAAACCGGTAAGTAACATTTGATTTTACTTAGTTAACAATCCGATTACGTGTTGGGTTCGTATCTTTGTCACAGAACTTCACATCATGCGCTTCATCTTTAAATGTATACACACTTTGTTACCTCTGAGTGGAGGTATATCAGACATCTTTCGTCGTTAGTTAACAGGGACGAAAGGGTCTTGATTGGAGTCCTGGTTTATTACAAAAACTGTCGTTGTTTATTTTCAAGTTTACATTTGGTTACTGATATTGGTGAAAATTTCGGTAATTCATGACTGTTCATGACTGGTTAGCAATATGATATGATTAGACTGGATCAGACTGGATTAGATTAGATTAATACTTGTTCCATAGATCATGAATATGACATTTTGTAATGATGTGGAATGTGTCATTTTAATGAAAGGTTTCTTTAAATACCATGATTCAATTTGTTTACAACAGTTTTTTACTCTCTGTCTCATTCTTTTTTATTTCTCTCTCTCTCTTCTGTTTCTCTCTCTCTCTCTCTCACACACACACACACATTCTTTTTTCATTTTTATTTGTTTGTTGTGCTCGACTATTGGTGAGGCACGAAAACTTCAGCGAATGAGTTTCTTAGTTTTGAGTCCACTTACGAAAGAAATATAAAAACAACTATGAGAGGTACTGATTTATGATGCTTAGTTTGCAGTCAGTTCTGAGTATTATTAGTAACTACGGTCCAGTCCCTAAACCTAGTTACAGAAATGCGAATCAGACGCATTACGTATTCCAGGCCATAGCAGCTGCGTCTTTGAGTCGCCAGCTATGGTCACTTCCCAGCCCGCTGCATGCCCACATCGGTTCGTATTCTTCCTGCTGGTATTGTAACTGCGATTTGGCAACACAGCAAGCTTTCATTGTGTATTATCAAGCTCTAGCATGAGAACACCTATTAGCTGGTGGATAAAAATTTCGATTTTTAATGTATTTTCATTCGTTGTCAGCACTAACGATATCTGACCCTTTTGACTCCCAGTGAGACACAGAAGTATTTTCGAGATAACTGTAAGTTCAAGGATGCTGGTGGAGAAAAATTAGGTAGCTGACGTCTCTTTGTGTGTAGTCAACAACGATACGTGCGGGGTTCGATTCCCAGTCAGCACTGAACTCTTCGTCGTATTATATCTTGTTCAAACATCCTCACATGTCGCTGCTGGTGTAACAAACCCATATTTAACGTTCGTTTTCTGTAGAATATAACAGCGATAGGAATCGGGTTGGAGTCCTGGGAAGGAAAAAAGTAATGTTTCGTCTCATCATTTCAGTTAAAACATCTAGCTACTGCCGAGAAAATCCGATATGTCACAGTTGATTGTGCTCCGATAACAATCTGATTAGGTTCTGGGTTCGAATCCCTGTCCAACACAAAGCTTTATGTCACGGCATTTCAAGTAAGTTACTTGTGAAGAAGCAATATTTAACATCTCTCGTACTTCGTTAACAGGGACAATAGATGCTGGGTAGGAATTCCTGTCCGTTAAAAATGTTTATGTTATGTAATTTAAAGTTGATATTTGGTAACTGACACTGTCTAAAGTGGAGGTATATCACTCTCTGTATGCATAGTCAGGAATGACTGTTAGTTTCCGTCAGTCACGAAATCTTTGCTTAGTCTGCATGACCTGGGTTTGAATCCATAAGCAACGAGACGGTTCGTCGTGTCATTTGAAGTTCATACATATTCTGAACTAGCTGCTCGAGAATAACTTAAATTTTTAATGTCGTTTTATGTTAAATAATAAGCACGGTATGTTACTCTGAAGAGGAAATCATGAATACGACCAACTTACTACGTGCATTACCTATCTGACGTAATAATGAGAGTTATAACATTTCAGGTATGTCATCTATTGTAATAAATGTGAGCTTACAAGCCTTAAGGACAGTCTTATCTGTGATAAGGTGTTTCCTGATATTTGTAGTATCGTGGTATAACTTTACATCTTGAGTTATTGCGATACAGGGCAGTGTTTTCTAGTGGTGACTTGTTGGAACCATTTTCAGTAGTCAAGCGACTGTACCGAGGAGCGATTAGAGGACCTGCTAGACAACTGCGTTAAGTGGGTTGCATGCGAATCAGGCGAAATGCAATTCAGGTCTTTCGGATACTTTTGAGCACGACTGTACATGTCATGTGAATATGAAAGTCCTATCTATAGTCGTTCAATGTCTTTCGTTGCTTCTGGATATGAGTGTACCTAATGGAGTGCAATATTATAATATATAAACTCTTATTTAATATACACACATCACAAAAAGTTTTGCAGCACCCCAGTTCCCAGAATTCCTGAATACAGACGTTGTCTGTGGATATTATATCACAGATACAGTTCCTTTGACTGTTCAGAGATGTCACTAAACCCGCCCAAAGATGTAAGCAATCATGCATGAGCATCACCAATTAGACGGAGTTGTATCCGACAGCAGATTAGTTCCAGTCATTCCACCAAGAAGAAGGTACACGGCTCGTGTTGTCTGTAGTTCAACCATGCCTAGACATTCGATACCGTATCCGCATGGTTACCTTCTGCCAGGAAGGGGTCTCAACAAGGGAAGTGTCCAGGCGTTTCGGAGTGAACCAAAGCGATGTTGTTCGGACATGGAGGAGATACAGAGAGACAGGAACTGTCGATGGTATGCCTCGCTCAGGCCGCCCAAGGGCTACTACTGCAGTGGATGGCCGCTACCTACGGATTCTGGCTCGGAGGAACTTTTGTGGCGGTGTTCGTAGCGACAAACACTTGGCTGTGGAAATGGCTTACGAAGTCACCGCCACACTTTTAATAGCGGGCCGACCGGTCCACTGGAACAGGGAACAGAAAGATGAAAGCCCAAACACTCATATTAAATAAAAGTCGGTACTTATCTTTTATTAAGGAAGATACAGTAACACAGTAGTGAGCTCGGTGTCTACAGAAATCTGTCTAGTTCGAGTCGGAGCGGCTAGGTCAGCGTCGGCTGACGACAAACAACAACTCTGCTGCGATGAACACTCAACTGACTAGCAAGTACACAATTCGGTGGCGAGTATACAACTGAGCGGCGAATACAGAACTGTCCTAGCGCTCGCGACTCCAGCGCTTAAGAAGCCAGAAGCCAGCGGTGGCGCGCGCAGACTTGCGGCGATTTGCTGTCTCGCTGGCGCTGCTTTTGCGGACGGCGTCCGGACTTTGATACTGCCAACCTTTTGGTAGCGGGCTCGGTTGGCATTACTGGCTAGGACATAACAGGAACCATGAAAGCAACGCCACCGTGTTGAATAATGCTTTTCGTGTAGCCACAGGACGTCGTGTTACGACTCAAACTGTGCGCAATACGCTGCATGATGAGCAACTTCACTTCCGACGTCCATGGCGAGGTCCATCTTCATGCAACGCGGTACAGATGGGCCCAAGAACATGCCGAATGGACCGCTCAGCAATGGCATCACCTTCTCTTCACTGATGAGTGCTGCATATGCCTTCAACCAGACAATCGTAGAGACTTGTTTGGAGGCAACGCGGTCAGGCTGAACACGTTAGACACACTGTCCACCGAGTGCAGCAAAGTGCAGGCAGGCTTCATGCTGTTTTGGGGTGGCATTATGTGGGGCCGACGTACGCCGCTGGTGGTCATGGAAGGCGCTGTACGTGAATGCCATCCTCCGGCAATAGTGCAACCATACTGGCAGCATATTGGTGAGGCATACGTCCTCGCCGGCCGGGGTGGCCGATCGGTTCTAGGCGCTACAGTCTGAAACGGCGCGATCGCTACGGTCGCAGGTTCGAATCCCGCCTCAAGCATAGATGTGTGTGATGTCCTTAGGTTAGTTAGGTTTAAGTAGTTCTAAGTTCTAGGGGACTGAAGACCTCAGAAGCTAAGTCCCATAGTGCTCAGAGCCATTTGAATCATACGTCCTCATGGACGACAATTCGCGCCCCCATCGTGCATATCTTGTGAATGACTTCCTTCAGGATAACGACATCGCTCGACTAGAGTGACCAGCATGTTCTCCAGACATGAACCTTAACGAACATGCCTAGGATAGATTGAAAAGGGCCTTTTGTGGACGACTTGACCCACCAACCACTCTGAAGGATCTACACCAAGTCGCCGTTCAGGAGTGGGATAATCTGGACCAACAGTGCATTGATGAACTTGTGGATAGTATGACACGAGGACTACAGGCATGCATCAATGCAAGAGGACGTGCTTCTGGGTATTAGAGATACCGGTGTGTACAGCAATCTGGGCCACCACTCTGATGGTCTCGCCGTATGGTGGGACAATATGCAATGTGTGATTTTCAAGAGCAATAAAAAGGGCTGAAATGATGTTTATGTTGATCTTTATTCCAATTTTCTGAACAGGTTCCGGAACAAAATTTACACTCCTGGAAATGGAAAAAAGAACACATTGACAACGGTGTGTCAGACCCACCATACTTGCTCCGGACACTGCGAGAGGGCTGTACAAGCAATGATCACACGCACGGCACAGCGGACACACCAGGAACCGCGGTGTTGGCCGTCGAATGGCGCTAGCTGTGCAGCATTTGTGCACCGCCGCCGTCAGTGTCAGCCGGTTTGCCGTGGCATACGGAGCTCCATCGCAGTCTTTAACACTGGTAGCATGCCGCGACAGCGTGGACGTGAACCGTATGTGCAGTTGACGGACTTTGAGCGAGGGCGTATAGTGGGCATGCGGGAGGCCGGGTGGACGTACCGCCGAATTGCTCAACACGTGGGGCGTGAGGTCTCCACAGTACATCGATGTTGTCACCAGTGGTCGGCGGAAGGTGCACGTGCCCGTCGACCTGGGACCGGACCGCAGCGACGCACGGATGCACGCCAAGACCGTAGGATACTACGCAGTGCCGTAGGGGACCGCACCGCCACTTCCCAGCAAATTAGGGACACTGTTGCTCCTGGGGTATCGGCGAGGACCATTCGCAACCGTCTCCATGAAGCTGGGCTACGGTCCCGCACACCGTTAGGCCGTCTTCCGCTCACGTCCCAACATCGTGCAGCCCGCCTCCAGTGGTGTCGCGACAGGCGTGAATGGAGGGACGAATGGAGACGTGTCGTCTTCAGCGATGAGAGTCGCTTCTGCCTTGGTGCCAATGAGGGTCGTATGCGTGTTTGGCGCCGTGCAGGTGAGCGCCACAATCAGGACTGCATACGACCGAGGCACACAGGGCCAACACCCGGCATCATGGTGTGGGGAGCGATCTCCTACATTGGCCGTACACCACTGGTGATCGTCGAGGGGACACTGAATAGTGCACGGTACATCCAAACCGTCATCGAACCCATCGTTCTACCATTCCTAGACCGGCCAGGGAACTTGCTGTTCCAACAGGACAATGCACGTCCGCATGTATCCCGTGCCACCCAACGTGCTCTAGAAGGTGTAAGTCAACTACCCTGGCCAGCAAGATCTCCGGATCTGTCCCCCATTGAGCATGTTTGGGACTGGATGAAGCGTCGTCTCACGCGGTCTGCACGTCCAGCACGAACGCTGGTCCAACTGAGGCGCCAGGTGGAAATGGCATGGCAAGCCGTTCCACAGGACTACATCCAGCATCTCTACGATCGTCTCCATGGGAGAATAGCAGCCTGCATTGCTGCGAAAGGTGGATATACACTGTACTAGTGCCGACATTGTGCATGCTCTGTTGCCTGTGTCTATGTGCCTGTGGTTCTGTCAGTGTGATCATGTGATGTATCTGACCCCAGGAATGTGTCAATAAAGTTTCCCCTTCCTGGGACAATGAATTCACGGTGTTCTTATTTCGATTTCCAGGAGTGTATTTTGATGTGTGTATTATGTCTTCAGAGTGCCAAAAATAATTTAATAATACTGAAAATTTGTTTTGTTTGTTATCTGTGTTGTTGAGAAATGTGAAACACAGAATCAGATAATATGCAGTGTGCTGCACTGCCATTAATGCTCCCGAGTCCGGCCATCCTAATTTAGGTTTCCCGTGATTTCCCTAAATTGCTCCAGGCAAATGCCGGGATGGTTCCTTCGAAGGGGCATGGCCGACTTCCTTCCCTAATCCGATGAGACCGATGACCTCGCTGTTTGATCTCTTCCCCCAAACAACCCAACCCAACCCATTAATGCGGCGCGTTCACCGTTTCCCTCTCCCCCCCCCCCCTCCTCGTCGCGAGAAAACGTAGCGTGGCGGTGAGGGGAAATGTCAACAGTCGCTGAGCGCTTTGGCAGTCGTTCCCCACGCACCTCCTGATCGCCGAAATCTTGGTCGCCCCTGCTCTAATGGAAGCAATGGTGAGACCAACTCTTACACAGTACCAGTTACATGGAAGAAACAAAATTGGCTACATAGCGTTTCTCCCACAGCTTACCCAGGAAAACGTATGGAAAGAAACTCTGAGAAAATTATGTGTCCAGTGTAGTTTCCTCGAAACGAGAGACTCAACAGCTGGTTTAAAGCATTCATATTCGGTCATCGGAGATTTCCCGGAAGTATGTCTCACACAGGACGCTGACTAGTTATCTGTTATCCGCACGACCAAACTACCAATTGCTACAAGTTACTGCTGCATCTTGTACGTGTAGGCGAATTTGCCTGGAGATCTGCGAACTGCAGCCGTCATCGGTCTGCACCTATTTGCGGACTCCTAGCCGGCGAGAGACAAAGCTGTGTGCATAACAGCAGCGCAGCGGGTGGCGCAGTAAAGCCCGCGGGACACAAAACAAAGGAGCCTCTTCTCATCTGGCTGATGGCTGCAGTCTGCGTGACGCAACGTCGCGGCGTCCCGAGCCCCCTTCACGGTGTCAGCAGCAGCAGGCGACAAAGCCAGCAGGCCACCAGGGCAGGGGACTGCCGGCGGACTCCTTCTGATCGCCTCTCCATCGCATCCCATCCCGCAGGGTCTGGAAGACTACACATGGCACTAGGTTCCACAAGTTAGAGAATCTATCACGTCTGTCATAACGTGTGCCCTGAAAAATTGTCGTGGCGACATGGCGAGTCATGACAGTACAGGGTACATCTTTATGAATGCGTGGGGTCTGTTTTTTCAGACATATTCGAAAGAACAGACAGCACACATTCCTATAACTGATATGATCTGTGACATCCATCATAGGGTGTGCCCTGAAAAATTGTCCTGGCGGCATGCTGAGTCGTGACAATACAAGCTACATCTGTATGAATGCGTGGTGTCTGTTCTTTCAGACATGTAAGAAAGAACAGACGTCACACATTCATATTGAGCCGTGTATCGACTCGTGCTACACCTTGTGTTTAAATTGCATTGGTTTTCCTTTTCTTCCCCTGACACGTTTGTTTGATATGTTGTCTGTCATTAAGTGGCTGCTTGGTTGTCTTTTCTCTCTGCTATCGATATCTGCGTTTTTGCTTCCGGGAAACTGCTATGGAGGAAGTGAGATCTTCGACCGGTGGTAACTTCGTGTGGTGGCGCGGAAGTAGGGGGTGCTCGCACAGAGAGTGTGGTGGACACGGGAGGGCAGTGTGGCTCTCCAGCGCGAAGCAGGCGTGGTCGGTTGTACCGAGTCGCCACGTGATGTATGTCGGTTGTGTGTAACGAGCGGGGAGTTGACGGAAGAGCTCCCCTCGGGTTGGTTGTAAGCAGAATCGCCCCACGAGTAGTTGCTGTTCATTTCTCCTTGGTGGGACGTTATCAAGCTTCTTTAAGTCCTCCGTTTCAACACTGGAGTTTAAAAAGAAGGCGCCTAACATGAAGGAGCGGTCACTACCCGTCCACATTGCAGAGAAGACGTGAACTCCGGTGACAGAGCGTGTTGTCGCGTGACCGTGGCGTGCTGGGTACACTGGCGACGCGTGTGCGGTCGGATGTGTGGATCCTTGCCATCGGGGGTCGTCTACTGCATGTTCGAGCATAATTGCAAATTACGTTAGTGGAAGGTTTACTCATTAAGTAATAAGTTTGCGTAACCAGTGTCTCTTCGGCCTTGTGGCCTCCGGCGATCGGGTTTCCTGTACCCGGCACCAGTGTAATTGGAGACAGTGATCTTTCCTCCTCCTCCTCTCGTCACTGTCCGATGGGAGGTTTAGTTTTGGCAGTTTAATTGTTTCGCTATTCTGTCGTGTGTTATGAGTAAATTCATGCTTTTTATTGGTTGATCATGTGGTCGCTCATTCAGGACTGTGTGGTGTAATGTTTCCTTGCACAAGGTTAGCTCCAATTCTGTCAGCAAGTTAAGCCATCTTATAACAAGTTTTCGCTGGCTAAAAGTCGATGCAGTGACCAGCCTGAGAGTGGCAATTGTGTTTACGGGCGTATTTAAATTGGTCAGTTTTCTGTCTAGCCTGAGCATCCCTGAGTGGGTGATTTGTGGGCACCTTACATGTCCGTCATATCTGTTATGTTCTAATGATATTCCAGGACACTTTTGTTTAAAAACTTTTTAAATTCCTCCATTCCTTTATTGCCAATAATCGTGTGTTTGCTGAGACCTTTGATTTTTTTTTTAAATGGCGGTGTTGGTAGCTTCACTACCTCACCGTACTTTATTAACAAAGTTCTGTATTTGCTTTATTAGCCTGTTTACTAATGTTCTTTAAATTTCTTTTTAAAACTGTTGTATTGCTATAAATTACTTGATTGCCGTTAGCGGCGTGTTTTGAAAGGATGTTATTGTCGTACTGTTAGCTTCTGTGTTTTTTTTTTTTTTTAATTTAAGCTGTTGTGTTGCTATAAATGACTGGATTGCCGTTTTTTAAAAGAAAATTTTAAACTGTTGCATTGCTGTAAATGACTTGATTGCCGTTAGCGGCGTGTTTTGAAAGGTTGTTGATTGCCATACTGGTGCTTCTATTTTCTTTTTTAAAGGGATTTTTTTTTAAATTGTTGTATTGCTATAAATGATTTGATTGCCGTTAGCGGCGTGTTTAAAAGGTTATTTATTGCCGTACTGTTAGTTTCTGTAAGATATGAATAAAACATTTGTGTGTGAAAATCTCAACTCGACAGTAAACTATTAGAAATTTGGCCCCGTTTCCCAACTTGAGGTGTGGCTTGTAGTAACCGTAACCACTGTGTCAGGTCACATATAACTGATACATCTTGATGGGCTGTGCAGATGCACAATTACGTTCGGCCTCCAACGGGAATCTAAAATTAGCGAGAATGGAGATGGATGGAAAATGGGGATAAGCGGCGGCAATGTGGGTCGGCCTGGGAGTGTGCAAACATAGTCCACACATTTGTGGTTAATATTGTCTCCGAGTGGTGCAGTGACTAATGCAATTGCTTAGTAAACAGGAAATCCCACTTTCGAGTTCTAGCCCGGCATACAGTTTCTTTCCTTGCCGCAGTTCCAGCATAAAATCCCAATACAGCTTAATCATCAGTTCCTTCCCTTCCCCTCCCTTTCCTTTCGCTTTCCTTTCTCCCCCCCCCCTCCCCCACCACCACCACCACCTCCACTACCTTCAGTTTACATAATACAAGGTACACCGGCAAAGTGGCCAATCCACGTGGGTAGTACTTAACAGATGTACTGGCTCTCTGGTAGTGGTTCAAATGGCTCTAAGCACTATGGGACTTAACATCTGTGGTCATCAGTCCCCTAGAACTTAGAACTAATTAAACCTAACTAACCGAAGGACGTCACACACATCCATGCCCGAGGCAGGATTCGAACCTGCGACCGTAGCAGTCGCGCGGTTCCTGACTGAGCGCCTAGAACCGCAAGACCACCGCGGCCGGCTCTGGTAGTAGTATACAGAAGTTCATAATGTATGAATGACCTCGGAAGGAAGTGACGGATGTCCAACAGCTCCCAGTATTGAGAATCAGTCTAAGTAGGATGACCAGCAATAATGTCTCCCGATGACATCAACAATGACCCATCGTGACGCTTTTAGGGCTACGGTCTTTCAGCCTAGAGACCTCCCCACGCATGTAGAACCTAATTTAAGTCTGGAGAAAGATTATATTACCATTAGACACACCATGCGTTCGTAGGCAGTTACTCCTCCACCAGGTGTTCACAATGCAGTTCGGCATTATCATCTCTCAGATGGAAGTCAGGTATCGAAACATTAGCGCGCGCGCGCACACACACACACACACACACACACACACACACACGCACAAAATCACGTAGTCTGCTGCAAGTCAGCGCTGGAGGTCACATACAGGGGCAAATGTGTTCATAATGCGATACTGTCGCAGGCGATAACATATACTTTAGCATGTTCATCCATCCCAAAAACATCACCTGAGTGATAACATCTCCCAAGGGTGTGTCAGATGTACAGACGGGGGGAAACCAAAATTCGTTCCTAAGCAGAAACAGAGCCTCTGGGGTTCACACATGATGGTGAGCACCAAAATCGTCGAACTTACATAGTGCCTTCGTCTGAACATTTAAATCTAAATCTGTACTCCGCAAGCCAACTTACTGTGTGTGGCGGATGGTGCTTCGTGTACCCACTGTCGCTTTCCCTCTTTCCCGTTCCAGTTGGGAATGGTTCACGGGAAGAACCGAACGTCGGCACTCAATAATCTTTCGTGTTATTTAGTAATGTTGTTGTGCCCGATTGTAATTGTTTTTTCCTATATTTTTTTCAGATTTTCAAATGTTCAGAGATGTTCAAATGTGTGTGAGTTCGTAGGCAGTTACTCATCCACCAGGTCTTCACAATGCAGTTCGGCATTATCATCTCTCAGATGGAATTCCTAAGGGACCAAACTGCTGAGGTCATCGGTCCCTAGATTTACACATTACTTAAACTAATTCATGCTAAGAACAACACACACAATGCCCGAGAGATGACTCGAAACTCCGGCGGGAGGGCCGCTCATCCGTGACATAGCGCCTCAAACCGCGTGGCTTTCAGATGTTTCATCATCCCAGGGCAGAGATCACACTGTGAACCAACCTGATTGATTTTTATTCTAATTTTTATTACGGCTGAAATTCTGCATCCCTTGTACCATTAGCTACATTTCCTAAATGTGGATGTGAGTGAAATTGAAAACTCATGCGCATTCGTAAATTAACGTTGACTGTCTCAGTTTGGTCATTTAGCAGGGCCTGACAATGCCAGTTGGGTTTAAGTCTCCGAGGCTGCCAGTTTGTCCTTTTTTTAACACGTAGCCCCGCGGTTGGTTCCTTCAGACTCACGCGTAAGTAAAACAGTTGTTCACATTTTAGACGTAGAGTCGGTGGGAAGCTTTGAAAACAGGAACCAGATGTTGACTGATATCTTCTGAGTGGGGGAAATTCCTGATACGACTGTAGATTCGCTTTGTCGATTGGCCAGTTCGACCCCATCAAGTTTGTTTTTCAGTCTCTGCCCACCGATTTGGGGCAGGTTGAATATTGGTTCAGATTTGGCAATCGCTGTTAGGGGAATACGAAATCCCACTGATAAATGCACTTGGAGTGTGAATTTGGAAGAGGGCTAGTCATTTTTTCATGTTAAGTAGTTTCTAGAATTGTTACATGATTTGCCAGAAGCATTTTTACGGGAATCTCGCGAGTGATAATTTGCCTATTGTTTAGCTAGATTCAGCCAAGGCCGACTTCGTTCTGTATGTGGACTCAATTCACTTCATGCATCCCGAACCCCAATAAGTTTCGTGAGCTCTTTGGGGTGCCTGTGGGCCCCAAGCTAGTGAACTTTGCCTTCCGTCATCTTTGAGTGTTTTCCATTTTCTGTAGCATTTAAGTGTTGCGGTCATCAGTTAACCTAACACTCGCTAAATATTATTGTTTAACTTTCTGGAAAACATATACCCATTAATGAATCATAGTCATAGGTATTCTCATATATTAAATGTGTACTGAAGTTGAGGAGCAACGAACAGCTTAATTACAAACCAGAAGTTTATTCAGTAAAAAAATACAGGAAGTGAAGAGTGTTATACACAGATCAAATTACATCTGTTAGTCTCGAACTCCACTATCTTCTGAGAATTTACGTAGCTTTCCAAACAGTAAATGAAAGCATTTCATTAGTTGTAATTTATTATTCAAATGGGACGCTTTGTACATACACTGAGGTGAAAAAATCATGGGATGACGATAAGCACATATACAGATGACGATATACACAAGGCATAAATGGGCAGAGCATTGGCGGAGCTGTCATTGATGCTTAGGTGATGATGGCCACACCATGGGAATTAAGACTTTGAACGCAGAATAGTAGTGGAAGCTAGGTGTATGGAACATTCCATTTCGGAAATAGAGAATTCAATATTCCGAGGTCCACAGTGTCAAGAGTGTGCCGAGAATACGAAATTTCAGCCATTTCTTCTAAAGACGGGCATCGCAGTGGCCGAAGTCCTTCATTTAACGACCGAAGGTGGCGATTGCATAGTGTTGTCAGTGCTAAGCGACAAGCAGCAAAGCATGAAATAACCGCAGGTATCATTGTTGGATGTACGACGAAGCTATCCGTCATGGCCGAGTGGCGAAATTTGACGCTAATGGGTTACAGCAGCAGACTACCGAAGGGAGTGAGTTTGCTAACAGCACGACAACGCCTGCGGAGCCTCTCCTGAGCTCGTGACCATAACGGCTGGACCCTGGAAAAACGTGGCCTGCTGAGATGAGTCCCAACTTCAATTGGTAAGAGCTGATTGTAGGTTTCGAGTGTGGCGTAGGTCCAACGAAGCCATGGACCCAAGTTGTCAACAACGTACCGTAAAAGCTGGTTGTGGCTCCAAGACGGTGTGGACTGTGTTTGCATGGAAGAATTGGATCCCGTGGTTCAATTGAACCGATCATTGATGTCAAATGGTTATGTTCGGCTACTTGAGGCCATTCATGTACTTCATGTTCCGAAACAACGGTGTAACTTTTCTGGATGACAGTGCGGCTTCTCACTGGGCCACAAGTATTCGCGATTCGTTTGAAGAACATTCTGGATAGTTGTAGAGAATGTTTTGGCACCCAGATCGCCCGTCATGAATCCCATCGAATATATATATATATATATATATATATATATATATATATATATATATATATAAAAAGATGTTATATGTCCGAAAGAACAAATACCATCTTAGTATATATATAGTTAAGGCTCACCGGCCACTTGACCATCTTCTTCTTCTGTGCGAATGCTCACACTGTGCCCGAACTCTTACGGGAATCGGCAACGCGCCGCGAGTAATGTGTATAATGGGCGGGGGGCACTACGAATGTAGTGCGGGACAATATGTTGAGAATGTGGGTTTCGCGGGAGGCGTGCCAGAGATAAATCCCTGCATTCACACTATTCTCTGTGTCGTCGGTAGCTCAGATGGATAGAGCGTCTGCCATGTAAGCAGGAGATCCCGGGTTCGAGTTCCGGTCGGGGCACACATTTTCATCTGTCCCCGTTGACGTATGTCAACGCCTGTAAGCAGCTGAGGGTGTTCATTTAATTGTAATACCATCGAATATTTATAGGACAATAATGGACACTCTTTGTATTTACCTGTCCATTGTTTGAGAAGGGACATTAATCGCTGAAAACAACATTGGAGAAGTTGTAATTCGTGAGGATTTACTGCTGTGCCCACTGGCAGAGCTGTAAATGATTCTGGAAATCATTCCCAGGCGATTTCTGGTGTCAGTGAGCATGATAAGGGTGGAACTGGTGACATGCTGGAATGCCATGTACACTTATAGGAAAACAATTTCCTGTTCGGGCCGTCGTGTACTCAGGTCTGGGTTCATTACAACAGAAACGAGAGCAGTAACTTTGGCGGCTTCGTCTGTGTAAATTCTACGACGACTGTGTCGCCTAAGGTTGAAACTTTCCATTCCCTAAAACACCACAAGACAATAAAATGTCTCTCGGGAAGTAGTTTCTTATCACGATATCACTTCTGTGGAATTTCTGTCTTAATAGTTTTACGCTACCTTCAATCACTATAAAAGTAGTGATGATGCAGTTTTTAATCAAGCACTGCCAGTAATGTGTACAACAGATCGTTTTAAGAGTACTACAGTACTGTTCTAAATTATTGTTATTTATTTATTGAGGTTTTGCTCTTTTCAAAGTTTTTTTCCTCATAACAAATACCCAGACATTATTACATCTGTTGCATAAGATCTTAATTTATCTTCTCAGTACGTCTTCCAGGTGTTTCGATCTTTGGTATCTTCTTCCTCTGCACCACGGCTTCTCATTCTTAATTCTGCATTTTGGGCCCAGGTGGTCATAGGGCGTCCTTTTCTCTTCTTTCCCTCTGGTTCCCAATCCAGGATCCCCTTCGGTTTTCTGGCTTCCCCCATTCTTCTCATATGGCCGTACCACTGTAACTTCCTTCTATCCATCACTTCATGTATTTTTTTCTCTTACTTCCATTCTCTTATTATTTCGTCGTTTCTTATTTTCTCTTTTCTAGAAATTCTTACAGACCTTCTCCAGAAGTCCATTTCTACTGCTTGCAATTTTTTATGTGTTTCAGATTTTAGTCCGTGTCTCTACTCCGTGCGTGACTATATTCTCTAGTATCGATTTATATATAATTTTTTTGTCTCGGTTTATTACATTTCTATTCCATAAGATTGAGTTGATCACTCCAGTGACCTTCCTTCCATCGGTAATTCTTTTATTAACTTCGACCTTTGATTTTCTCTACATCTCGGAAACTGATTCCAAATTATAGAAAGTACTGAGCTTAATTCTCTTTCCCTCTATGTGTAAGTCATGTGGACCATTAGTAAGATATTCTGTGTTATGATAATTAATCTTCAATGCTCAGTTTCTGTATTCCATTGCTAATTGATTACATGTATAAGTTGTATCCTTCCCTTTCAGTGCTATAACTATTTGATCATCAGTAAATAGTTGGTAACGTAAAAATACTCCATCTAATTTCCAGCCCCCAACCTACAGAATTTACGATACTATGTCTTAAAGTCATTTTAAATAATGTTGGTGACGTGGGGTAGCCTTGTAATAGAACCTTGTTTGTTCTAAATTTCTGTGAAACTGTATTTCCGACTTTCGCTTGACATATGTTATCCTTTTATATTTCTAATATTACTTTAATTAAAGGACCCTTTATGTTCTCCAAATGTAATGCTCTCCAGCATAGTTCTCTCGGGACAGTACTATATGCTTTTTGTAAATCTACGAAAATTAATCCGATGTTTTCTGATTTTTCCCTATGATTCTCTAAGATCTGTCCCAATGTGAAAATATGGTCTGTGTATGATCTACCAACTGTGAAGCCACATTGTTCTTCCCGGGATTGAAAATTTTTTTCAAGCTTGTTTTTAATTATTTTCCCGAAAATTCTCGTTAATATGTTTATTACACAAATTCCTCGATAGTTCGAACATTTTGCGGTCCCATTTCTTAAATATGATATTAACATATCCTAGCTTCATTTCCTTGGCAATTAAATCTCCATGTAACATTTTTTAATAACACTGTTATTACGTTCACAATTTTGTCACCACCAAATTTTAAGAACACCACATTGATACTGGAGTGATTTACCATTCATTCCTGTTCTTAATACCTTACTCATCTCGACTTCTAAAATGTGGATCTCCTTCCCCTACCGTTCCTTTTCTTACACTGTTCTTGCTTCAAGATTTTCTTCTCTATCATCATTTAATAATTTCCGGAAATATCCCTCCCATTCCTTTGGTGTAATCAGTTGAAGATTGGTTTTCGCTTTCATCTCTTATCGATACTCTTTTAATACTGACCAGCGTATTGTAAACAAGGAAATATTATCGCAATTATTTTCCCGCTAACTTACATTGCCCTTTCTATTTTCTCTTCATTGATGTACGTTGTAGTCAGACCTTAAACTGAAGCCGTTTGGATGAACGATTCTGTGCACTTTCCTTGTGTTTCCATTTGTTTACTGTCATCTGCAGCAAGTGGAACGAGTTACGGTATCCTGAGTACCTTCACTGTGCGCTGATACATGAGAGTGAAAGTCAGTTTCGTGTTATGTTTTTAATAACGTTCTCTTTACGTAAATGATACACTGTGATCAGTTTTTGAACAGGTCTTCAGGAGAGGAAGTAAATTACCATGTAAAAAATGTTGGGTGCTATTTAAGAAAGACGTACTGCTGATAATGCCTTAGTCGCAACTAAAGATACAAAAAAAGGCAGTTGCGCTACTTAATGTCCATGTAATAGCTAAAAGTTTGCTTGATAAATTTTTATTTTGCTTCTGGACAAAAAGTTATTTGGACTCGTCAAGATTAAAGGGACATCCCGTATATCCTAAGATGTGACCTTATATTCCAGATGGCAGAGATCTGGACATACCATTGTTGGCTGCGCAGGTGAATCGACCTGCGCAGATGTGGACCAGCAGGCCATGTGACGGACTCCCCATGAACGTCTCCACTGAAGTGTGTAAACTTCCAAACTGATCATATCGTATTCTCTGAGGAGCGGAAAATTTAACAGCGGAATGTAGCCGGGATATTCTTGCAAAGAAATAATGAAAAATAATGAAAATTTTTACAGTCCATCAAACAACAAGTCTGACAATCAACACGCAACATAAATTTTCTATATTTTCTAGTTACGGACTCGATCTTTTCAATAACGTTACCAACGAAAGCGGGATCAGCGACCATTATGCTATTACAGGAACAATGGTTACCAAAGGCAAACAGTTCACCAAGAAAGCTTGGAGAGCATTTGTGTTTGGTCGTCAGATGGATTCAGAACACTTAACTGAGATCGGGTAAAAAGAAAACAATCGCAAATAAAATTGAAAGAAGTTATAAACCGCCGTCTGGTTAAGAACCTTCTAAGTAAAGTAATAAAAAGACAACAAGTGCGTAGCCTGCTTTAACTGTGATGTTCGCATATTGTTATGGAAAAGACTACTTTACTCTCGTCTCTAAAGAAACTGCATGGATACTGACAGAGAAAAGTTAGTAACAAGTCGTGCCATGTGCAAGAGGAGCCATTTATGAAGCTTACAATAAGTTCAGACCATGGTGAAAAATTTATCGTAAAATCCTAGGAAGTTCTGACTATACAATGGGAGGATCTAAACTTTCCATTCATTTTTTCGTTGATCCATTTGTTGTCGTCACTGGAGACAGCAGATATAAAGTAGAAATGTTAGATATTGCATTTTAAAATTTATTCACGCAAGAAGATACTGTGGTACTAATGTTAACCATCTCACAGATTCAGAAATGATAGATATCAATATTAGCACCACCGATAATGAAAAACAATCAAGACTACTTAAACAAAACAAGGAGCAAAGCCCTGACACCACTCATGTTAGATTATACATTGAATACGCCAGTGAATTAGCTACTTCCCTTCCTCTTATTTATCGGGAACCTCCTGAAAAGCGAAAACGCCAAGTGTAACTGGGAAAGAGTGCGAATACTCCTGTTTTCAAAAAGGGTAAAAGATCAGACGCACAGAATTAGACTCACTACCGTATGCCATTAGGTATTTATGCAACTACACTTCAAAACTTTTTTTATCAGCTACCAGTTTGGAAATAGAAATTCGTCCACAAAATATAAAGGAGAAGTTATTTTAGATCAGATTTAAAACGTGCTTTGTTATGTGTCAGACAATTTATGTTGATAGATAACTGGTAAAAGAAGCTTCGGTACTGTATATTGAATTCCTTTCTGAGCCACTGACAGCTTAAATAATGGGATAATGAGTAATAAAGGATATTCTTTCCGCTAGTGTTGTAGGTGTGGACATCACTGTTCTTCTCAAATTGTGAAGGATTGTTTATGATGAATATCATTAGCTGATATATGTATTTTGATGATGCGAGTAAAATGCGTTACTGCTTGAAAAGATAGGTACATGACGACTTCGGGTGACCACCACATATTGTTGTAAATGCTTGCTCTTAGGCAATCGGTACGTTCTTTCTAAGTGATGAGTTGCCCTAGATAATTATTCCATAAGATATTATTGAGCGGAAATATGCAAAATATATCAGGAATTGAATGGTTTGTTTCCAAGACTAGAAATTATACGATGAGCAAATTGTATGAGGAGGTCAGGGGTACGCTTCTTCCAGTTCACGTTTTATCATTATGCCAGTCAATAATTTGGAGCATTCTAACTACATCAATTTCCGGTATGACTGTTCGTTGTGCTGTTGTGCATAATTGAATGTAATGCGTTTTGTTAAAATTTAGGGAGAGTCGTACGATGCTAGAGCAACTTCTGAGCTCAAACATTATGGCACTCATGGAGGAAATATTCTTTGTAAGAACCAGCAAGAATTAAAAAAAAAAAGTCTATTGTGGGACACAGCCTGCTTTGTTCACACACGACAGCTTGCAAACAACAGATGCAGTTGAACAGGTAAAATCCACCTTGACAGATTTCCGAAAACACTGCACCACATCGTCGACTGCACTCATACAGAATACCTTCGCAATTATGTGACTGGCTCTGAGAACCCAATACGTTATACTGGACACCGACTAATCCGCAGAAACGGGAGCAACATCTGGTGTGTTCCAATCTATCTTTAAATTTGGATAGATGTCAGCGAACAGTATCTGATTGCAAGTTTAGTCGTGAAAATATTCAGTACGTTGCGTCGTATAAGTAATCACAGGTAATACAGGAAGTGAATGAAATCCGAAGGTCACGTCAAATCAGCATTGGGAAAGGCGAGAGGGATACTTATTTTTGTTAAAGGGTTCTGGCGGAGTGCAATGCCCTTTTAAAAGAACTCACGCAAGTGCCGCCGGTTCTAGAGGGTTGTTGCAGGACTAGGAGTCCTTGTCAAGTAGGCATGACATGATGTCTAACGAATTCAGAGACGCTCCGATAAGGTTACAACAGGTCAACACACGAGGTGTGCGTGTGAAAAGTAATGAGACTATTTTTTTATGTACCAGAGCTTTTATTTTTTCAAACAACAATATTGTCGCCTACAAAGTATTTCCCTACGGCATCTATACACCGAGGGTGTCGTTGTCCCTGCCCTTGGTAACAGCGCTGGAAGGCTTCAATTGGAACAGCCTTTAAGATGTCGGTCACATTCTTTTGAGTGTTCACTAGAGTCTCAAAATGTCGTCCTTTTAAGACGTTTTTCAGTTTCAGGAAAAGCACGAAGTCACCAGGGCTCAGATCAGGTGAAGAGGGGCGCTTTGGAACAACAGGAATGCTTTTGAGGTCAAAAATTCCGTAATGGAAGTGGCAGCGTGACAGATTTGTAATGATACAGCATCCACTTGTCTGCACTGTCCGGTCTCGCTCGATTCATCATATCCCTGAGCCTTTCAAAGACATTTCTGTAAAATACTTGACTGACAGTTTGTCCTGGGGGAACAAATTCTTTATGCTCAATATCCCTACTGGCAAAAAAGAAAATCAGTACTCTTTTGACTTTTGAGTTGCTGATTCGAGTTTTTTCGGCTGTGGAGATGTCTAGTGCATCGCTCCTCATTCGTAGATTTGTCTCAGGATCGTACTCAAAAACCCAGGATTCATCACTTTTGATCACACGACTGAACCATTCATGGTCATGACAATCCTCTACAGAAGATCAACGCACACGTTTTTTCGATTGTCCTTCGGTTTAGTTGTGAGGCTTCATTTTGGCACAAACCCTTCGCATCTGCAAAACTTCCGTCAAAATTTGACGCACAGTGAAAGTGTTTAGCAGTTCATCCATCATCCTTATTGTTAAACCGGTCTGACCATATAAGAGCACGCACACGTTCGACGTCTTCGCCGGTTTTTGAAGTTTGAAGGATCCCATAGCGGAGGTTCTTCATCAACGTGTTGTCGGCCTTCCAAAAATGATTTGTGCCAGCAAAAAACTTGTGCTCTTGATAGGGAATGTTTCCAACAGGCCTGTTTCAATTTTTCGAAGCTCATACTCGTGGATTCTCCAAGTTTAACAGAAAATGTGGTGGCATAACGTTGCTCTAAATTCCGCTGTTCCATTTTCGTAACACACAGCAACACAACTTCACAGAGGGCGCTCTCAAAAATCAAGTGATGGCTCTGCGAGGCTGAAACTCGGACTGAGTATCTGGAAGAGAAGAACACACAGGTCTACACAAGTAGAACAAAACAGCGTTGCCAGGTCGCTCGCAGTATTGTCAGTCCTACTACTTTTCTCGCACACCCCATACAGCCCATGCGACAGTGTAACATAAGTCCTCAAGGAACTTGAATGGAAGTGCTTGGAAGAAAGGGAGTGAAGTTCCCGCGAAACCCAGTTCGGTATATTAGGAGAACTTGCATTTATAGAGACTGTGGAACCACTAAGCTGCCACAAAGGCATATGGTTGCGGAAGGATTGCGGCAGGAAGATAGAAGAGATTAGGACGCGCACAGAGGCACAAAAAAAAATTTTAAAAAAGGAAATAATAGTCTTCGGATTCTGGTGCTACCGCAAGATGCTGAAGATTTCCTGGATAGACATCAAACTAGTACTTAAAACTGCTCTGGCCTACTGGCCACGTGGAAAAGTAAATGGATGGAACACCATTACTGTTCTTTGTTTCTGTTGAGTGTGCTTATAAAACATTTCCTATTTTATATTTTTTCATTTGAATTACTTGCACTTTCTTCATCTTTTTTGCGCAAATCTTATTTTTCACTGTGAACGTATATAACAGTTAGTTCCAAGTTCCAGGTTATACACTCCTGGAAATTGAAATAAGAACACCGTGAATTCATTGTCCCAGGAAGGGGAAACTTTATTGACACATTCCTGGGGTCAGATACATCACATGATCACAATGACAGAACCACAGGCACATAGACACAGGCAACAGAGCATGCACAATGTCGGCACTAGTACAGTGTATATCCACCTTTCGCAGCAATGCAGGCTGCTATTCTCCCATGGAGACGATCGTAGAGATGCTGGATGTAGTCCTGTGGAACGGCTTGCCATGCCATTTCCACCTGGCGCCTCAGTTGGACCAGCGTTCGTGCTGGACGTGCAGACCGCGTGAGACGACGCTTCATCCAGTCCCAAACATGCTCAATGGGGGACAGATCCGGAGATCTTGTTGGCCAGGGTAGTTGACTTACACCTTCTAGAGCACGTTGGGTGGCACGAGATACATGCGGACGTGCATTGTCCTGTTGGAACAGCAAGTTCCCTTGCCGGTCTAGGAATGGTAGAACGATGGGTTCGATGACGGTTTGGATGTACCGTGCACTATTCAGTGTCCCCTCAACGATCACCAGTGGTGTACGGCCAGTGTAGGAGATCGCTCCCCACACCATGATGCCGGGTGTTGGCCCTGTGTGCCTCGGTCGTACGCAGTCCTGATTGTGGCGCTCACCTGCACGGCGCCAAACACGCATACGACCATCATTGGCACCAAGGCAGAAGCGACTCTCATCGCTGAAGACGACACGTCTCCATTCGTCCCTCCATTCACGCCTGTCGCGACACCACTGGAGGCGGGCTGCACGATGTTGGGACGTGAGCGGAAGACGGCCTAACGGTGTGCGGGACCGTAGCCCAGCTTCATGGAGACGGTTGCGAATGGTCCTCGCCGATACCCCAGGAGCAACAGTGTCCCTAATTTGCTGGGAAGTGGCGGTGCGGTCCCCTACGGCACTGCGTAGGATCCTACGGTCTTGGCGTGCATCCGTGTGTCGCTGCGGTCCGGTCCCAGGTCGACGGGCACGTGCACCTTCCGCCGACCACTGACGACAACATCGATGTACTGTGGAGACCTCACGCCTCACGTGTTGAGCCATTCGGCGGTACGTCCACCCGGCCTCCCGCATGCCCACTATACGCCCTCGCTCAAAGTCCGTCAACTGCACATACGGTTCACGTCCACGCTGTCGCGGCATGCTACCAGTGTTAAAGACTGCGATGGAGCTCCGTATGCCACGGCAAACTGGCTGACACTGACGGCAGCGGTGCACAAATGCTGCGCAGCTAGCGCCATTCGACGGCCAACACCGCGGTTCCTGGTGTGTCCGCTGTGCCGTGCGTGTGATCATTGCTTGTACAGCCTTCTCGCAGTGTCCGGAGCAAGTATGGTGGGTCTGACACACCGGTGTCAATGTGTTCTTTTTTCCATTTCCAGGAGTGTATATATGTATAATGTTTTGAAGGTGTAAGTGCAGATATTTCTATTGATGGCTGAGGATAAGCACTATACAATATTACATCATTGTATGCTTCATTTCCAGACTAATAATTGTACTTATCATGAGTAATATGTTTTGCACTGGTTAGCACTTCCAAGTACACTTGGCGCAAGGACGTTATAAATGTTTATTTATTTTCCCTTGGGCAGCACGTCAGGTTCTGAAGTTGGAAGCATGGACGCAAAACGAATAGTCTACACAAATATGTGTAGCCAACATCACTGCACAGTTACGACTGTGCAGAACATTACAGTTACTCTACACACAGATCATTCAGTCATATTTACACACACACAAGCAGACAACATATATTACTCTGCATAATAGACCATGCATGGATAGAAGATTGTATTTGATCTTGTAAAAACAACTGGCATTCATGATAAGTACTGCCATAGTATCACGGTGAAATGCGTACGATCGGTTGTTATGTTTTTACCCAGCAGCCACCCAGAGGCCATTACAAGGAAAAACCAGTGTTGATGCGAGGATACGCGTACGACATGCAAGTGTATGGTTGGTTCAAATGGTTCTGAGCACTATGGGACTTAACATCTATGGTCATCAGTCCCTTAGAACTTAGACCTACTTAAACCTAACTACCTAAGGACAGCACACAACACCCAGTCATCACGAGGCAGAGAAAATCCCTGACCCCACCGGGAATCGAACCCGGGAACCCGGGCGTGGGAAGCGAGAACGCTACCGCACGACCACGAGCAGCGGACAGCAAGTGTATGAACATCTAAGCTGTTGTAGGGTCGCGTATTCTGGGCCATGGTTTCAGGAAGAGGCAGTAATGAAGCAGTTAAGAAAATTGCTAGACTGGGGTCCTAAAGCCTTACTTCACAAGAAGCAGAACAAAAAGTGGCACTTATTATATACAGGGCTGCAGCTAGGCAACTACCACCTCCATGCGTAGTCTGTCATGAACACCACAGTACAAACGGCTGCATCTGGAGTGTTGCCGTGATCGGGAAGCATGGAGTGTTGACGAATGGCGTCGAACTCTGTTAGGCGCTGAGTCGCAGTTCTGCGATACCCCAGATATCCATCGAAGGTGAGTATGGCGGCAACCTGGCCGGAGAGGTCTCATACAAAGTTTTGGAGAGGGACAGCGGCGTTATAAGCCTGACCTCGTGGTCTCGATAATCATTCAGGTATGATTTCATGTCGCGCCTGGTAGTGGTTAAGGGAACTATGACGGCACAACGGTACGTCCCAGACATCCTGCGTCCTCATGTTTTACCTCTCATGCGAGAGCATCGTGCTGCCAATTTTCATCAAGACAATGCTCCTGCACACACGTACCTGTTTCTATGGACTGTGTACATGATGCTGAGGTACCCCCATGGCCGACAAGATACCTAGGTCTATCCCCGATTGAACATGTATGGGGACCAGCTCGGACGTCAACTCCCCCAGATAGCCAGGGTATCAAAGACCATTGTGAGTCAGTTTCTCTCAGGTGAGGAAACAACGACATTATGACTCTCTCTCCAAACGAATCAGTGCGTGCAACCAGACCAGCCAGGACGCAACCTCATATTGATAAATGGAGCTCTTTGTAAATGTGACTCCGCGATATTGCAATCGCTGGAACATCACATACGATCTCCACCCGTGAAGTTTCATTTCATTTCCTCCTCCTCTACTGAGTGTTTCACTTTTTTGTCAGGCAGTGTATAACTGATTTTTTATTTTTTAGAGACGGAAGAAAAAGATCTTAAGGTGTACAGGATAAGATTCGTGCAGTGTTCTATTATATATAATGGATCTGTCAGTATCTCTGCACACCTATGCGCTCTGTATTACTATTAGGAACTGTGGTCAAAAATTTCGTTCAGCTAAAAATTTTCAAATGTATAACACCTTTTCTTGGCGCAGCAGTAGAGAGAAAAGTGCCACCACTGCTGGGTAAGAAGATTTTTCTACCTCTCTGCCTGTGCCCATGGCACCTCTCTTGTCACTGTGTCCGCCATCTTGCACGGTGACTCTTACATTTTATTTGTTTACATTTTTTTGACGATTGTGTGAATGTGAAAAATTATCGCTTCAGTTGTCGGTGTGATGAAAGCCTATAATGTTTCTGGTAGCTACACAAGTACCTCCCAGCTGCTCCGTCATCGCTTTACTGCTTGTTTGTTCAGGCTACGTGCAGAGCGGTTCAAGTACGGAAAATTCCCCTCCAGAGTAACTTTGTGTTCCGCTGGAGAAACAACCTCCGGCCCTATGAGGCAGCACACCCAACTCTGGTAGTCATAAAACGGTGGAATAAAGAGGCTGAGTCCTGGTTGTCTGTTCTTTCTCTAATATCCTGTATGGTGGCGCTTGCTACAAAGCCCTGTATCTACAGGCGACTTAAAAAAAGTTTTAAAAATATGTGAGACCAGCAGTAGCGTACGCTGCAAATGTCACGGTGCCTCTCGACCTTCCTTTATCGCAGATAAACAAGAAGGGGAGAGAGCCGCCGGCAAGTAAATGTGCGTACAGAATTTACATTTTGCACTTCGCTGCTCACAAAGGCAAAGGCAAAGGCGGAGGCACGCTCATAATTACAGCGAAACGTGAAGTCGCGTTGCCCTGAAAGGAACTTACCCCACAAATACTCTCCGCTACTAAAATTCCAGCAGCAACAGTTTCTGCAGTAGCGCTCCGAACGCCAATGAAGGCAGAAACTACGTTAATGAACCCCCACTAAAGCTAAAACGTTATGAAGTGTAACAGTGCAAACAAAAAGTCAGAATACACTATAGAATTTACGTTACGTTACGTTGTAATTTTGTTCCATAGTATTGTCTTCCTACTGCTAGTTTTTTCTTAAATTCACAACAAAGATATAAAAATTCGTCCCAGATACACATCACTGACGTGTGTGAAAAATTCCAAATAGAAAACAGTTTCTGCTTAAAATTGTAATGCTACAAGTCGTTATTGGCGTTCACAAAACGTTATTGACTTACAGCCAGCTGCATGGTTATGAGTTGTTCGATACTCTTGACTTGTGCACCTCGATATGTCACACATGTCCTAGAAGGATCATCTAAATACACAGACGGAAAAATAAACTTAGCACCAGGGAGGCGTAATGCGACATTGACGAAAGTTGGTAGACCTGTTCCGACATGTGAAAGTTGCTGTCTATTCAAATTTCGTGCCAGAAAGCAAATCGTGTTTGCTTTAAATACGCGCTGTAAACCTCGTGAATGTTATTTACCTTTGAGATTTAACGAGGTGAGTTCATGTCAGTGAAGAAAGCCTTTAAGACGACAAACACGCCATTATCGACATCTCACTGCGTTTGAACGAGGTCGTGTAATAATGCTATGAGGAGCTGGATGTTACCTTTGTGACATTGCAGAAAGACTTGGTGGAATGTAGCCACTGTACATGATTGCTGGCAGCGATGGTTACAAGAGCGTATGTTAGCAAGAAGACCAGGATCCTGAAGAACACGTGGCACAGCCAATACTGAAGGCCATCGGTTCGGCGTCTGGCTGTGTCGCGTCGCACTGCAACTGCACCAGTAAAGTTAGCAGCATTTGGCGCCACAGTGACTCTATGAACTACTAGAAATCGGTTCTTCAACTTCAGTTCAGAGCCCGATGCCCTGTAGCACGCATTCCACTGACCCTAAACCACTGTCTTTTGCGACTTCGGTGGTACCAAGCGAGAGTTCATTGGAGGGCAGAGTGAAGATGTGTTTTCTGATGAAATTGGGTTCTGCCTCGGTGTTAGTGATGGCTGTGTGTGGGTCAGAAGGAGGCCGTTGGGTACCTGCACCCAACAAAACTGCATGCTAGACGCACTGGACCTAAACCTGGATTTATGGTCTGGGGTATGACAGCAGGATCACTATCGTGGTTAACACATGCTCCCTGACTGCAGAATTTTGCGTCAGTTTGACGACTCGGCCTGTTGTGCTGCCATTCATGAACAGCATTCCAGGTGATGTTTTCCAACAGTATAACACTCGCCCACATACCGCTGTTGTAACCAGACATGCTCTAAAGAGTGTCGACATGTTGCCTTGGCTTGCTCAGTCACCAGTTCTAGCCCCAGTCGAGCACGTATGGGGCATCATCGAACAACTCCAGTGTCATCTAAAAACAGCATTAACCGTCCCTTTATAGACCGATCAGGATCAACAGGTGTGGAACTCAATCCCACAAACTGACATCAGGCACCTCTACAACACATGCACGTCTGCATTCAGCATTATGGCAGTTACATCGCTTATTAATGTAATGGTTTATCTCGAGATTACGTTAACCTATGATCTTGCAGTGTTAATCACTTAAATATGTTACCTAGAACTACGTATTCCCGACATTTCATTACTCTATATTAACTTTTTTTGCTGTTACGAATTTTTCCGTCTTGTATAACATATTGTTAAGGTATCCTTTGGTAGTTAAATTCGGAATACATATGGGAGTGACTACAGGAAAGTACGCTGATTAAAATAACATGCAATTTAGACCCATAAATGTTTATTTAACACTATCTGACTATGTTTTAAGAAATAATTCACCATACGAAGTCTTACAGTAAGCAACGTTTCGCTCTATGGGCATAAATGAACATTTAAACTCACCATTAGTGATCAGATTACTTATATAAATAGGTTCATGTCCATGTTTACGAAATGTAAATGCCCCATCTTACAGATAATGACAAGTGTAAGGTGCCTACGTGGCTCCCATTGTTATCCTTTAGCTTTTCCGAACAGATCCTGAAATAATAGTACATCAAAGCAAATATAGAATGGATCAATGGATATCGTCGGAATCATGGAAGATCTCGACTCAGTTTACCTTCAGAAACCTGAAAAATTATGCATAAATGCTAGAAATAAACATACTGGTGAACAAACGAATGTTGACTGCGAGCATAGCTTACAAGAATAAATATGCCTCTTGAAGACAACGACAATAGCAAGAACATCTAAAGGTGAGTCCACGAACCCATCGGTTGTTACGTAGAATCATTATATTTCAGGCATAAGTTTATCACTGGCAAGGACGTGTGAATAAATTCGGAGATATTGTATTCAAGTTAATGAATATTTCAAGCGGAAACATAGCACGTAGTGCAAGGAAAAATACTATTATTCACACATAATCCAAATTATCCATTCCAGTACTACATGCAAACTACCAGATTTACTGTATAGAGAAGTTTCTTCATCTCTGCACTCATCTGAACTATCAGTTTTGATACCCGAGTTTCAAATTACTCGAAAAAAGTACGGGAAAAGTCTGTCACGTGACCGATAAATAATTAATGACAGTCAAAGTGAAAGAACAGTCTGGCACCAGCCTGAAGCGTTTCAAACTGTTTGTGGGTCGTTAGACGTTTTTCTGAAAGTATCTCTCCAATTTCTTACAAAAAACTTTTGTGAACTGTTTCAGCTCTAAAACCAATAAGTAGCAACAACGACGTAGTCATGTAATATTCCAAGACATAATATTCCAGGACACCCACTGAAGCTGCCTTGTTAGAAAGGCTAATTGCATTTGTGTGCACAAATACAGGGTGGTTCTAAAAGAAAGAACAGATTTCAGGCAAACTATGAGAGGTAGAAACACATTGCGCATGTCACTGCATAGAGAAAGGTTTAAAGTTATATGTACACCATGCGTTGCTCGAGAAACATCGAAACGGTAGTCCATTGTATTCCACACGCACGAATCAACATGTCACTGTCTGTTGAATCGACAGCTTCAGCAATTCGATTTCTCAGCTCTTGAAAAGTGACAAAGACTCTCTCTATTTTATGTAAACCCCCCCCCCCCCCCCCCCGCCAAACACACACACAGAAGAAATCGCAAGGTGATCTGGGAGCCCAAAATCAGTGAACAATACCTTGTTGTCCACGTCATCCAATTCAAGGTGTGGAATGTTGTTGTCAAGATGACGTCGCACCTCAAGGTGCGAGGCGGGGTGCCGTCATGCATAAAAATTAAATCACTGGAATGTTCGTGAAGTTGAGGAAACAACCAATTTCACAGCATGTCCAGGCGTGACATTCCTCTCACAGATTCCTCCGCAAAAAAGAAAGGTTCATGAACTTTGTGAACAGAAACGGCACAAAACACATTCAGTTTCGGTTAGCCTCTTTCATGTTGCAGTAACTGCAACTGGTAAGGCTTCATATGCAGGGGTCGTTTCAGAACACGCCACACCGTTGTTTGAGGAAGTTGAAGTTCGTGGCCTGCCCCCGTCTTGTGGACTTCCGAGGGCTCCGTGTGAATTCATCTCGAATACGATCGACGTGTTCGTGAGACGCGCGTGACTGACCAGTGCTCTTCCTTTTGCATACGCAGCCAATTTCCAAAAATTTTATATGCCGGTCATAAATCTGCTACTGCAGAGGCGGCTTCATGCTGAATCGACGGCAGACTTCACGTTGCTCTTGAACAATGGATTGACTTCGCGCAAATTCCAACACAGAAATGACTTCTCTTGTGGTGTAGTCGCCATGTTGCTATATACAGAAAACGGCGCAACTGTGTCAGAGCTTTCGACCTTCCACTGGTAAGTGACAGGCGCAAATTGTTTCTATCTTTTAAAGTTTGTCTGTAATAAATTACTGAAATTGTTTTTTCTTTTAGGATCACCCAGTATAATACAAAAAGTTCATGTACAGCTTGTAAAAATGGATTTTTTTCTAAAATACTCGAATTAATTACATTAATCATTGTTAAGCTCGGGATTTAGTGAATTCGTTACATTTCTAATCATTTGAACTACAGGTTGCCTTATATTACTTACTACATGTTTTTATCGTGTTATTGTCATAGTCTAGCTGTACACACGATCAGATAGTTCGCACCTTTTTTCCAGCTTAGTAAAGGAGGGGAAACGAGATCCCGCTATTTCTGGCGCTGTATTTCATCTTACATCTTGCGCACGTCGTAAACCAACAAATTCATTTGTTTTCCCACAGAGTTCTTTGTCCTCTCTGGCAGAATTACAAAATCATATTCTCCCTGAACTTATAGGTCCATTTCTAAATTTCTCCTTCGTTTCCTTAATAGGTTACCTACTGTGCGGACTCAATAACATCGGAGAGAGGCAACAAACCTGTCTAACTTCTTTCTCAACACTGCTGCCCTTTCATGCCTTCGACTACTATAACTGCAGTCTGGTTTCTGTACAAGCCGTATTATAATCTTTCGCTCCCTGCATTTATCCCCCCCTACCTTCAGAATTCCAAAGAGCGCAGTCCAGTCAACATCGTTTTCAAATGCTACTGACGTAAGTTTTCCTGCTTCTAAGATAATTCACTGTGTCGCCTCACGTGTTCCTGTATTTCTTCGGGACACAAACTAATTTTCAGCAAGGTCAGTTACTTCCATTCTTACGTGTATAATTCGTGACACTATTTTACAATTTGACTTATTAAACAGATAATTCGCTAATTTCCACACTTGTCAACACCTGACGTCTTTGGAAATGGAATTACTACAGTCTCCTCTAAGTCTGAGCGTGTGTCCCCCTTTCATATTTCTTGAACTCCAGGTGGAATAATTTAATCATGGCTAGCTCTCTCCCATGGATCTCATTATTCCGAGAGAATGTCATCTACTTCAGGGGGTCATGTTTCGACTCAGATCTTTCAGTGCTCTGTCAAATTCTTATCGCAGTATCATATCTCCTATCGCATCTTCATTTCTTTCTTCGTCCATTTCTATAACATTTCCCTCATTTAGCTCGTATAACCTGCCTACACGTTCCTTCCATTTTCAGCTTTCCTTCCTTTTTTGGAATTTGCTTGTCATTTGAAAGCTTAATAGCCATATAGCTACTTCTGTTCTCTTAAAAATTATCTCTAAATTTTCCTATAGGGGGCATCTATCTTTCCCCTAGTCAAGTATGTTTCTACAGCCTTGCTTTTGTTATCCGGCCACAGTTGCTGAGTTACACTTTCACTTTTCAAAAGAATTAGGGGAACACGTGTAACAACGTGCAGTATGTTAAATCTATTTTGATACAGGTGGTCTTCTTGCGTGACTTGAGATCTTCGCTTTCAATGCAAGCAACAATTAAAATCATTCGCCATATATTGGCTGTGTTATGGATTACAATGTCAGGTGATCTCTCAGGGGAAGGGAGTAGGGAGTACCAGTGTCTAATGAAGTACACGTATGGCAGGTGTCATTTGTGGCCCCCGTGTGCAACCAGTCACATGCAATGTGATAACTTCATGCAGTGCAAGTTGCAGGGGCGGTCTGTTTGATCTAACAAGGATAGACTTTCGGTCGTCTTGCTGCAGACGCCATTACCACTCCATGTGTCATTCACAAGTTGTGGACACGCTGAAGGGAGACAGGTCAGTACACAAGGCGAGTTGGACCAGGTCGCCGAAGCATTACAATTCCATGTGAAGACCGATAGACCGATATCTAGCCATCTCTGCGTTGCTGCGTCGCACAGATACCGCCAAAACACCGCAAGACGATCTCTGAAGGGGCATTGGAAGCGCTGTGCCCTACCAGATTATAACGAACAGGTTACGAGGAAGGATCTTACGACCCAGAACATCTGTTCGAGTACCACTCTTGACATGACAGCATCCTGCAGCTCGCCTTCAGTTCTGCTGTTCACGTGTCAATTGCCAACTTCGTCATTGGTGAAACGTATTGTTCATGGACGAGTCCAGATATCCACTGAAGCAAGGTGATGGCCGTGTGCCTGTACGGAGACCCATGGTGAGCTGTATCTACCAAACGTTGTCCAGAAAATCAACAGATTTCCAAAGTTCTGTGATACTGTGGGGAGGCTTCAGTGCTGACAGCTTGTTGCCCAGGTTGGCCTTACCGCCAGGCAGTACATCGAACAGATCCTTTTGGACCACGTGGTGGATGCTGCATATGGTGGGAGTCCTGAATACTTCTAATCCCAGGGCCGATGCAGCGAGTGTCAGCAGGGATGACCTGTGAAACCTGTACATTGAAGTAATGAAATGACCAGCTGTGAGTACCGAACTAACCCCATCGTGGATATGTGGGACAAGCTTGACAGGCGTAGGAAAATGGACAACTGGTAGATGAGCAGATGAAAGATTTTGGTGGAAAACATGATTCGGTGATGTAGAATAATATGTAAGGAACAGCATCCCATATGCACAAAGAGCAGGTTTGAGTCACCAGAAAACAACCGCCAGAAGCCGACAAACGATTCTCATTTTTAGGATTATTCGTCCTGTGACAGTTTAATCGAACACAATCAGGTAATAAACATGTTCTTACGATGATAAATCATATTCCACGATATTTAATAATGGTATCCAATCCAGATCAGAAGGCGAGTACAGTAGCACAGGCAATAAGTAAACAACAAAATTTGGTTTGCCAGAAACCATTATTATGGACCAAAGCAGTAATTTTATATTAGACCTAATGAAACAGCTACGTCGGTTATTAAAAATTGAGGAGTTAGATAACAACCCATTCCATCCTCAAGTGAATGGATGGACAGAACGAGTACACTGTATGTTATCAAAAATGTTAAGCCATTATGTGAATTTACAGCACTCAGATTGGGATACATATTTAAATTTTGGTATCCACGCATATAAATCTAAAGTGCATACCAGAACTGGCGTCTCACCGAACCAGGTAGTGTATGGGTGGAAAATGCCCTCACTTTTTGATGTAGTTCAACTTTAACTGAGTCCACGGGATGAACTAGTGAAGAACTTTGCGAGGTGCCAGGGCAAGCAGTGTATTTAACACTAAATTCTTCTAGAATCTACATATGTAAATGATGCTCTAAGCCCCCCCTATTCTAACTCTGACTTTTGCTGTTGCACATGGATTAAAAAATATACGCGAACTGACTGTAATCAACCGTGCAAGTGGAGTAGAAAAGAGTTTGGCACCTGCAATAATTTAATTTGATAAATAAGTTAAATAAAGAAAGGTTTCATTAACGTAGTGAGAAATGATAGGTTACTCTACCGATTAACAGAATGAAAGTTCTGTCCAAAATAACAATATGATTTATTAAGACTAAACACAAAATAATAAACAAAAACACATGAAACATTTATAATACACCAAATTGACTCAAATTGGATACTCAAACAAACGCTGTGAAGGTGAAGTTGTCCCTAAACTAGATTGTGAGGTTTAAGACGAAGTGGTATGTGGAGCCAATTCCTTGCCACTCAAATCTTAAGAGAGACACACAGCTAACCCAACATTAATTGCTGCTACTCAAGACAGAACAAAGTTAGAAAAAGACGAACAGGCACGCTCTGCTGAGCTCTGATTATCACCTAGGAAAATCCCTATCTGCTGGTGCTGCAGACATACATTACCAAACTGTCTTCTTAACTGCCAGAACACGATCTTGCGTACCGGAGGCGATGGCTGGTTGCTTCGACGTCCTCGACCGAAAGGCAAGAGCCGACTACCCCTGAGCACCCGTACAGGCTGAACACACAACATTCCCGCCCCCACGACAGTGGCCGTGGTTAAACGTTCCAATCAGCAACTCGAAAACCGGCGGAAAATTCCACTTCATTGCCAGAGCACTGCCATTCCACCAATGGAGATTCTTGGCGCCAATTTCTGCGCTGATTTTGTTACGTCACAGAGCTATGCCCTGAGCAAGTCAATCACTGTTACTATTTTGCAGAAAGCGCGTGAATTTTCCCGCCACAACTGCCTGGGTACACAAGTCATTCCCACGCCTCGCTGGTAGCCTGCCAGAAAGTGTTTTCGCTAAGTTTCTGCGAAGTAACGGAACCTCTAGCCCAGCCGCTACTTCAGGCCCCTCCGGGCGTGTCTTTTGACAATGTCAGCGTCTGGAAAGCATTCACTCGACTCCCTCACACCCGTCGGCTTACCCTTTCAAAATCAGCAGAGCCCGCCTGTCACCGGACCACCCGGGTGACGAGAGACGCTGCGTGGGAAGTCCACATGTGAAGGAATAGCAACTTTCCACCGTATGCAATTAGAGAGGAGAATCGTAAGATAGAAGTATGAGAGGGGGCTCATGCCACCTCTCATTGCCCCTACGCCATTTTAGATTGTAATTGGTGAGCGGTTGGCTCACTTAGGAGCAAGGTAGTGAGTCAATCGCCCAAGAACAATCTTGCAAACTGACTGCGCATGCCACACTCTATAAAGAAAATCACAGCAACTGAAAAATGCAGCTCACAGAGGGAGGATTATTTATGATATAGCCAACTTCACCTTCTTAATATGGAACTCTAACACTCACATCACACATCCATACCCAGGGAGCCCCTTCCAAACACCGATTCACACAGACATTCACGCTCTAAATATGGCCAGGGCATGTGAGCCAAATATGGAGCAGTTTATTCTTTACAATCAGAGCTGGAGTGCTCCACAATTAAATGCCCAAGGTGTTACAACAATTTGTATCATTAATCTAACCTGAACTCACTCACACATGATACTATTTAAGTTAACAATCTCTTTGTGAGCTTTCAGAATCTAATTACAACCTCCGATTCATTCTGTCTCCCTGCAGCAAGAATAACCTTTACAAAATGTTCCCTGAACTGATGGTCCATTCACAATGACAGTGGTGGTATCTGCTTCAGTTTATGGGGACTTCAGGCACACTGTGTGCATACACACAACAATAAACACAAAATACAAAAAAAAAACAACATGGTGTGGAGAACAATACAGTGATTTGTAATTTGTGCGCCCTACTCTATCACTTACATAAGAATTACAGTGTAAAACACAAACACATATAAGGTATAACATACATTACAAAAACAACACTCAAGAAAGAAATTTAAGAAAAAAAACAAGGTTCATGGGGCATAAAGTTGTGCATGCACATTGCACAATGTTCACGACTGTGCTGAGAATGAGGCACTAAATCACATTGTTAGAAATATTCCAAGCACTTCACAAATTCCACAGTACTGACATCACATAGGGCTAAACGCTGGGTGTTGTTGCTACGTTGTTGCAACAGCAATAGGGTGTGCTGGTGCATCTGCAGTACTCTGTTGAGGTTGCAGCAAGACCCACGGATATGATCACGGCAGTACAGTAGGAAGACACAGTGATAGACTCTCCTCACGTCGATTAATTGTCTCTGAGGTCTACTTGTTGGGATACATCACTAGTCTAGGTCTCTTCTCTCGCTGGACAGTACTTTACGTTTCCCAATATTGCAGTTTGACGAGGGATGATGGCCCGTGGAGTCACTTCACAAGTGTGTGAGGTCATCCATACAGGATCGAACCAGTAGCGACGATTGCTACAACTGCTCTCTAATAGAGAGGAGAAGTTAGAAATGAGACAATTCATTTGTTAGAGTTTGTGGCACGATACTGCTTTGTGTATGCAGATCGTCCAATGCTGGTGAGTTGTATAAGCCCAAACAGGTGAGTATATAGCGTCCCTTTCTGCCTTGAGGCACATGAGACGCCAGTTATGACACCATATGTGATCTTCTTCGTGTACTCACGACAATGTGGTCTGCCGCAGGGAGTCCCTCCAAACGGCTGCTGCGTCCGGAGAGCTAGCTGGCTGTCGCGTGTGGGTCACGTGTCAGAGTCAACGGCCAGCCTCACTTTCGCTTGTGGCCCGGCGAGGGCTGTCTACCGCCTAATCCCTCAGGTATACGGCCCGGTGACTGTCAGCTTGTAGGATCGGATGCTCTCGCGCCCATCACGTCAGGTGGTGCGTTGACGCTCTCCTTCTTGCAGGTAGCCGATGACCTCTTGTTTTTGCTCCGGCTGGCCTCTGCATTGCCACGATACCCATCATCTGCACAATTCTGACAAAAATCTTATGCCTAATTTTTTCCCATGACCTTCTATATTATAATAAATTTACATAACGACACATTGATGGTCTGTCATTTCAGACACACTTATTTTACTTTTATAGTTATTAATCTATGGCTATCATTATAACAAAATCTTGGTGTATCTAATCTAGACATGGAAATGATTTATCTTGATATTTGTGTAGAGACCGATCTCACTATTGTATATGGTGTGTGACAACTGATGCTATGTATTGGATGAACAACTAAATGTGCGGGCCCGCACTAATATTACTATTAATTATATAGATCGACAGTAGACATGCTCAAGAATTAACTACCATTTGCCAACGATCTACATTCTATGTCTTTTAATTAAATTATGTTGTTATGCAGGTCTAAGTTTTACTGTGCTATAAAGAACATGCAACTATTCTACTTTCGCTCGCCCGTCGTCCCTCCATCTCGGGTCTGTGGTTTGGTGACCTGAAAAATAGCATCCCAACAGGCGCGCCCAAACACTTGTGGTAGAAAACCGCCACAATATTAAGGATCTAGTTATTGTAAAATCCTAAAGTTTAATTTATCCTAGTATATGGTACTCTCTCTATTTTTTTTACCTTATACAACACTCTTACATAATTCCTGTTACGCTGAGATGTGTCGCTGCTCGCCGCTATTGACGACAGTGATGTGCGCGCCTTACGACATGGCCTCTGAGTTCTCACTACGCCTCACTGAAACTTCAGAGACTGGGTTAGCCATGGCTATACAAGACAATAAATTTATAGTTGCAACTTCTTTTTCTATGTTATGCAGTATTCGCGATCAAAGCACACCTTTCCAGAGGCAATGTAATATGACCAAGCCAGGACTGGTTCCTGTTGAGGATTCCGTCGCCCACCACACACCAGCTACACAGTATGTCACGAATTTCCAAGTATAATTCCTTGGTTATTCATCTGTGACAGTCACAAGCAGCACGCTAAATCCCCAACCAGCACATTGGCATGGTAGGATTTATGCCCGCATTTCTACCGTCTAGGCCCTAGGGCACCATTGGAGTCAAACGCTCAGAGGTTCACCCCGACTTGCAAGACAACGATGCTGGCGCATCACTGTAAAAACTATACTGCCCATGTTCATCCTCGAAATCACGCAATATACCACAATCTTGCAGTGCACTGACGCGTGCCTGCAAGCATTGGTATGAACGTCTCACGAACTGGTTGTGGCCGCTATGGAGCGTATCACGACTTCTCAGAACGCTTCTAAGAGCACGTTCTTGTATGCGCCCGTTTGTGCGACATCTCCTCACTCATCATTATCCCTCAACATGGACACCAGACAGGAAAGGACTAAAACATTGCTCATGTAAAGATAGTGTCTCCTACTCCACCGACATTGGAAGTCGCGAACAGAAACAAAAAAAGGATAGCAGCAGTAAATTCTTATGCGAGACAACGCAGCGTGTTAATACTTTAGCAATCTTAATCTATTAATGCAACGATTATCGTTCCCCGAAGAAAGGTTCATATATTTGCCTATTCTACTATTACACCACTTACACTACTATTATAGCAAGGTTCATGTATTTGCCCATTCTACTATGTACACCACTTACACTACTACTAGTCCACGAACTCCTTTATGTGAGAGATGTGGTGGAGTCCTATGGACTTCTTTCCTTTCAGCGTCTCCAATTCATAAGCATTGTGGTGAGCTGCTCTCCTTATACGGTACGGGCCGTTGTAAACAGAATAGAATTTTTGGCATTTCATTTTTTGTTTCTTCGAAAGTCGGAAAGACTTCACGAGCACCTTTTGTCCAATTTGGAAGTGTCGTAGACGAGCTCCCCTGTCGGCACGTCTCTTCCTGACCTCTGCTGCAGCCCGTATCCTCTTGAGAGCCAAATCCACTATGGCTTGGTGCTGCGTTCGCGCCCTTGGTGGAAAGTTTACGACCTCGGTTATCAAGTCCTTAGGAATCCGGTTTTTCAGTACTGTAATGGGTGCCAATTTTGTTATCCCATGGGGTGCCTCATTGATCACCTCCTGGAAGTCTTTAAGGAAAACGTCCCATGTCGTGTGCTGTTTGTTACAGTACAACCGGCACAAGTTTCCGAGTTCCTTAATAACCCGTTCTGCAGCATTCGAGCTCGGATGGTGTGAAGATATAAAAATGGGATCAATTTTACATCCACGCAACGTCTCCTTCCATGTTTTTGACTTAAACTGTGGCCCGTTATCAGAAATAATTTTACTCACATGACAAACCTGTGGTAGGAAATCCCCGATTAGGACTCGTGATACAGTTCGTCCTGTCGCCCTCTTCAGTGGCGTAAAGGTAACGTATTTGGACGTTAGTTCAACAAACACTAATACATAAGTATATCCTCTTCTTGTTCTTGGCAAAGGTCCCATCAAATCTGTTGCTGCTAATTGTCTTAATTTGGTCGGTACGATTGGGTATAATAGTGCCTGCATGCTCACAGTGGTGTGCTTAGCCTTTTGGCAGTCTTTCCACACCGACAGTACCCTCCGAATTCGACGCTCCATGTTTCGAAAATAACACATGGTCCTTAGCTTGAGATTGCACTTGCGTGGTCCGAAGTGTCCATAGCTGAGGTGAGTATGCCATATAACCTTTTTTATTAGGTGTTCAGGGATGCATACCCCCCATTCAGTGTCATTGGCATAATTTCGGTGGAAAATTATGCCTTTCCGCAAGAGGTAGAACTGCCTGATGGTGGCGTGTCTTCTGTCTATCCATTTCTGTTTCAATAACACTAGGGCAGGGTCCGTGTCTTGCTCCTTCTTGATGTCCTGCATACTACAGGTAATAAAATTTTCAAAGGCTACTTTCTGCATATAGAAAAGGCAGTAGTGATTTTCCTCCAGATCTTCTTCCATGTTGTGCTCAAATCCGATCGGTGACCGTGATAAGGCGTCTGCAATAATGTTCTGACTGCCGGGGATACATTCTATCGAAAAGTTGTACTGCTGTATATACGTATGATGCCCACCAAATGAGCCGCCTGTGATTAAGCTTTGCAGTCATCAAGAACTCGAGTGCCTTGTGGTCTGTGTAGACCCTCGTCTTGCGACCAAACAGAAGGTATCTGAATTTTTCAAACGCCCATACAATACTGTCCGTTACTATGCAAAGCTCTTCTGCTAAATTAGGGTGTGATAGGATGGGTGCTTGTAATAATGCGAATTTTAATGCTTTCCATTCGGATTCGGCCGCCTCATCCCATTCCCAAGGAATCTTCTTTCCTGTAAGTTGATGCAACCTAGGACTGCTCTGAGTTTTGACATGTATAAAGCGGTTGTAAAAATTTATGATCCCCAAGAACCCCCTTAACTGCTTCTTTGTCGTAGGAATGGGAAACTTTTCAACCGCTTCGATCTTTTCGGGATTTGGCGCAATGCCCTCACCCGTGATGATATGTCCCAGAAATTTGACAGAGGACGTCCCAAAATTCGATTTTTCGATATTGATAGTCACTCCGTATTCCTTGAATGTCGCAAGGAGTTCACCGAGGACCGCATTGTGCTCTCCCCAAGATGTCTCCGCGATCAGCAAATCGTCCACATAGCTGGTGACATGACGTTTCAAATTATCGCTTAGTATGCCGTCCAGCCCCCGAATGAATGCGGCAGATGAAACGTTCAAACCAAATGGTAGACGACGAAACCGGTAACATCTTCCAAATGCTAAAAAGGCTGTGTACTGTCTGCAATTTGGATGGAGCTCGATCTGCCAGAAACTCGATTTTAGATCAACTGATGAGAAGATTGATATTCCATGGAAGTTTTGTAAGAGTACCTTTAATCGTTCTGGTCTATCTGTTTCGGGTTCTATTATGGCATTAATTTGTCGCGAGTCCAAGACTAAAGGAATACTACCACCTGCCTTCTCGACTACTCTTCACGGGTTATTATAGGCTGAAGCCGTAGGTTCTATTATTCCATCACTCAGCATTGGGGTAATTTCAGCTGCTACTTTCTGTCGATATGCCAAGGGGATTGGATAGGGTGGCACACGAAACTGGTTGTGCGGACGTCCACGAAATTCATATTGGAAGTTCTTTATTGATCCTGTCTTGGGAAGGAAGACCTCCGCATGTTCTACTAGTAATTTATGAAGTTCTTTGCGGTGGTCGCACCTTATATTCTTTATTGCTTCAACTTTTTCTCCTATTTTCTCCTTTATTTCTCCTATTATTCCGACTTCATTCTCATCCGTGTCCTCTCCCCTACCCGCAACGTCGACCTGTTCTTCCTTTCTGTCTTTCAGACACCCACAGTTTATCCGTACACAGTTAGACGGTAGTTGAGCTGGGATCAGCTGGTCGTCGAACTTAATGTGGACGGGATTCCCTTTCCTCAAAACCACTTCACCTCGTCCTAGATCAACTATCGCTTCATGTTCATTTAGGAAGTCCGTTCCTATTATCATGTCGATCGCCAGATTTGGCACGATCCAGAAGTTAGACTCTATTTTGTGTCCTTGGCAGGAGAATTCCAGTCTTGTTTGTTGGGCGACCTCCGTACATTTACCCGCTATTGCCCCTTTTATTTTGGTTTTCTTAACCGATAGGACAGGCCAGTCCATCTCCTGAGAGCACCTCTTGTATGCTGCCTCAGATATTGCTGTTATGTAGCTTCCACTATCTATTATCGCATTCATACTCTTTCCAGCTATTGCTACTGTGATAAGAGGCTGCCGAGCTTGTCGAGGAGTTGCTTTATGTTCCTCGAGCAGGATTTCTGATAAATCTTCGTAATGTATCATCCGTAGTTGGCCAGGTCCGAGATTACGTGCGAAATTCCGGCGGCCTGTGTTCGCACTACTCTGGCGTCAATCCCTTGTTAAGCTCCCCCTCCTCTGACGTGCATTAGGATTTGCGGGTCTAGTTTCAATCTCCTGGTTCCACTGTTGTCCTTGGTTTCGCTCTCTCCAATTACGGTCGCTTTGCCGTTCGTTATTCGTCCTATCCCAGATTCCTTGTCTAGATTGACCCTGCTCCATGACGTTCTGGTTTCCGTGTCTTTGGTTTCCATAACCTTGAATAGCGTAACCTTGACTTCCGTAACCCTGGTTTCCTAACTGACCAGTGCGATTATGCGATCTGTTGTCGTCTTCCCTCCTGGCCCGTGGTATTTGTTACTTTGCCCCTTCTTCCTGTCCTTTGCGTCTTGTTTATCAAAGACTACTTCGAGTTCGCGCAATAGACTCTTGAATGCTTCTATGTCAGATCACACTTCCCGACAAGTGTCTGGTGGTACCTAACTGGCAATTTGGAAAAGCAAAATTTAATGGTTTCTCCGTTGCTATATGGACTATCTAAAAATTGATTCTTCTTGAGTAAATCATCAAGAAATTTGGTTGCGCTCCTATGCCCGGACACTTCCAGTTCAGGACAAAATATTATTTCCTCTTTAATCCTGTCTTGCGTTTCCTTTGACCAGTAGGTCCGCAGGAATGCACCAACAAATTCCTGATAAGTCCGACACGTCACTGCCACACCCCGCATCTCTTCCGCGGCTTGACCTTCGGTGTGTCCACACATGAATTCTAATTTTGCCTGGGTTGGCCATGATGCCGGTAATGAATTTGTAAACTGCATCACCCAGCTCTTCGGATGCATCGACCCTCCATTTTCTTTTAACTTCTGGAATTTAGTATCGACAAGAAGTGATTGTGATCAAAATCCTGTCTGATCCTCGCACTGGTGTTGTCACTCGTTTCCGATACTTGCACGTCTGCTGAGTGTCCTGTTCTGTCTTGCTGATAACTGTGATGTGCTACCTCTGTATCACAGTGGAAGTGGCACTCAGAATTCACTCTCCTAAGTGGGCTATAATTATTGGAGCTATTACTCGCTGTTTCTGCGTGTGCATTGTTAGTTCCGCACTCGGTCATTGGGCTAGAGCACGGCGGGCTTTTCCTCGGAGGCACAATTCTGTGTATTCCATCATTGGTATCCGAACGCGCAGTGCTCGTGTGCCCGTTTTGCACTAGTTTTGCTATCCGACTCTCTACTTCTTCCATTCGTTTCGTGGTGTTCGCAACCGCGATATTACCTTGAGTTTTTAAGAATGCTAGGGATTTTGAGTGGGATTGTGTTGTACGTCGCAAGCGCCCTGCGAGTTTAGAAGTTGCTTCCGCGACTTTCATTGCCCCTATTGCTGCCGTTTTGGCCAAGCCTGCTACATTTTGTGCAGCCATTGACATTTGTTTTACTTCTCCACATTCTTTCTTTATTGTTAGTAATTCCCCACGAATTTCCCCTACATGCGAAATTATTGCCTCAGTGTCCTTCTTACGCTGTTCGTCAGCTTCTTCCTTCTCCTTCTTACGTTGTTTCTCATCTTCTTCCTTCTCCTTCTTACGCTGTTCGTCAGCTTCTTCTTTCATTGATCGTAGGGTGCGCAGTATTGGGTTTACGTTATCTTTTTGATCCTCTTCAAACGTGGGAGATGTAACTCTTGACACCTGGGCGCTAGAGCTCTGACGTGGCCGAGCTAGCCCCTGTCTACTCTCGTTCGTTTGATTATAAACTTCTGCTACCGTCTCGACCTGTGTGCCTCTCTCTGTTTCATCCTCTACTTCACTATCATAATCACGGCCGCAACGCTGCTCTGAGATCGCGTCCAAATCACCTTCCTCATCAATGACCCTGGCGTCCTGTCCTGCTAAAAATGTGCCCATCTCATCTCCGAACCTATTCCCGTCAGTAAACTGCCCCTTATCCATTATGCTATCCTCTTTTGTTTTAGCTTCGCTCGATAATAGTCGTGCCTTACTTCTCGTTATCATTCATGAAAAACAAATTTATCTAAAATGCACAATAAAATTAACCTACTCCATATATTTTTACACATAGACATAAAATTTCAACAACGCCTCTCCAACGCTGTAATTATACGCACGATTTGTTGTGGTACAGAAACCGCACACAAACCCAACAAAGTGTGATGTGATATGGACACACCATCAAAGGAACACAAAAACAATGAACAAAAGAATATATACACTGAAAACAAAAACTGTAATCATGCGCCGCTACTTAAAACTAAACGCAGAAATACCAGAAAAAAAACTTGGGTATAAATCAATAAAAAATTAAGCGAAAAAAATTCTGAGTGTCCCTACTACTAATAATACTTGCTTATCAGCGATTCACAGGAAAGATCCGAGGCTAAGGGTCGCCATTTTATGCGAGGTGCCGGGGCAAGCAGTGTATTTAACACTAAATTCTTCTAGAATCTACATATGTAAATGATGCTCTAAGCCCCCCCTATCCTAACTCCGACTTTTGCTGTTGCACATGGATTAAAAAATGTACGCGAACTGACTGTAATCAACCCTGCAAGTGGAGTAGAAAAGAGTTTGGCACCTGCAATAATTTAATTTGATAAATAAGTTAAATAAAGGAAGGTTTCATTAACGTAGTGAGAAATGATGGGTTGCTCTACCGATTAACAGAATGAAAGTTCTGTCCAAAATAACAAAATGATTTATTAAGACTAAACACAAAATAATAAACAAAACACATGAAACATTTATAATACACCAAATTGGCTCAAATTGGATACTCAAACAAACGCTGTGAAGGTGAAGTTGTCCCTAAACTAGATTGTGAGGTTTAAGACGAAGTGGTATGTGGAGCCAATTCCTTGCCACTCAAATCTTAAGAGAGACACACAGCTAACCCAACATTAATTGCTGCTACTCAAGACAGAACAAAGTTAGAAAAAGACGAACAGGCACGCTCTGCTGAGCTCTGATTATCACCTAGGAAAATCCCTATCTGCCGGTGCTGCGGACATACATTACCAAACTGTCTTCTTAACTGCCAGAACACGATCTTGCGTACCGGAGGCGATGGCTGGTTGCTTCGACGTCCTCGACCGAAAGGCGAGAGCCGACTACCCCTGAGCACCCGTACAGGCCGAACACACAACATTCCCGCCCCCACGACAGTGGCCGTGGTTAAACGTTCCAATCAGCAACTCGAAAACCGGCGGAAAATTCCACTCCATTGCCAGAGCACTACCTTTCCACCAATGGAGATTCTTGGCGCCAATTTCTGCGCTGATTTTGCTACGTCACAGAGCTATGCCCTGAGCAAGTCAATCACTGTTACTATTTTGCAGAAAGCGCGGGAATTTTCCCGCCACAACTGCCTGGGTACACAAGTCATTCCCACGCCTCGCTGGTAGCCTGCCAGAAAGTGTTTTCGCTAAGTTTCTGCGAAGTAACGGAACCTCTAGCCCAGCCGCTACTTCAGGCCCCTCCGGGCGTGTCTTTTGACAATGTCGGCGTCTGGAAAGCATTCACTCGACTCCCTCACACCCGTCGGCTTACCCTTCCAAAATCAGCAGAGCCCGCCTGTCACCGGACCACCCGGGTGACGAGAGACGCTGCGTGGGAAGTCCACATGTGAAGGAATAGCAACTTTCCACCATATGCAATTAGAGAGGAGAATCATAAGATAGAAGTATGAGAGGGGGCTCATGCCACCTCTCAACTTTACAAAGACGTTGAAAGAAGTTTGGCAAAGGGTAAAGCATGTCAACACAAAACCTTTAGAGTAGCAAGGACACACTGGGCAATGTGCGAGCGAGCTGCCACAATACAGGATAGGTCAGTGGGTATTACTAACTGATCCATACACCCCAAAAGGAAAACCGAACAAAATTTTAAAGAAGTAATGTGGGCCTTACCAAGTCATCGAAATGACTTCGCTAGTCAAATTGCAGTTGCCAACTACATCGTCTATAGCACATGTAATCAGGGTAAAGCCATTTGAAGGTGAGATTGATCCATTACCATAAATTCCTTCAAGCATTACGGAAAAAGCATAAATACAAAGAAAGCATGTACATCAGAGAAACGCTTCTTATGCACTTAAATCTAGAAGTAAATAGCGTAAGTTCTGGGATACAATACACATATCGTATTTGTTTGTTACTTAAGTTGGTCGTAATTTGCTTTACTTGTCGTGTTCTGTGTTTATTCGCGTGTATAAAGGGGGGAGAGGATTGACGGTGCGTCCTTTTCTCTCAGGTGCTGACCAGAAAAAGTTTTCTGATCATAGCGCTACTATACTGTTGCAGAGGAGATGTGATACGAAATCCATCGCTATGCAATGGAATTTTATTTGCTAGGTGATCAGATGTTCTATTAACGAGCCACAGTTGGACAGTCGTGTTCATATTTAACATTTGGAAAATAAGGAATCATGTACGAAAATTGGAAGATAAGTTTACAGCTTTACATATGGAAGTGGAGAAAGGAGGATTATTGGAAGATTTGTTTCTAACAGTGGATAACGAGGACATCAAGAATTGAAACAGTGGAATTGGAAATGTACAAGAGTTAGCAGAAGATACAAAAGGCAAATTAGATTGGCACGTATCATATATGCAGAACATGGAGCAAGGAATAGTCAGCTTTACTAAAACAGTATGAAACTTAACGAGAGAATTGGAGCAAATACACGTAACACCAGGATTGTCTTAAATAGTGATCTAGAAAAAATAGAAACTCAGTTAAGCAGTCTAGATGAAAAAGTGTTACTAGCTACATCTTTACGAACTTCAGCAGACAGATTAGACGACGCAAGAACCCAGGTCGAAACTTTGTATGAAACAATAGATCATGCTACTCATGGGCAATTGCGTTCGATATCATTAATTCCACATTAAGTGCTGATGACATTACGGAAAGCACAAACAGACTTTCCAGAGGAACTACAACACGTCGTGCCTATAACAAGCAAGAATATAGCTTTATTTCATCGTATATCTGACGTATGAGCAGACATTGATCAAGCTAGACTGCACATCAAGATTTTATTTCCAGCAGTAGGAATAAATGAGTAGTGCCAGTGTTACAGGGTACACCCAGACCCAATTCAATGGAGTGCAGCTGGGAAATGGATGGAGGTACAAACTCATGAAGCATTATTAGTTTCTACACGGAGAGATGCTCATGTCACCACGCGTGCAGGAGACTTCAAAGACTGCATTGGAAAAAATGTTATTATCTGTCCAATAAGGGTGATACAAACAAAAAATCATGCGAAATACAGAATGAGATTTTCACTCTGCAGCGGAGTGTGCGCTGATATGAAACTTCCTGGCAGATTAAAACTGTGTGCCCGACCGAGACTCGAACTCGGGACCTTTGCCTTTCGCGGGCAAGTGCTCTACCAACTGAGCTGCCAGGAAGTTTCATATCAGCGCACACTCCGCTGCAGAGTGAAAATCTCATTCTGGAAACATCCCCCAGGCTGTGGCTAAGCCATGTCTCTGCAATATCCTTTCTTTCAGGAGTGCTAGTTCTGCAAGGTTCGCAGGAGAGCTTCTGTAAAGTTTGGAAGGTAGGAGACGAGGTACTGGCAGAAGTAGAGCTGTGAGTACCGGGCGTGAGTCGTGCTTCGGTAGCTCAGTTGGTAGAGCACTTGCCCGCGAAAGGCAAAGGTTCCGAGTTCGAGTCTCGGTCGGGCACACAGTTTTAATCTGCCAGGAAGTTTCATATCAGCGCACACTCCGCTGCAGAGTGAAAATCTCATTCTGGAAACATCCCCCAGGCTGTGGCTAAGCCATGTCTCCGCAATATCCTTTCTTTCAGGAGTGCTAGTTCTGCAAGGTTCGCAGGAGAGCTTCTGTAAAGTTTGGAAGGTAGGAGACGAGGTACTGGCAGAAGTAGAGCTGTGAGTACCGGGCGTGAGTCGTGCTTCGGTAGCTCAGTTGGTAGAGCACTTGCCCGCGAAAGGCAAAGGTCCCGAGTTCGAGTCTCGGTCGGGCACACAGTTTTAATCTGCCAGGAAGTTTGATGCGAAATACAGTTGTGTACAGGTAAAATGGAAGCGGGAGAGGGCGAGGAAAAGTCTTAACGCCACAGACAAA